>NC_041388.1:130246245-130283030 GCF_002162155.2 Triticum dicoccoides | reverse complement strand
TAATGAACATGAACATACGTATATAGGTCTGGGTATTGTATGTTGCACCTGTCACGTCTCTCTCCCCTCTGTAACTTGTTGTATCTTGGGAGACAAGACACCAGACGCACCCCTTGTATCTATATATGTGCCTAGTGCATGATCAATGAGAATTATTGATGCACAAAATCTCTTCAAATTAGTATGTGTCTTCTTCCCTGCAAAGGATGTCTGCCCAGAATACCTTTGATCCAAAAGAATTGACGCTCCTTTAGTACAAAGTAGAAGTATACCTTTGATCCACCTAGCCCCTCCGCCTAGCTCTCTGTCGTCAGCCACCCGGCCGCGGTGGACCCCCGCCTCTCCCGCCGTGTTCCACTTCGGACACGGCAGCCACCAATCTAGGGCTGATGGCACTCGCGGATCTAAACTTCGACAAGGGGCAAGACTTCGTGGCAGAAGTATGGAGGAAATGGGGCGTCCCATCAACTATGAAGAAGGGTAAGATCTACAAGAATTCCTATTGGTGCCAGAATTCACCCGTTCAAGGATCAGGCTCACTATGGAGTCGGTAGCCATAATTCTCCTATCATGCTTTGGGGGTCGCGCCTCCTTGTTCAAAGTTCAACTGCTCCAAAATTGGTCATTCCGCTTTTCGGTCTCGTCCAAAGAAGTGGGATTCTCGATCTTCAAAGGAGGTAAAATCTCTCTGCTAGAACTTAAGGTCAATTTTCTCCTCTGGGATCGGGGGGTCCAAACTCTTGTTTTTGACCGGTGGGGGTCCAAACTCTTGCTAGGAATTAGGTCAGTACCTCCAAGAAAAGGAGGATGAATGGACGCATGTCTTTCGGAATCACCTTAGGAAATCTTACCTTCAGGCTCTTAGCTCTCCCTCCACTTTTGTTCAACATACCCCATCCTCCATCATCCATCGAGATCCAACCCGGGATTCTACGAGAATTCAATCTGCTACCTGTGATTGTCGCATAGAGCCAACATCAGTTACTAGTGTTGGAGCAGGAGCTACGTGAAAGCACAAGTGCTCCCTGGGTGATTTTGGTAATTAATGTCAACATATCTCTTGTTAGAGTAATACCTTTACCTAGTGTATTTCAGATGAATCCAACAATGGTGTGGCAAGTACAAGAGGATGTGGAACCCCTTCAAAATGCGAAGGACAAAGATTGGCAAAAAGCTCAAGACTCTTCATTTTTATTTAATGATCCAAGATGACATTGAGTCCATAGGAAAGCCAATACTATTACAATGGGATGAGGTGTTGCTTAATGGTCTACTTGCTCAAAGTGCTTAGTGATATTGCTCCAAAACCCTCAGCCACTTTCTCATTTCCACATATTTCCAAAACTCTAAGTCAAACTTGGCCCCACCGAGTTGATCTATCTGGTGCCACCGAGTTCATTTGACCTAGCCACTGCCGGAAACCCTAGACAATTCGGTCTCGCTGATATGGATCTCGGTCTCACCGACATGGCCTTGCAAACTCTCTGTTTCCTGTTGTAATTATTTCGGTCTCTCTGAAATGTGCAATTGGCCTCACCGAGTTTGTCTAACCAACTCTCTGTTGCCTTATTGCTTCACTTTGGTCTAACCGAGTTGACGCAATCGGTGCCACCGAGATTAGGTTTTACCCTAAGCCCTAGCACATCGGTCCCACCGAGTTGACCATGTTGGTCCCATCGAGATTCCTAACATTCACATTTTGAACTAAATCGGTCTCCCTGAGTTCTTCTATTCGGTCTGACCGAGTTGGGTCAAATGTGTCTAACGGTTGGATTTTGTGTGGAGGCTATATATACCCCTCCACCCCCTTCTCCATTTGAGAGAGAGCCATTAGAACGTGCCTACACTTCCACTACTCATTTTCTTAGAGAGAACCACCTAATCATGTGTTGATACCAAGACATTCCAATCCAACCACAAGAATCTTGATCTCTAGGCTTTCCCAAGTTGCTTTCCACTCAAATCATCTTTCCACCATAGCCAAATCTGTGGGAGAGAGTTGAGTGTTGGGGAGACTACCATTTGAAGCACAAGAGCAAGGAGTTCATCACCAACACATCATCTATTACCTTTTGGAGAGTGGTATCTCCTAGATTGGTTAGGTGTCACTTGGGAGCCTCCAGCAAGATTGTGGAGTTGAACCAAGGAGTTTGTAAGGGCAAGGAGATTGCCTACTTCGTGAAGATCTACCCGAGTGAGGCAAGTCCTTCATGGGCGATGGCCATGGTGGGATACAAAATGTTGCTTCTTCGTGGACTTTTCGTGGGTGGAGCCCTCTGTGGACTCGCGCAACTATTACCCTTCATGGGTTGAAGTCTCCATCAACGTGGACGTACGATAGTACCACCTATCAGAACCACGCCAAAAATCTCTGTGTCTACATTGTGTTTGCACACTCCAATCCCATCCCTTTACTTTCTTGCAACTAGCATGATTCACTCTTTCCGCTACTCATACTCTTTCCATGCTTGCTTGAAATGTATTATGAATGCTTAAACTTGTGCTAAAACTCCACTTCAACTTGAAGATCTTAAAAATTGCCACTTTGCTTGTTGAGAGTCTAATCACCCCCCCCCCTCTAGACACCTCTTCTCGATCCTTTCAATTGGTATCAGAGTGTTGGTCTCCATTGCTTTGGTTTAATCACCGTTGGTGGAAGATGGATGAGTCTATGATTGGGAGTATTAGACGTAGAGTGCCTATGCTTGACGGAGAGTTCTATAGTGCTTGGAAGAATGAGATGCTTGAGATTTTCAATTAATATAATTTGAACAAGTATATTACTAGCCCTTGTGAGCCTCCTATTGATCCCTTGCATCCTACCCCCGATGAGTATCTTGACATGACCCGCAATCTTAGAACTATTGATCTTATCATGAGAGGATTGCCTAGAAATTTGCTTGTATGCTTGCCTACATTTGAATGTGCTTATACCATATGGAGATACCTTGAGGAGCGCTTTCCAAACTATTCCTTGAAAAATCTAGATCAGATTCTTCAAAAGTCCATAGCTTTTCATAAAATGAATCTTAGTGATCCTAAATTTGGTGATTGTCTATTTGAGCTTCGTGACCTTATGTGTGCCAAAGGATACGTTGGAGTCATTAGTAGCATCATCTCACAAGTCGTTAGAATTCATAAAGATGCACATTGTCATGGTCATAAATCTAATGAATCACTCTCTCTAGGTGATGATCAATCACAAGATGATATTGAACATGGATATTATGATGAGGATGATGATAGTGACTTTGATATTAATGAGTCAATGAGACACTTTGGTCTAATGGCTAACCTTCGTAGTTACATGGCCAGAGGAAAGGATTGGTTATTGATAGTGGATGTACTAATCATATGACCAGAGATAAGGACATGTTTCACGAGCTTGCTGAAAACGACGGTCCCGAAAGTATGTCACCTTTGGTGATAACTCAAAGGGTAATGTGGTTGGCCTTGGTAAGGTGTCCATCTCACATGACAGCCCTATCCAAAATGTTATGCTCGTTGAATCTCTTGGCTACAATTTACTTTCCGTATCTAGACAAGCCGATTTCGGTTTCAATGTTTTATTCACTGAAGTAGATTGCCAAGTGTTTTGAAGAGATAATCATAATATGGTCTTTACCAGTATACGTAGAGGTCATTTATACCCTGTTGATTTCACTAAGAAAGCTCAACCTCGTACTTTCTTAGTCGCTAAATCTTCTAAAGGTTGGTTGTGGCATAGAAGGTTAGGTCATGTGGGCATGCGAAATCTTGATAATCTTATTAAAGGAGACCATATCCTTGGTGTTAAACATGTCATATTTGACAAGGATAGACTTTGTAGTGCTTGTCAAGCAGGAAAACAAGTTGGAGGAAGTCATCCCGTGAAGAACATCATGACCATGAGAAGACCGCTTGAGCTACTTCACATGGATCTTTTTGGTCCCAGCACCTACAAGAGTCTTGATGGTAACTCGTTCGGATTGGTCATTGTTGATGATTTTTCAAGATTTACGTGGGTGTTCTTTCTTGATGATAAATCATAGGTTCAAGAGATCTTCAAGAACTTCGCTAGGAAGGCCCAAAATCAATTTGAAGTGAAGATCAAGAAGGTTCGGAGCGACAATGGAACGGAGTTCAAGAACGCCAATGTGGATACATTTCTTGACAAAGAAGGGATTTCACATGAGTTCTCAGCTACGTACACACCTCAACAAAATGGAGTTGTTGAGAGGGAGAACCGGACACTTATTGAGATGGCGAGAACGATGCTTGATGAATACAAGATGCCAGAACACTTTTGGGCGGAAGCGGTTGAGATAGCTTGTCATGCAACAAGTCGACTATATCTTCATAGGCTTCTTGGCAAGACGGCATACGAGCTTCTCACAAGTAACAAACCCCAAGTTGGATACTTTCGAGTATTTGGATCAAAGTGTTACATTCTTGATAAGCATTGTCATTCGAAATTTTCCCCTAATTCTCATGAAGATTTCCTACTCGGTTATGGCTCAAACTCTCACACCTACCGTGTCTACAACAATTTCACCCGAAAGGTTGAAGAGACGGTAGAAGTGAAGTTTGATGAATCTAATGGCTTGCAGGTAGAGCAATTGCCAATTGATGTAGGAGACAAAGACCCATCGGAAGCAATTCAAGACTTGTCTATTGGCAAGATTTTCCCAATGGAGGTGAAGGAGAGCACTTCGTCCATTCAAGTGGAAGCCTCAACTTCACGACAAGGTGAACTACAAGTTGACTTGGAGGCATCCACAAGCAGAACACATCAAGACAAAGGAAATGAGGAAGTACAACAAGATGAACCTTATCGACCTCCTTCTCCGCCTCCACAAGAGAACAACAACGCCAACAACAATGAAGAAGGACAAGAGGAAGAAGAAGATAATGAAGAGGATGTTCCACCCCGACCTAAACAAAAGCTCCCATGAGTTAGATCCAGATTCACAAGAGATCATCCCGTCGAACAAATCTTCTATGACATTCAAACTGGGAGAATTACTCGCTCTAAAACTCGTTTGGCTAACTTTTGTGAACATTACTCATTCATTTCTAGTATTCAACCTATGAAAGTTGAAGAAGCCCTTGAGGATCCAGATTGGGTGAATGCTATGCATGAAGAGCTACACAACTTCGAGAGGAATCGAGTGTGGACATTAGTAGAAAAGCCGGAAGACAACCACAATGTCATTGGAACCAAGTGGGAGTTTCAGAATAAGCAATATGAGGATGGAAAAGTTGTACGCAACAAGACCCGTCTCGTCGCCCAAGGCTACAGTCAAGACAAAGGTATGGACTATGGTGAGACATATGCCCCCGTTGCTAGACTTGAGTCCATACGCATCTTACTTGCTTATGCCAATCACCATGATATCACTTTATACCAAATGGACATTAAAGTTCTTTTCTAAATGGTGAAATTGAGGAGGAAGTTTATGTTAAGCAACCTCCCGGCTTTGTCAATCCTAAGAAACTCAATCATGTTTACAAACTTCACAAAGCTCTTTATGGTCTTAAACAAGCTCATAGTGTTGGGGAACGCAGTATTTCAAAAAATTTACCAACGATCACGCAAGATCTATCTAGGAGATGCATAGCAATAAGAGGGGAGAGTGTGTCTATGTACCCTCGTAGACCAAAAGCAGAAGCGTTTAGTAACGCAGTTGATGTAGTCGAACATCTTCGCGATCCAACCGACCAAGTACCGAACGCACGGCACCTCCGTGATCTGCACACGTTCAGCTCGGTGACATCCCTCGAACTCTTGATCCAGTTGAGGCCGAGGGAGAGTTCGTCAGCACGACGGTGTAGTGACGGTGATGATGAAGTTATCGGCGTAGAGCATCGCCTAAGCACTATGACAATATGACCGAGGTGTAAAACTATGGAGGGGGCACCGCACACTGCTAAAGATCAACTTGTGTGTCTATGGGGTGCTCCCCTCCCCCGTATATAAACGAGGGGAGGAGGAGGCCGGCCAGCCACAAGGGGCACGCCCAAGGGGGGAATCCTACTCGGAGTAGGAATCGGTCCCCCGTTTCCTAGTCCAAGTAGGAGAAGAAGGAAGGAGAGGGAGAGGGAAAGAGGGGTCGCCCCCCCCCCCCCCCCTAGTCCTATTCGGACTCCCCTTGGGGGGAGCCACCTCCTGGATGTTGCCCTCTCTCTCCCCTAAGGCCCATTACCTCCCCAGGGGGTTCCGGTAAACCCTCCGGGACTCTAGTTTTATCCGAAACTATCCGGAACACTTTTGGTGTATGAATAACATGGTCCAATATGTCAATATTTATGTATTGACCATTTCAAGACTCCTTGTCATGTCCGTGATCTCATCCGAGACTCCAAACAATCTTGGGTACATCAAATCACATAACTCATAATACAAATTGTCATCGAATGTTAAGCGTGCGGACCCTACGGGTTCGAGAACTATGTAGACATGACCGAGACTCATCTCCGGTCAATAACCAATAGCGGAACCTGGATGCTCATATTGGTTCCTACATATTCTACGAAGATCTTTATCGGTCAAACCGCATAACAACATACGTTGTTCCCTTTGTCATCGGTATGTTACTTGCCCGAGATTCGATCGTCGGTATCATCATACCTAGTTCAATCTCATCACTGGCAAGTCTCTTTACTCGTTCGGTAATGCACCATCCCGTAACTAACTCATTAGTCACATTGCTTGCAATGCTTATAGTGATGTGCATTACCGAGAGGGCCCAGAGATACCTCTCCAACAATCGGAGTGACAAATCTTAATCTTGATCTATGCCAACTCAACAAACACCATCGGAGACACCTGTAGAGCATCTTTATAATCACCTAGCTAGGTTGTGACGTTTGATAGCACACTAAGTGTTCCTCCGGTATTCGGTAGTTTCGTAATCTCATAGTCATAGGAACATGTATAAGTCATGAAGAAAGCAATAGCAATAAACTGAACGATCATAGTGCTAAGCTAACGGATGGGTGTAGTCCATCATATCATTCTCTAATGATGTGATCCTGTTCATCAAATGACAACACATGTCCATGGCTAGGAAACTTAACCATCTTTGATTAACGAGCTAGTCAAGTAGAGGCATACTATGGACATTCTATTTGTCTATGTATTCACACATGTACTAAGTTTCCGGTTAATACAATTCTAGCATGAACAATAAACATTTCATGATATAATGAAATATAAATAACAACTTTATTATTGCCTCTAGGGCATATTTCCTTCAGTCTCCCACTTGCACTAGAGTCAATAATCTAGATTGCACAGTAATTATTCTAACACCCGTGGAGTCTTGGTGTTGATCATGTTTTGCTCGTGAGAGAGGCTTAGTCAATGGGTCTGCAACATTCAGATCCATATGTATTTTGTAAATCTCTATGTCTCCCTCCTTGACTTTATCGTGGATGGAATTCAAGCGTCTCTTGATGTGCTTGGTTCTCTTGTGAAATCTGGATTCCTTTGCCAAGGCAATTGCACCAGTATTGTCACAAAAGATTTTCATTGGACCTGATGCACTAGGTATTACACCTAAATTGGATATGAACTCTTTCATCTAGACTCCTTCATTTGCTGCTTCCGAAGCAGCTATGTATTCCGCTTCACAGGTAGGTCCCGCCACGACGCTCTGCTTAGAATTGCACCAACTGACAGCTCCACCATTCAATAAAAATACGTATCCGGTTTGTGACTTAGAGTCATCCAGATCAGTGTCAAAGCTTGCATCAACATAACCATTTACGACGCGCTCTTTGTCACCTCCATAAACGAGAAATGTATCCTTAGTCCTTATTAGGTATTTCAGGATGTTCTTGACCGCTGCCAGTGATCCACACCTGGATTACTCTGGTACCTTGATAACCCACAAGTATAGGGGATCGCAACAGTTTTCGAGGGTAGAGTATTGAACCCAAATTTATTGATTCGACACAAGGGGAGCCAAAGAATATTCTCAAGTATTAGTAGCTGAGTTGTCAATTCAACCACACCTGGAAACTTAATATCTGCAGCAAAGTGTTTAGTAGCAAAGTAATATAATAGTAGTGGTAACGGTAGCAAAAGGTAACAGTAGTAAAAGTAGTGTTTTTGGTATTTTGTAGTGATGATAGCAATAGCAATGGAAAAGTAAATAAGTGAAGAACAATATATTGAAAGCTCGTAGGCAATGGATCGGTGATAGAGAATTATGCCGGATGCGGTTCATCATGTAACAGTCATAACCTAGGGTGACACAGAACTAGCTCCAGTTCATCAATGTAATGTAGGCATGTATTCGAATATAGTCATACGTGCTTATGGAAAACAACTTGCATGACATCTTTTGTCCTACCCTCCCATGGCAGCGGGGTCCTTACGGAAACTAAGGGATATTAAGGCCTCCTTTTAATAGAGTACCGGAACAAAGCATTAACACATAGTGAATACATGAACTCCTCAAACTAAGGTCATCACCGGTAAGTATCCCGATTATTGTCACTTCGGGGTTAACGGATCATAACACATAATAGGTGACTATAGACTTGCAAGATAGGATCAAGAACTCTCATATATTGATGAAAACATAATAGGTTCATATCTGAAATCATGGCACTCGGGCCCTAGTGACAAGCATTAAGCATATCAAAGTCATAGCAACATCAATCTCAGAACATAGTGGATACTAGGGATCAAACCCTAACAAAACTAACTTGATTACATGATAAATCTCATCCAACCCATCACCGTCCAGCAAGCCTACGATGGAACTACTCACGCACGACAGTGAGCATCATGAAATTGGTGATGGAGGATGGTTGATGATGACGATGGCGACGAATTCCCCTCTTCAGAGCCCTGAACGGACTCCAGATCAGCCCTCCCGAGAGGTTTTAGGGCTTGGCGGCGGCTCCATATCGTAAAACGCGATGATTTCTTCTCTTTGATTTTTTTTCTCCCCGAAACACAATATATAGAGTTGGAGTTAGAGTCGGAGGAGCACCAGGGGGCCCATGAGGTAGGAGGCGTGCCCTAGGGGGGCAGGCGCGCCCCCCACCCTCGTGGATAGGTGGTGGGCCCCCTGGCCTTCATCTTTTGCAGGTATGTTTTATATTTTCCAAAAAGTTGCTCCGTGAAGTTTCAGGTCATTCCGAGAACGTTTGTTTCTGCACATAAATAACACCATGGTAATTCTGCTGAAAACAGTGTCACTCCGGGTTAGTTCCATTCAAATCATGCAAGTTAGAGTCCAAAACAAGGGAAAAAGTGTTTGGAAAAGTAGATACGACGGAGACGTATCAACTCCCCCAAGCTTAAACCTTTGCTTGTCCTCCAGCAATACAGTTGATAAACTGAAAGTGATAAAGAAAAACTTTTATGAACTCTGTTTGCTCTTGTTGTTGTAAATATGTAAAGCCAGCATTCAAGTTTTTAGCAAAGATTATAACTAACCACATTCACAATAACGCATAGGTCTCAAGTTTACTCATATCAATGGCATAATCAACTAGCGAGCCATAATAATATATCTCGGATGACAACACTTCCTCAAAACAATCATAATATGGTATAACATGGTAAATCTCATCCAACCCATCACCGTCCAGCAAGCCTACAATGGAATTACTCACGCACGGCGGTGTGCATGTAATGCCCCGTATGTAACTTGCCATATTTGTATTCCAACTCTTGCCATTTTCGGCTCTAAGTTATGATATTCCCTCGTGGTTGGGTTTTGTCTTCATTTTGCATTCTGTCCATGTCATGCATCTCATATCATGTCATCATGTGCATCGCATTTGCATATGTGTTCGTCTCATGCATCCAAGCATTTTCCCCGTTGTCCGTTTTGCATTCCGGCACTCCTACGTCCTCCTGCGTCCCCCTTTTGCCTCTTTTCGTGTGCGAGTGTTAAACGTTCTCGGATTGGACCGAGACTTGCCAAGCAGCCTTGGTTCACTACCGGTAGACCGCATGTCAAGTTTCGTGCCATTTGGAGTCCGTTTGATACTCCAATGGTTAACCGAGGAACCGTAAAGGCCTCGTGTGTGTTGCAGCCCAACACCCCTCCAAAGTGGCCCAAAACCCATCCAAACCCCCTCCATCCTCTCGGTCATTCGATCACGATCGTGTGGCCGAAAAACGCACCTCATTTGGACTCTCCTAGCTCCCTCTACCTATAAATATGTCCTCTTCCCAAAATTTTCGTCCCAAACCCTAGATCCAACCTCCCCGCCGCCGTCGAACACGTCCGAGACGGCCGGACGTGTCCGCACCGCCGCCCAGACCAACCCGCAGGCGCCACGTGTCCCTGCTGCCACCTCACCACCGGTGGCCCGCTCGGCCCAGTTCCGGCCCTCGCGGCCTGTATGCCGCGCGCCTCCGCCGCCCGCGACCACGCTCCGCGCCCGACTTCGTCGCCACGCCGCCGCCTACTTCCTCCGCCGGCCGCCTCCTCCGCCCACCGCCCGCACTCCGGCGCCGCCCTACCGTTCCGCGCCCGCAGCCGGCCGAAGCCCGCTCCTCCTCGGCGTCCTCGTCGCCGCGAGCACTCCGGCGAACTCGCCGGCCCCTTCTCCAGCTCCGGCCACCTCCTCCCGCAGCTCCGGCGAGCCAATCCGGCGAACTTCGTAATCCGCGCCCGAAACCCTAGATCTGGGATTCGGAGGTGTTTTTCCCCCAAGTCCCTTACTTTTTCATGACATGTTCATTGCCTCATAACATTGTGCCCATAGCTCCGTTTCGCGCGTGTGAGATATCAAATTGTTCGTATGGATGAGCTCTTCATTTCATTCCATTGCACCATGCATGTTTGAGTCCATCTTTATGCCTAAAATGCTATTGCAGGAGTGCTATAAAATGTTAGTTTCTATTTCTTAACAGATTATGGACATTTGTCATTTTTGCCATGATTAATGTGTGCCTCCTATGAACTTGAGACCTACATGTGTTTTGGGCTATGCCATGCCATCTTTACAGGGGTGTATGCCATGTATTTTTGTGATAAATGTGGTCACTAGCACATGCATGCAAAGTAGCTCTCGTGATGTTACTGATTTCAGGGACTTAGAATTCTTCTGTCTTTTCCCTGATGTTATTTTTATGCCATGTATTCATGTTGCTACAGAGTGATCCATGCCTCTTTTGAGCATGTTCAGTAAGGATGATTTTGAGCTATTGTTATGTTCTATCCATACGTGTCTTTGTTTGCAATTATGGAGTACCCTAGCAGGACTCAATCTTGCTCTACTTTTGCTATAAAATATTCCTGGCAGATTGTTTATGTGTTATTCAATTTTGCCAAGGTTGTTGTAGTTGATCCATGCATGCTATGAGTTGGTTCTTGCCATGGTTAGCTTCTTCAACATGTCTTCTTGCTGGGTGTATGCTTAGTTTGTCATGCAATGCCTTGTGGTGAGTGCATCGAGCTCGCAAACATGCCTACGTAACTCTGTTTTTGCCATGTCCAGTTTTCTGCTAAGTCTGAATCTGTTAACGAAACTTGCTACGTTTACATGGGTGCCATCATATTTTCTGATCCCTCTTGGCTTATGGTCGGTAAGGGATTTTTGTTATATGCTTTGAGTAGTTTCATGCCATGCCTTGTGTTTCTATGATCTGATCCTGTAGCATGTTGTTATCTTGCTCTAAACATTGCTTCCTGATGTTAAATCCTAACATGTTGTTATTTTCACTAAGTCTGTGAACCTGATATCTTTTGCACTTTTGCCATGCTTGTTTGAACCTGCTATTTTGTGATTTAGCCGTAGCTCAGTGTTCATCGTTTGTCAAGCATCTTGAGTGGATCACTGCCATGTGCTTTGTTGCTATGTTAGAGTGCAGTAGCTTAGTTTCTTGATGCATTTTAGATGTTATCGTGTTGTTAATCGCAGAATAGTACCGTTATTGTTTTGCTTGCCATTTGCAAACCGTGCATCCGATTCCGGTGATCTTTATATCGATTTTGACCGAAATCAACTCATCTTTCCAGCGGCACTCTTGGTTTTATAAGTTGAGGCCTGGTTCAATCTTTTCCTTCCGGAGCATGCATATGCATTGCATATTACATCCCGCATATCATGCCTTGTTTTGCATCATGTTGCTTGCGCATTGCACCATGGTTGATTGTTGTTTCCTTTGCTTGTGTTCTTGATTTGGGTAGAGCCGGGAGACGAGTACGTGATCGAGGAACCTGTTGAGTACGCTTATGACGATCAAGCTTACGTCAACTCGGAGAACTTTGCAGGCAAGATGACCATACCCTCAAAATCACTTCTATCTTTACTTGCTAGTTGCTCGCTCTTTTGCTATGCTTATGCCGCGATACCTACCACATGCTATATCATGCCTCCCATATTGCCATGTCAAACCTCTAACCCACCTTGTCCTAGCAAACCGTTGTTTGGCTATGTTGCCGCTTTGCTCAGCCCCTCTTATAGCGTTGCTAGTTGCAGGTGAAGATTGGAGTTTGTTCCTTGTTGGAACATGTTTATTGTTGGGATATCATTATTATATCTTGTTTACTTTAATACACCTATATACTTGGTAAAGGGTGGAAGGCTCGGCCTTATGCCTGGTGTTTTGTTCCACTCTTGCCGCCCTAGTTTCCGTCATACGGGTGTTATGTTCCTTGATTTTGCGTTCCTTACGCGGTTGGGTTATAATGGGACCCCTTGACAGTTCGCCTTGAATAAAACTCCTCCAGCAAGGCCCAACCATGGTTTTACCATTTGCCACCTAGCCTTCTCCCTTGGGTTTCGCGGACTCAAGGGTCATCTTTATTTTAACCCCCATCCCCCCCCCCCCCCGGGCCAGTGCTTCTCTAAGTGTTGGTCCAAACTGGGCGATGTCCGGCGCCCCCTGGGCAACCAGGGTCTATGCCAACCCGACATCTTGCCCATCTGGTGTGCCCTGAGAACAAGATATGTGCAGCTCCTATCGGGATTTGTCAGCACATTCGGGTGGCTTTGCTGGTCTTGTTTTACCATTGTCGAAATGTCTTGTAACTGGGATTCCGAGTCTGATCGGGTCGTCCTTGGAGAAGGAATGTCCTTCGTTGACCGTGAGAGCTTGTGATGGGCTAAGTTGGGACACCCCTGCAGGGATTTGAACTTTCGAAAGTCATGCCCGCGGTTATGGGTAGATGGGAATTTGTTAATATCCGGTTGTAGAGAACCTGAAAGTTAACTTAATTAAAATGGATCAACCGCGTGTGTAGCCGTGATGGTCTCTTTTCGGCGGAGTCCGGGAAGAGAACACGGTCTCGGGTTATGCTTGAACGTAAGTAGTTCTAGGATCACTTCTTGATCATAGATTCTCGAACGTGCTTTGCCTTCTCTTCTCGCTCTCTTTTGCGTATGTTAGCCACCATGTATGCTAGTGCTTGCTGCAGCTCCACCTCATACCTTTTCCCCTACCCATAAGCTTAAATAGTCTTGATCGCGAGGGTGTGAGATTGATGAGTCCCCATGACTCACAGATTACTTCCAAAACCAGATGCAGGTGCCGATGATACCATTCCAGGGGATGCGACTGAACTCAAGTGGGAGTTCGATGAGGACTCAGGGCGTTACTACGTTTCCTTTCCAGGCGATCAGTAGTGGAGCCCAGTTGGGGCGATCGGGGATATTATGCATTTGGGGTCGTCTTTATTTTGGTTCCATAGTCGGACCTTGATTTCCGAAGGTTTCTTGGTTATGTGTTAAAGGATGGATACAGCTGGATGTAGGATTTGCTAGTTTTGGGTGAGATATTATGCTTCCCCTGTATCCCCAACACCTGATTGCATAACCGGAAAGTTTCGGGAGTTTCATAGGTGGGAATTCATGTAGCTCTAGTATTTCTTCTGCAGATATTTGGTTTGTGATTGGGTAATCCTTACCAAGTATTTGTTCATGTCCGTACCTTGTTGTTTATTCATCTACCTCTATCGAAGTGGCTTCTCAATTTATGGAAGTGTGATCATTTAATTTGGAATTCATTCATTCATTCTTGTTCGAATGTTAAGGCTACATGTTGCAATTTCGATCCATTTGATTCAGCTTGAATATATGTCTGCCAGGATGCTAATGGATGTCACCCTCTTCAGGATGGCTCCTCCAACGCGTCAGAATCCGGAACCACCGCCACCACCTCCACCTCCGGAGGCATGGCAAGCTATGATGGCTGCTACCAACGCCAACACGCAGTTGATTATGCAACCCTTGCAAGAGCGCAACCAAGGAAATCAAGGCCATGGCAACAATCAACCTCAGTTTGCTACCCTCAACCAGTTCCTCGCAAACCAGCCAAAGACCTTCAGTTACTGTGTCGAGGCCACAGACGCTGATGATTGGCTCGTGGATATCTGCAAACATTTTGAGTGCAACAACGTCAGGCCTGAGGACTTTGTCAAGTTTGCTCCGTTCCAACTCAAAGACCAAGCTGCTGAGTGGTATCAACAATACAAAGATTCCAGTGGAGGTCGTGTGATTACCTGGGATGATTTCTGCCAAGACTTCAAAGCTCACCACATTCCTCAGAGTGTTGTTGAGAGTAAGCGTGAGGAGTTCCGCAATCTGAGCAAGGCAGCTTATCTGTTTACCAATACAACATCATGTTCCAGAAGCTCGCTCATTTCGCCAAGCAAGACGTCCCTGACGAGAAGAGCATGATTTATCAGTTCAGAGGTGGCCTCAGAGAAGATCTACAACTAGCCCTCATGCTTTTTGAGCCAAAAAGTATGATGAGTTCTACAACATGGCATTAAAGCAAGAGGCCGCTCAGCTCAAGTGCGATGCTTCCAAGAAGAGAGTTAGGGATGCAACTCCTTCTTCTTCTTCAACTCAAGTGGCAGCTAAGCAGCAAAAGTACTGGTTGCCTCCTCCTCCTCCATTCCGTCAGCCTTATTAGGAGAAGAGCAAAGGTGGCAATGGATCTTCCCACCCACCCAACCCAGGATTTCGGAACAAAGCTTCATCTCATGCTCCAAGGTCAAGTGCTCCGTATTACCGGCCGCTCTCAGAGGTCGCGTGCAACAAGTGTCAGCAGAAGGGTCACTATGCAAACAAATGCTTCAACCAGAAGTGTCTTCCTCCTCCTCCTCCTGTGAGATCTTCCAGCAATGCAGTGGTCAAGCATAATCCCAAGTCTGCAAAGGTCAACATGATGAACGCAGCTCAGGCAGAGGACTCTTCAGAAGTGATCATGGGTAACCTTCATGTTAATGATATTCCTGCAAGAGTTCTTTTTGATACTGGTGCATCTTTGTCATTCATATCGAAGCCTTTTGCATCCATGCACGATTTGCATACTGTCGATTTGCCTAAGCCGATAGCGGTTTCCTCTCCAGGTTTGTTCATGAACACCAAAATGATGGCTCCGGATGTTTCTATCAAGATGGGAGATTATAAATTTCTGTCCTCTCCAATGGTCCTTGGTAACTCGGATATTGATCTAATTCTCGGCATGGACTGGCTTTCTAAGCACAAGGCTCAACTTGATTATGCTGCCAGGCAGATTCAATTGACACACTCGTCGTAGGATGTGATCATCTATGCAGCTCGTGACGATACCATTCGACTGTTTTCTCTCAACGAGAAGGGCGAGTTGGATGCCATCTCTCAGATTCCAGTTGTTTGTGAATATCAAGACGTCTTTCAAGAAGAGCTTCCAGGAATGCCTCCTCACCGGCCAGTTGAATTCGTCATCGATCTTGAGCCTAGCACGGAACCTGTTTGCGAACGTCCTTACAAGCTTGGACCAGAAGAGTTGAAGGAGCTGAAGAAACAACTCAATATACAAGAGCGTATGGGTCTCATCCGACCAAGTTCTTCTCCATGGGGTTGTGGTGTTCTTTTTGTCAAGAAGAAGGATGGCATGGACCGACTCTGCGTCGACTACCGTCCATTGAACAAGAAGACCATAAAGAACAAGTACCCACTTCCCAACATCAATGAGCTTTTCGAACAACTCAAGGGTGCTCAAGTATTTTCCAAGCTTGACCTCCATATGGGCTATCATCAGATTCACATTCATGAACAAGACATCCCCAAGACAGCATTCAGAACAAGCTATGGTTCATATGAATACACTGTCATGTCTTTCGGCCTTGTCAACGCTCCTCCAACATTTTCTTGCATGATGAACTTCATCTTCAACCCCTACACAAATGACTTCGTCTTGGTCTATCTCAATGACATTTTGGTCTTTTACAAGAACAAGTAGGATCATGCCAAGCACTTGAGATTGGTGCTGGACAAACTCAGAGAACATCAGTTCTATGTGAAGTTTTCAAAGTGCGATTTTGGCTCGATGAGGTTCTCTACCTTGGGCATATCATCTCCGCCAAGGGCATAGCTGTTAATCCTGAGAAGGTGTCTGCAATTGTGAATTGGGAACCGCCTCAGAATGTGAAGCAACTCCGCAGCTTCCTTGGGCTTGCAAGCTATTGTCGAAGGTTCATTGAGAATTTCTCTAAGATCGCGAAGCCTCTTTCCAACCTCCTCCAGAAGCATGTGAAGTATGTCTGGACGCCTGAATGTGACATCGCTTTCAACACCCTCAAAGAGAAGTTAGTCACAGCTCCAGTTCTGACTCCTCCTGATGAATCCAAACCATTCGAGGTTTTCTGATATGCTTCCCTTCAAGGTCTCGGTGTTGTGTTAATGTAAGAGAAGAAAGTTGTGGCCTATACCTCTCGCCAGTTGAAGCCCAATGAAAAGAACTACCCCACTCATGACCTCGAGTTGGCGGCAGTTGTCCATGCTCTTTTAACATGGATACATCTCTTGTTGGGAAGGAAAGTGGACATCTTCATTGATCATAAGAGTCTCAAGTACTTCTTCACTCAGCCCAACCTCAACCTCAGGCAGACTCGTTGGGTCAAAATGATTCAAGAGTATAATCTGAGTATTGAATATACTCCAGGCAAGGCCA
This sequence comes from Triticum dicoccoides, assembly GCF_002162155.2. Lineage (NCBI taxonomy): Eukaryota > Viridiplantae > Streptophyta > Magnoliopsida > Poales > Poaceae > Triticum > Triticum dicoccoides. The sequence continues at coordinate 130,266,130 of NC_041388.1, read as the reverse complement.
ATGTCATTGCTGACGCTTTGAGCAGGAAGGCTTACTGCAACAGTTTGATTCTCAAGCCCTTCCAACCGGATCTTTGTGAAGCTTTCCGCAAACTTAATCTCCAAGTTGTTCCTCAAGGATTCCTTACCAACCTCCAAGTCTCTCCTACTTTGGAAGATCAGATTCGTGAGTGAGGGAGTCCTGGATTAGGGGGTATCCGGACAGCCGGATTATATCCTTTGGCCGGACTATTGGACTATGAAGATACAAGATTGAAGACTTCATCCCGTGTCCGGATGGGACTCTCCTTGGCGTGGAAGGCAAGCTTGGAAATACGGATATGTATATCTCCTTCCTTGTAACCGACTCTGTGTAACCCTAGCCCCCTCCGGTGTCTATATAAACTGGAGGGTTTAGTCCGTAGGACCAAGAACAACAATCATACCATAGGCTAGCTTCTATGGTTTAGCCTCTTCGATCTCGTGGTAGATCAACTCTTGTAATACTCATATCATCAAGATCAATCAAGCAGGAGTAGGGTTTTACCTCCATCGAGAGGGCCCGAACCTGGGTAAAAACATCGTGTCCCCCGTCTCCTGTTACCATCCGCCTAGACGCATAGTTCGGGACCCCCTACCCGAAATCCACCGGTTTTGACACCGACATTGGTGCTTTCACTGAGAGTTCCTCGGTGTCGTCATCGTCAGGCTTGATGGCTCCTTCGATCATCGATAGCAATGCAGTCCAGGGTGAGACTTTTCTCCCCGGACAGATCTTCGTATTCGGCGGCTTCGCACTGCGGGCCAACTCGCTTGGCCATCTGGAGCAGATCGAGAGTTACGCCCCTGGCCACCAGGTCAGGTTTGGAAGCTTAAACTACACGGACAACATCCGCGGAGACTTTATCTTAGACGGATTCGAGCCCCTGCCGAGTGCGCCGCACGGTCACGATGAGCATGATTTAGCTCTACCATCGGACAGTGTTCAGGAGACCGCACCGGCAACCGCTCCAACCCTCAATTCGGAGCCAATTGCGCCATCCATGGACCGGTGGATAGACCCCGCCACGGAGGCCGCATTCTCAGCGGCGATCGAGCCGAGTATCGACGTTACCCTTCACGAGGGTCGTGGTGCCAAACTGCCGGATTCTTCCCCGGCCACGGACTCCGAACCGCCTGCACCCGTGCCTATCGAATCCGACTGGGCGCCGATCATGGAGTTCACCTCCGCGGATATCTTTCAGCACTCGCCCTTCGGCGACATACTGAACTCATTAAGGTCTCTCTCCTTGTCAGGAGAGTCCTAGCCAAACTATGTCCGGCAAGATTGGGATGCGGATGACGAAGAAATTCACCGCCCACCCACCACCCACTTAGTAGCCACTGTCGACAATTTGACCAACATGCTCAACTTCGACTCCGAAGACATCGATGGTATGGACGATGATGCAGGAGACGAACAAGAACCACTGCCCACAGGGCACTGGACAACCACCTCATCATATGATATGTATATATATATGGTGGACACACCCAAAGAAGGCAATGGCGACGGGACAGCGGAGGATGGCCCCTCCAAGAAGCAACCCAAGTGCTGACGTCAGCGGCGCCGCTCTAAGTCTCACCAAGGCAAAAGCGGTGATACCGGCACAGGAGATAATAGCTCTTCGGGCGGTGCCGAAGATGACGACAATCCCCTCCAGCAAGATTTAGAGCAGGAGGATGGAGAAGCCAGCCCTCCCGAGAGAGCGGCAGATGCAGAGGCAGAGGACGATAATTACATGCCTCCCTCCGAAGACGAGGCAAGCCTCGACGATGACGAATTTGTCGTGCCTGGGGATCCCATCGAGAAAGAGCGCTTCAAGCACCGTCTTATAGCCACGACAAATAGCCTTAAAACAAGCAACAGCAGCTTCGAGCTGATCAAGATTTGCTAGCTGACAGATGGACTGAAGTCCTTGCGGCTGAGGAATATAAACTCGAACGCCCCTCCAAGAGTTACCCAAAGTGCAGGTTGCTACCCCGACTGGAGGAGGAAGCATTAAAACCTACATCTCCAGCGTATGACGCGGCTGATCGGCCACCTCGTGGTAGCGACAGAGAGGCATTTCAGCCAAAAGCTTAGCCCGCACCATGACGCCACTCAAATAAAAATGTCAAGGCACCGGAAACATGCTAGACCTGCGAGATGTATTGGAGGACAAAGCAAAACACGCAAGATCGATCTACGGATCACGAGGGCATGCCACTATGCGAGACGATAACAATCACGCCAGATACAGTAAAAGTAAATCCGGTCGGGCCGAACACAGCGGACAAGACTCATTTGAGCTGCGTCGCGATATAGCCCAGTACAGAGGCATCGCACACCCCCTATGCTTCACAGACGAATTAATGGATCACCAAATCCCAGAGAGTTTCAAACCCGTAAATATCGAATCATACGACGGTACAACAGATCCTGCGATATGGATCGAGGACATCCTCCTGCACATCCACATGGCCCGCGGTGACGATCTACATGCCATCAAATACCTCCCACTCAAACTCAAAGGACCAGCTCGGCATTGGCTCAACAGCCTGCCAGCAGAATCCATTGGCTGTTGGGAAGATCTAGAAGCCGCATTCCTCGACAACTTCCAGGGCACTTATGTGCGACCACCAGATGCCGATGACTTGAGCCACAGAATTCAGCAGCCAGAGGAATCGGCCAGGCAATTCCGGACATGGTTCCCGACAAACAAAAATCAAATCATTGACTGTCCGGATGCAGAGGCCCTAGCAGCTTTTAAGCACAACATCCGCGACGAGTGGCTCGCCCGGCACATTGGCCAGGAAAAGCCGAAATCTATGGCAGCCCTCACGACACTCATGACCCACTTTTGCGCGGGAGAGGACAGCTGGATGGCTCGAAGCAATAACATATCAAAGAACCATGGTACTTCGGATACCAAGGATAGCAATGGCAGGTCACGTCGCAACAAACACAAGCGCCGCATCAAGAGCGACAATACCAAGGATACGGCAGTCAATGCCGGATTCAGAGGCTCTAAACCCGGTCAGCGGAAAAAGCCATTCAAAAGAAGCACTCCGGGCCTGTCCAGTTTGGACCGTATGCTCGATCGCTCGTGTCAAATACACGGCACCCCCGACAAGCCAGCCAACCACACCAATAGGGAATGTTGGGTGTTCAAGCAGACCGGCAAGTTAAATGCCAAAAACAAAGATAAGGGGTTGCATAGCGATGACGAGGAGGAGCCACGGCCGCTGAACACCGGCGGACAGAAGAGGTTCCCCCTGAAGGAAATATGCCCTAGAGGCAATAATAAAATTATTATTTATTTCCTTATATCATGATAAATGTTTATTATTCATGCTAGAATTGTATTAACCGGAAACATAATACATGTGTGAATACATAGACAAACAGAGTGTCACTGGTATGCCTCTACTTGACTAGCTCGTTGATCAAAGATGGTTATGTTTCCTAACCATAGACATGAGTTGTCATTTGATTAACGGGATCACATCATTAGGAGAATGATGTGATTGACTTGACCCATTTCGTTAGCATAGCACTTGATCGTTTAGTTTGTTGCTATTGCTTTATTCATGGCTTATACATGTTCCTATGACTATGAGATTATGCAACTCCCGTTTGCCAGAGGAACACTTTGTGTGCTACCAAACATCACAACGTAACTGGGTGATTATAAAGGTGCTCTACAGGTGTCTCTGAAGGTACTTGTTGGGTTGGCGTATTTCGAGATTAGGATTTGTCACTCCGATTGTCGGAGAGGTATCTCTGGGCCCTCTCGGTAACGCACATCACTTAAGCCTTGCAAGAATTGCAACTAATGAGTTAGTTGCGAGATGATGTATTATAGAATGAGTAAAGAGACTTGCCAGTAACGAGATTGAACTAGGTATTAAGATACCGACGAGTAACATACCGATGACAAAGGGAACAACGTATGTTGTTATGCGGTCTGACCGATAAAAATCTCCGTAGAATATGTGGGAGCCAATATGACCATCCAGGTTCCGCTATTGGTTATTGACCGGACACGTGTCTCAGTCATGTCTACATAGTTCTCGAACCCGTAGGGTCCGCATGCTTAAAGTTTCGATGACAGTTATATTATGAGTTTATGAGTTTTGATGTACCTAAGGAGTTCGGAGTCCCGGATGAGATTGGGGACATGACGAGGAGTCTCGAAATGGTCGAGACGTAAAAATCGATATATTGGACGACTATATTCGGACATCGGAAAGGTTCTGAGTGATTCGGGTATTTTTCGGAGTACCGGAGAGTTACGGGAATACGTATTGGGCCTTATTGGGCCATAAGGGAAAGAAGCAAAAGGGCCTCAAGGGTGGCTGCACCCCTCCCCTTGGTCTGGTCCGAATTGGACTAGGGAAGGGGGCGCCCCCTTCCTTCCTTCTCTTTTTCCTTCCTCTTTTCATATTCCATATGGGAGGTGGAATCCTACTAGGACTAGGGAGTCCTAGTAGGACTCCACACTTGGCGCGCCCCCTCCTAGGGCTGGCCTCCTCCTCCCTTGCTCCATTATATAGGGGGCAGGGGGCACCCCAAAGACACAACAATTGATCATTGATCTCTTAGCCGTGTGCGGTGCCCCCTCCACCATAGTCCACCTCGATAATACTGTAGGAGTGCTTAGGCGAAGCCCTGCATCGGTAGAACATCAACATCGTCACCACGCCATCGTGCTGACGGAACTCTCCCTCAACACTCGGCTGGATCGGAGTTCGAGGGACGTCATTGGACTGAACGTGTGCTAAACTCGGAGGTGCCGTGCGTTCGGTACTTGATCGGTCGGATCATGAAGACATACGACTGCATCAACCGCGTTGTGCTAACGCTTCCGCTTTCGGTCTACGAGGGTACGTGGACAACACTCTCCCCTCTCGTTGTTATGCATCACCATGATCTTGTGTGTGCGTAGGAAATTTTTTGAAATTACTATGTTCCCCAACAGTGGCATCCGAGCCTAGGGTTTATGCGTTGATGTTGTGCACGAGTAGAACACAAGTGAGTTGTGGGCGATATAAGTCATAATGCTTGCCAGCATGTCATACTTTGGTTCGGCGGTATTGTTGGATGAAGCGGCCCGGACCGACATTACGCGTACGCTTACGCTAGACTGGTTCTACCAACGTGCTTTGCACATAGGTGGCTGGCGGGTGTCAGTTTCTCCAACTTTAGTTGAACCAAGTGTGGCTACGCCCGGTCCTTGTGAAGGTTAAAACAGCACCAACTTGACAAACTATCGTTGTGGTTTTGACGCATAGGTAAGAACGATTCTTGCTAAGCCCGTAGCAGCCACGTAAAACTTGCAACAACAAAGTAGAGGACGTATAACTTGTTTTTGCAGGGCATGTTGTGATGTGATATGGTCAAGACATGATGCTAAATTTTATTGTATGAGATGATCATGTTTTGTAACCGAGTTATCGGCAACTGGCAGGAGCCATATGGTTGTCGCTTTATTGTATGCAATGCAATTGCGCTGTAATGCTTTACTTTATCACTAAGCGGTAGTGATAGTCGTGGAAGCATAAGATTGGCGAGACGACAACGATGCTACGGTGATGATCAAGGTGTCGCGCTGGTGACGATGGTGATCATGACAGTGCTTCGGAGATGGAGATCACAAGCACAAGATGATGATGGCCATATCATATCACTTATATTGATTGCATGTGATGTTTATCTTTTATGCATCTTATCTTGCTTTGATTGACGGTAGCATTATAAGATGATCTCTCGCTAAATTTCAAGATAAAAGTGTTCTCCCTGAGTATGCACCGTTGCCAAAGGTCGTCGTGCCCAGACACCACGTGATGACAGGTGTGATAAGCTCTACGTCCATCTACAATGGGTGCAAGCCAGTTTTTGCACATGCAGAATACTCAGGTTAAACTTGACGAGCCTAGCATATGCAGATATGGCCTCGGAACACTGAGACTGAAAGGTCGAGCGTGAATCATATAGTAGATATGATCAACATAGTGATGTTCACCATTGAAAACTACTCCATTTCACGTGATGATCGGTTATGGTTTAGTTGATTTGGATCACGTGATCACTTAGAAGATTAGAGGGATGTCTTTCTAAGTGGGAGTTCTTAAGTAATATGATTAATGGAACTTTAATTTATCATGAACTTAGTCCTAGTAGTATTAGCATATCTACGTTGTAGATCAATAGCTCGCGATGTTGCTCCCCGTTTATTTTTTATATGTTCCTAGAGAAAACTAAGTTGAAAAATGTTACTAGTAATGATGCGGATTGGATCCGTGATCTGAGGATTATCCTCATTGCTGCACAGAAGAATTATGTCCTTGATGCACCGCTAGGTGACTGACCTATTGCAGGAGCAGATGCAGACATTATGAACGTTTGGCTAGCTCAATATGATGACTACTTCATAGTTTAGTGCACCATGCTTAACAACTTAGAATCGGGACTTCAAAGACGTTTTGAACGTCATGGATAATATTAGATGTTCCAAGAGTTGAAGTTAATATTTCAAGCAAATACCCGAGTTGAGAGATATGAAGTCTCCAAAAAGTTCTATAGCTAAAAGATGGAGGAGAATAGCTCAAGCAGTGAGCATGTGTTCAGATTGTCTGGGTACTACAATCGCTTTAATCAAGTGGGAGTTAATCTTCCAGATAAAATAGTGATTGACAGAATTCTCTAGTCACCATCACCAAGTTAGTAGAACTTCGTGATGAACTATAGTATGCAAGGGATGATGAAAACTATTCCCGAGCTTTTCATGATGATGAAATCGATGAAGGTAGAAATCAAGAAAGAGCATCAAGTGTTGATGATTAACAAGACCACTAGTTTAAAGAAAAGGGCAAAGGGAAAGAAACGGAACTTCAAGAAGAACGGCAAACAAGTTGTTGCTCAAGTGAAGAAGCCCAAGTCTGGTCCTAAGCCTGAGACTAAGTGCTTCTACTGCAAAGGGACTGGTCAATGGAAGCGGGACTGCCACAAGTATTTGGCGGATAAGAAGGATGGCAAAGTGAACAAAGGTATATTTGATATACAGATTATTGATGTGTATTTTACTAGTGTTCATAGCAACCCCTCGGTATTTGATACTGGTTCAGTTGCTAAGAGTAGTAACTCGAAACGGGAGTTGCAGAATGAACAGAGACTAGTTAAGGGTGAAGTGACGATGTGTGTTGGAAGTGGTTCCAAGATTTTTATGATCATCATCGCACACTCCCTATACTTTCGGGATTAGTGTTGAACCTAAATAAGTATTATTTGGTGTTTGCGTTGAGCATGAATATGATATTGATCATGTTTATTGCAATACGGTTATTCATTTAAGTAAGAGAATAAATTGTTGTTCTGCTTACATGAATAAAACCTTCTATGGTCATACACCCAATGAAAATGGTTTGTTGGATCTCGATTGTGGTGATACACATTCTCATAATATTGAAGCCAAAAGATGCAAAGTTAATAATGATAGTGCAACTTATTTGTTGCACTGCCGTTTAGGTCATATTGGTGTAAAGAGCATGAAGAAAATCCATGCTGATGGGCTTTTGGAATCACTTGATTATGAATCAGTTGATGCTTGCGAACCGTGCCTGATGGGCAAGATGACTAAGACTCCGTTCTCTGGAACAATGGAGCAAGCAACTGACTTATTGGAAATAATACATACTGATGTATGCAGTCCGATGAATGTTGAGGCTCGCAGCAGGTATCGTTATTTTCTGACCTTCACAGATGATTTGAGCAGATATGGGTATATCTACTTGATGAAACATAAGTCTGAAACATTTGAAAAGTTCACAAACTTCAGAGTGAAGTGGAAAATCATCGTGACAAGAAAATAAAGTTTCTACGATCTGATCGCAGAGACAAATATTTGAGTTACGAGTTTGGTCTTCAATTAAAACAATGTGGAATAGTTTCACAAAATCGTGCCACCTGGAACACCACAGCATAATGGTGTGTCCGAACGTCATAACCGTACTATTATTGGATATAGTGCAATCTATGATGTTTCTTACCGATTAACCACTATAGTTTTGAGGTTATGCATTAGAGACAGCTACATTCACGTTAAATAGGGCACCATCTAAATCCGTTGAGACGACACCGTATGAACTATGGTTTGGCAAGAAACCTAAGCTGTCGTTTCTTAAAGTTTGAGGTTGCAATGCTTATGTGAAAAAGTTTCAACCTGATAAGCTCAAACCCGGATCGGAGAAGTGCGTCTTCATAGGATACCCAAAAGAAAATGTTGGGTACACCTTCTATCACATATCCGAAGGCAAGATATTCATTGCTGAGAATGGATCCTTTCTAGAGAAGGAGTTTCTATCGAAAGAAGTGAGTGGGAGAAAAGTAGAACTTGATGAGGTAACTGTACCTGCTCCCTTATTGGAAAGTAGTTCATCACAGAAATCTGTTCCTGTGACTACTACACCAATTAGTGAGGAAGCTAATGATGATGATCATGTAACTTCAGATCAAGTTACTACCGAACCTCGTAGGTAAACCAGAGTGAGATCCGCACCAAAGTGGTACGGTAATCCTGTTCTGGAGGTCATGTTACTTGACCATGACGAACCTACGAACTATGAGGAAGCGATGATGAGCCCAGATTCCGCGAAATGGCTTGAGGCCATGAAATCTGAGATGAGATCCATGTATAAGAACAAAGTATGGACTTTGATTGACTTGCCCAAAGATCGGCGAGCCATTGAGATTAAATGGATCTTCAAGAGGAAGACGGACGCTGATAGTAGTGTTACTATCTACAAAGCTAGAATTGTCGCAAAAGGTTTTTGACAAGTTCAAGGTGTTGACTACGATGAGAGTTTCTCACTCATATCTATGCTTAAGTCTGTCCGAATCATGTTAGCAATTGCCACATTTTATGAAATCTAGCAAATGGATAAACAAAACTACATTCCTTAATGGATTTATTAAAGAAGAGTTGTATATGATGCAACAAGAAAGTGTTGTCAATCCTAAAGGTGCTAAAAAAATATGCAAGCTCCAGCGATCCATCTATGGACTGGTGCAAGCATCTCGGAGTTGGAATATACGCTTTGATAAGTTGATCAAAGCATATAGTTTTATACAGACTTGCGGTGAAGCCTGTATTTACAAGAAAGTGAGTGGGAGCACTACAGCAATTCTGATAAGTATATGTGAATGACATATTGTTGATCGGAGGTAATGTAGAATTATTCTGCAAAGCATAAAGGAATGTTTGAAAGGAGTTTTTTAAAGAAAGACCTCGGTGAAGCTGCTTACATATTGAGCATCAAGATCTATAGAGATAGATCAAGACGCTTGATAAGTTTTTCAATGAGTACATACCTTGACAAGATTTTGAAGTAGTTCAAAATGGAACGGTCAAAGAAGGAGTTCTTGCCTTTGTTACAAGGTGTGAAGTTGAGTAAGACTCAAAACCCGACCACGGCAGAAGATAGAGAGAGAATGTAAGTCATTCCCTATGCCTCAGCCATAGGTTCTATAAAGTATGCCATGCTGTGTACCAGACCTATTGTATACCCTACCATGTGTTTGGCAAGGGAGTACAATAGTGATCTAGGAGTAGATCACTGGACATTGGACAAAATTATCCTTAGTGTAATAAGGATATGTTTCTCGATTATGGAGGTGACAAAAGGTTCGTCATAAAGGGTTACGTCGATGCAAGTTTTGACACTGATCCAGATGACTCAAAGTCTCAATCTGGACGCATATTGAAAGTGGGAGCAATTAGTTAGAGTAGCTCCGTGCAGAGCATTGTTGACATAGAAATTTGCAAAATACATACGGATCTGGATGTGGCAGACCCGTTGACTAAACTTCCCTCACAAGCAAAACATGATCACAACTTAGTACTCTTCGGGTATTAATCACATAGCGATGTGAACTAGATTATTGACTCTAGTAAACCCTTTGGGTGTTGGTCACATGATGATGTGAACTATGGGTGTTAATCACATGGTAATGTGAACTATTGATGTTAAATCACATGGCGATGTGAACTAGATTATTGACTCTAGTGCAAGTGGGAGACTGAAGGAAATATACCCTAGAGGCAATAATAAATTTATTATTTATTTCCTTATATCATGATAAATGTTTATTATTCATGCTAGAATTGTATTAACCGAAAACATAATACATGTGTGAATACATAGACAAACAGAGTGTCACCAGTATGCCTCTACTTGACTAGCTCGTGGATCAAAGATGGTTATGTTTCCTAACCATAGACATGAGTTGTCATTTGATTAACGGGATCACATCATTAGGAGAATGATGTGATTGACTTGACCCATTCCGTTAGCATAGCACTTGATCGTTTAGTTTGTTGCTATTGCTTTATTCATGACTTATACATGTTCCTATGACTATGAGATTATGCAACTCCCGTTTACCAGAGAAACACTTTGTGTGCTACCAAATGTCACAACATAATTGGGTGATTATAAAGGTGCTCTACATGTGTCTCCGAAGGTACTTGTTGGGTTGGCGTATTTCAAGATTAGGATTTGTCACTCCGATTGTCGGAGAGGTATCTCTGGGCCCTCTCGGTAATGCACATCACTTAAGCCTTGCAAGCATTGCAACTAATGAGTTAGTTGCGAGATGATGTATTACAAAACGAGTAAAGAGACTTGCCGGTAACGAGATTGAACTAGGTATTAAGATACCGATGATCGAATCTCGGGCAAGTAACATACCGATGACAAAGGGAACAACGTATGTTGTTATGCGGTCTGACCGATAAAGATCTTCGTAGAATATGTGGGAGCCAATATGACCATCCAGGTTCCGCTATTGGTTATTGACCGGAGACGTGTCTCGGCCATGTCTACATAGTTCTCGAACCCGTAGGGTCCACACGCTTAAAGTATCGATGACAGTTATATTATGAGTTTATGAGTTTTGATGTATCGAAGGAGTTCGGAGTTCCGAATGAGATTGAGGACATCACGAGGAGTCTCGAAATGGTCGAGACGTAAAGATTGATATATTGGACGACTATATTCGGACATCGGAAAGGTTCTGAGTGATTCGGGTATTTTTCAGAGTACCGGAGAGTTACGGGAATATGTATTGGGCCTTATTGGGCCATACGGGAATTAAGGAAAAGGGCCTCAAGGGTGGCCGCACCCCTCCCCTTGGTCTGGTCCGAATTGGACTAGGGAAGGGGGCGCCCCCTTCCTTCCTTCTCTTTTTCCCTTCCTATTTTCCTATTCCATATGGGAGGTGGAATCCTACTAGGACTAGGGAGTCCTAGTAGGACTCCACACTTGGCGCGCCCCCTCCTAGGGCCGGCCTCCTCCTCCCTTGCTCCTATATATACGGGGGCAGGGGGCACCCCAAAGACACAACAATTGATCATTAATCTCTTAGCCGTGTGCGGTGCCCCCCTCCACCATAGTCCACCTCGATAATACTGTAGCGGTGCTTAGGCGAAGCCCTGCATCGGTAGAACATCAACATCGTCACCACGCCATCGTGCTGACGAAACTTTCCCTCAATACTCGGCTGGATCGGAGTTCGAGGGATGTCATTGGGCTGAACGTGTGCTTACCTCGGAGGTGCCGTGTGTTCGGTACTTGATCGGTCGGATCGTGAAGACGTACGACTACATCAACCGCGTTGTGCTAACGCTTCCGCTTTCGATCTACGAGGGTACGTGGACAACACTCTCCCCTCTCGTTGCTATGCATCACCATGATCTTGTGTGTGCGTAGGAATTTTTTTGAAATTACTACGTTCCCCAACACCCCCCACAAGTGCGGACGGTGAACATGATATACGCAACCCACATCCCCAAGAGGGAGCGGAAGTGTGCGCTAAGGGACGTATATGCGTTGGACCTAGTCGCCCGAAAGTTCAACCCATGGTCCTCCTGTCCGATCACCTTCGATCGCAGGGACCACCCCACTAGTATCCATCATGGCGGATTCGCCACACTGGTCCTAGACCCAATCATCGATGAATTTCACCTCACTCGAGTCCTTATGGACGGCGGCGGCAGCCTGAACCTGCTTTATCAGGACACAGTGCACAAAATGGGTATAGACCCCTCAAGGATCAAACCCACAAAAACGACCTTCAAAGGCGTCATACGAGGTGTAGAGGCCCATTGCACAGGCTCGGTCACACTGGAAGTGGTCTTCGGATCCCCAGATAACTTCCGAAGCGAGGAGTTAATCTTCGATTTAGTCCCATTCCGAAGTGGCTATCATGCACTGCTCAGGCAAACCGCATTTGCGAGATTCAATGCGGTACCGCATTATGCATACCTCAAGCTCAAGATGCCAGGACCTCGGGGGGTCATCACACACTGGAACACAGAGCGCTCTCTCCGCACGGAGGAGCACACTGCGGCCCTCGCAGCAGAAGCACAAAGCAGCCTCTTCAGGCAATCCACCAGTTCGGTGATTAAACACCCGGACACCGTCAAGCGCGCCCGGAGTAATCTGCAACAAGACCACCTGGCACGTTCCGAGCTGGCATAGCAATGCGGCCCCCACCCCAGTCCCAGCCAAACAGCGAAATCCGTGCCACGTGTACATAATTATGCATTGAAAATACCATGGGCATAGGTGGGGGCACGACTACGGCACGCCCCAAAACACGGCTCAACCGCACTAGGGGCTCCCCGCTTTGTTATTTTTTCTCTCTTTCAGGACTTTACTCTCTGGAAACCCCGTCCGGCAGTATGATTGCCGGACACACAATACAACAACCAAGGAGGCAGAAAGCTACGTCGCACCATGTAACTCCCAGGTGGTCTCTGATAACGAGTGAAATACCTGCTTTAAATACCATTCCTCAGCTTGCCCTTGGAGGGGACATGTTAAATATTCCTACTTTTTGCTTATCGCACTACTTGTATCATTCTGCTTCGACGAACCTTTTTGAATAAACAATGCATAGTACTAGACTATTACCGCATTCTCTATTCTTTTTTATATATATGTTCATTCATGACATTCAGCACCCGTACACTCTGGTACGGCCAATACGCCAGGGGCTTAAGCGTACCCCATAATACGGCGTGAGAAGTCCGAACACTTTCGACAGTGCGGCACCCCGAACTTATAGCATTATATGCATCAGCTCCGAATCATGTCTTGGGTCAATAGTTGGGTTTGCCTGGCTCCCATGTTTTGGTACCTTACGTTCTGCTATATCGGCTAAGGTAGCACTGGGAGAACTACTGCGATTGTGCCCCGGTTCATCTGGGCAAGCACCTCAGTAGAGAAAGCTAAAACTGACTGTCATGATAAGGCGAGAGCTGGTCGCTGTTCGAGAGGTCTCGAGTCCCTAAATACTTATGGCGCTTAGGGCGAGGAGTCGGCTTTGTCCGGCTTAGGCGTGTATAGCGCCCCGAATTCTTCGGCCTTCCGAATACTAGGGGCTTCGCCAAAATTTAAAATTGTAGACTTCTATGGCTAAGTGAGAGTGATAAAGCATTATAGTCCGATTGCCTTGTTCGTTGTGGTGAGCACCTCCCTCGAAGGACCCAACAATGGGAAAAAGAGTGCTCAGATTTATCCCGAACACCCCAGCACTCGTGGCATGGGGGCAGAAGCCGACAACTGGCCATCTCTCAGATTTGATAAATAGCCACACAGAAGGTAATATTTTAAATTCAAACAAGCGTTGCATAGCGCACATGAACAAGTTTTCATAATACAGGATCACATGAGCAAGTTCATTCAAAAATTACATCCTTTGCACACTCGTCCGCCACAAGACGGGCACCCTTCAGGACACCCTCATAATACATTTCAAGGTAGCGATGCTCCTTGCCCTACGGCGGCCCCTCCTTCACCAGCTTCTCGGTGTCCATCTTGGCCCAGTGCACCTTCGCACGGGCAAAAACCCGGCTTGCACCTTCGATGCAGACGGACCGCTTTATGACTTCCAGCCGTGGGCAGGCATCCACAAGCCGCCTCACCAGGCCGAAGTAGCTGTTGGGAAGGGAGTTGCCAGGCCACATCCGGGCTATAAGGCCCCTCATGGCCTGTTCGGCCGCCTTGTGCAGCTCGACCAGTTGCTTCAGCTGGTTGCTCACAGGCATCGGGTGTTCGGTCCCAGTATACTGAGACCAGAACAACTTCTCCGTCGAGCTTCCCTCCTCAGCCTGGTAGTACTTTGCGGCATCCGGCACGCTGCGGGGCAAATCTGCGAATGCTCCTGGAGAGCTTCGGACTAGGGTAAGTAACAAGTAATTTACTTTCCCATGCTTGCTTTGCATAATGAATGCCTTACCCGCCGCTATCTTCCTCATGGCCTCAATTTTCTGGAGGGCCTTTTGGGCTTCAGCCTTGGCATGCTTTGTGCTCTCGAGGGCCGCGGCAAGCTCGGACTCTCGCGTCTTCGAGTCAAGCTCCAAAGTCTCGTGCTTCTTCACGAGAGCCTGGAGCTCTTGCTGCACCTCGCCCACCCGTGCCTCTTGTTTCTCCCGCTCGGTGCGCTCCTCGGCCGCTTTGTTTTCGACCTCGGACAGCACTCACTTCAGGGTCGCCACTTTGGTCGTGGCCCCTGGCACATCCATGATGATCCTATCATTTTGCAACCACATCTTATATATATATATATATATATATATATATATATATATATATATATATATATATATATAGACAAGGTATTACTTGCCTTTGTTCTCCTCGAGCTGCCTCTTGGCAAGGCCAAGTTCTTTCTCGGACCGCTCGAGGTTCTGCTTCAGTGCGGTGACCTCCGTAGTCAGTGCGGTAGAGGTCAGCAGCGAAGCCTGCATACGCATATAGACATACTTGTATTAGACTCCTACAGATATTATTTGATCCTCTATTTGGTTTTTCTTTGTGAACGCCAAACAGAGCATCAGGGGCTACTGTCTATGCGGTAATATTTTCCTATATTTTAAATACTTACCTCAAAGCCTGTTAGAAGGCTGGCACAGGCTTCAGTCAGTCCGCTCTTGGCGGACTGAACCTTCTTGATCACCTCACTCATAATAGTGCGGTGCTCTTCATCGATGGAAGCGCCACGAAGCGCTCCCAGCAGGTTGTCCGGTGCCTCTGGATAGACAGAGGTCACCGGCACGGGCGGCTTGCCCCTCTTGGTAGGGGGCCGCCTGCCGGAATCCGGAACCACTGGAGGTTCCGCGCGGTGTTCGGCTGAGGGCCGAACTTGGAGCCCTTGGGAGTCTTGCTCCCTTTGCGCCTGGAGTCCGAAAGGTCGCCTTGAGGCGCCTCCAGGACTACCTCCCTTTGGTTCGGTGCCCCTTGAGACAATACCTCGACATTGTCCGTAGGGCAAGGAGAGGAGGCGGTTGGAAGTGACTCGCTATTCATATCCGACGAGTCCAAGGAACCGTCCGACGAGGATACGTCGATGCGGGCTCGGGGCGGACTGCATGATCATATTCGATGTTAGGAGAAGCAGTGCAATAAAAGTATGCTATGAGTTACTCTGGTATCCGAATACTTACGACTTCTCCAGGGGCTTGGCCCTGAGTAACCACTCGTCTTCGCTGTCGGCGGTGGTGGTGGAACAGTCCGGAAGGACAGTCCTTCCCTTCTTGGACCCTCCGGCCTCCCCAGTTGGGGCGGCCTTCCTTTTCCTGTCTCCCCGGCTGGAGGGGGAGAACCGTCATCTTCCTCCTCCTCGTTTTCACGGGAGGAGTGCGTCTCGAAGTTATCGGACGATGAGTCCAATACCACCTGGCGCCGGGAACTCTTTTGGGTTCTCGTGGCCTTCTTCTTGATCTTCTTCTCCGGCACCTCATAAGGAGCCAGAGTCCGCATCTCCTTCAGCAAAGCGTCTGCAGGGTCTTCGGGCAGAGGGGCCGGACAGTCAATCTGCTCCGATGTCTCCACCCAGTCCTGTCAAAGGCATGTGAGCTCAGACCCCGCACATGGTTAAACTATGGAAAATAAATACCCTACGAGGTGTACAGAACTTATCAGATTCGCAGGGCGCGTCGCGCTTAGCCCGTGGCCCTCGGTAAGGGGAGGGGGGACCTGGGCTCCCTTGAACAGCACCTTCCAGACGTCCTTAGGCATCGTGTCAAAGAGCTCGTGTAGAGTCTAGTGCTGGGCCGGGTCGAACTCCCATAAGTTGAAAGCCCGTCGTTGACACGGGAGGATCCGGTGGAAGAGCATGACCTTGACTATGTTGACAAGCCTGAGTTTCTTGCCTATCATGTTCCGGATACACTTCCGGAGTTCGTCCAGCTCCACCGATGAGCCCCAGGACAGGCCCTTCTCCTTCCAGGAAGTGAGACGCGTGGGGATTCCGGATCGAAACTCGGGGGCCGCCACCCAGTTGGTGCCGCGCGGCTCGGTGATGTAGAACCACCCCGATTGCCACCCCTTTATGGTCTCCACGTAAGAGCCATCGAGCCATGTAACGTTGGGCATTTTTCCCACCATGGCTCCGCCGCATTCCGTTTGTTGGCCGCCTACTACATTCGGTTTGACATTGAAGGTCTTCAGCCACAGGCCGAAGTGGGGCCGGACGCGGAGGAAAGCCTCGCACACAATGATGAACACCGAGATGTTGAGGATGAAATTCGGAGCTAGATCATGGAAGTCCAGCCCATAATAGAACATAAGGCCGCGGACGAATGGATGGAGGGGAAACCCCAGTCCGCGGAGAAGTGGGAGAGGAAAACCACCCTTTCGTAAGGTTCCGGGGTAGGGACAATCTGCCCCGCGGCTGGCAGCCGGTGCGCAATATCCGCGACTAAGTATTCGGCCCCGCGCAGCTTTTTGATGTCTCCCTCCGTAACGGAGGAGGCATCCACTTGCCTCCCGCTCCGGACATGTTTGGAGAGGGTTGAGGAGAAGGATGTGGACTTGGGCGCTGGAGCTCGAGTGCGCGAGAATGGATGAGCAAGGAGGAAGAAGGCGTGGGTAGAAAAAGGTGAACCCTTATCCCTTTATAAGGGCGGACGAAACTACGCGCCCCCACCAGCCTGGTAAAACTCGCTTATCCCCCAAGCGTCGTAATTGATGGTGCGGTTGGGTTACCCACGTCTGTATTGATGGGAATCCTGTAATAAGGAGACATGATCTCTGCTTCGACAAGACGTGCCAAGGAAACCGCCTCGCGAAACATGCTGAGGTTGGTTGTGAAAAACGATTCGAATGGTGACCTGGCTGTGGTGTGATGTCACACTGCGGAATGCCTCGGCAGATTAGATTTGTGAAAATATTATTCTCTCTACGGTTGTATGTGGAACTTGTTTTGCAGAGCCGGACACGATCCTCGTGTTCAAAATCTTCTATGAAGTATTCAGAGGAGGAACCCTCCTTGCGATGTCGAAGACAATCTGCGCGCCGGACTCATCGTCATTGAAGCCTGGTTCAGGGGCTACTGAGGGAGTCCTGGATTAGGGGGTATCCGAACAGCCGGATTATATCCTTTGGCCGGACTGTTGGACTATGAAGATACAAGATTGAAGACTTCGTCCCGTGTCCGGATGGGACTCTCCTTGGCGTGGAAGGCAAGCTTGGCAATACGGATATGTAGATCTCCTTCCTTGTAACCGACTCTGTGTGACCCTAGCCCCCTCCGGTGTCTATATAAACTGGAGGGTTTAGTCCATAGCACCAAGAACAACAATCATACCATAGGCTAGCTTCTAGGGTTTAGCCTCTTCGATCTCGTGGTAGATCAACTCTTGTAATACTCATATCATCAAGATCAATCAAGCATGAGTAGGGTTTTACCTCCATCGAGAGGGCCCAAACCTGGGTAAAAACATCGTGTCCCCCATCTCTTGTTACCATCCGCCTAGATGCACAGTTCGGGACCCCCTACCCGAGATCCGCCGGTTTTGACGCCGACAGTGAGGCTCAACTTCTTGATGCTATGGTGAAGAAGGTGAAGATTGGGATTGCCAAGAGCCAACCCAAGTACAAGTGCTATCGCCTTGATGACAAGGATACTCTATTCTTCGAGGATCACATTGTTGTTCCTAAGGGTGACCTTCGTAAAGTCATTATGAACGAGGCTCACAATTCACTCCTATCTATTCATCCTGGAAGTACAAAGATGTACCATGACCTCAAGCAGTCATATTGGTGGACTCGAATGAAGCGCGAGATTGCTCAGTTCGTGAATGAATGTGATGTCTGCAGAAGAGTGAAAGCAGAACACCAATGGCCAGCTGGTCTCCTCCAACCTCTTGCCATCCCAGAATGGAAGTTTGACCATATTAAGATGGACTTCGTGACTGGATTTCCCAAGTCCAAACGTGGCAATGATGCTATCTTCGTTGTCATCGACAAGCTCACTAAAGTGGCTCATTTTCTTCCTATCAAAGAATCTATCACAACAGCTCAATTGGCAGAGCTATATACCTCCAGGATTGTCTCCTTGCATGACATTCCGCAGTTGATATCTTCAGATCATGGAAGCATCTTTACCTCTAAGTTCTGGGACTCCTTTCAGAAGGCTATGGGCACCAACATTCGCTTCAGCACAGCCTTTCATCCTCAAACTAGTGGCCAAGTCGAGCGAGTCATTCAAATTCTTGAAAATATGCTCAGGGCATGTGTCATTTCTTTCGGTATGAAGTGGGAAGATTGTCTTCCATATGCCAAGTTCTCCTACAACAACAGCTTCCAAGCGAGTTCGGGCAAGGCCCCATTCAAGATTCTCTATGGCAGAAAGTGTCGTACTCCCCTTAACTGGTCAGAGACTGGTGAACGCCAACTTCTTGGCAATGACTTGATCACAGAGGCTAAAGAAATGTGCAAAGTCATTCGTGAAAATCTCAAAGCTGCGCAATCGCGCCAGAAGAGTTACTATGATAGCAAGCATCGTGACTTGGCTTTCGAGATCGGAGACCATGTCTACCTCCACGTCTCTCCAATGAAAGGTACTCGTCGCTTCGGTATTAAAGGGAAGCTTGCCCCTAGATACGTGGGTCCTTTCAAGATCATTGGCAAAAGAGGCGATCTCGCCTATCAACTTGAGCTTCCATCCAACTTTGCAAACGTGAACGACGTGTTTCACGTGTCTCAGCTTCGCAAGTGTTTCAAGACTCCTGATCGCACCATCAACTTCGAAGAGATTGATCTCCAAGAAGACATGTCTTGAAGAAACTGAGCATAAGACTCGTAACAAGTCTATCAAATTCCAGAAAGTGAAGTGGTCACATCATTCTGACCGTGAAGCCACCTGGGAACGCGAGGACCACCTTCGTTTTGAATATCCGGAGTTTTTCCAGTCCTAGATCTCAGGACGAGATCCTTTCATAGTGGTGGAGTGTTGTAACGCCCCGTATGTAACTTGCCATATTTGTATTCCAACTCTTGCCATTTTCGGCTCTAAGTTATGATATTCCCTCGTGGTTGGGTTTTGTCTTTGTTTTGCATTTTGTCCATGTCATCCATCTCATATCATGTCATCATGTGCATCGCATTTGCATACGTGTTCGTCTCATGCATCCGAGCATTTTCCCCGTTGTCTGTTTTGCATTCCGGCACTCCTACGTCCTCCGACATCCCCCTTTTGCCTCTTTTCATGTGCGAGTGTTAAACGTTCTCGGATTGGACCGAGACTTGCCAAGCGGCCTTGGTTCACTACCGGTAGACCACCTGTCAAGTTTCATGCCATTTGGAGTCCGTTTGATACTCCAACGGTTAACCGAGGAACCGTACAGGCCTCGTGTGTGTTGCAGCCCAACACCCCTCCAAAGTGGCCCAAAACCCATCCAAACCCCCTCCATCCTCTTGGTCGTTCGATCACGATCGCGTGGCCAAAAACCGCACCTCATTTGGACTCTCCTAGCTCCCTCTACCTATAAATATGTCCTCTTCCCCGAAATTTTCGTCCCAAACCCTAGATCCAACCT
>NC_041388.1:130243491-130245824 GCF_002162155.2 Triticum dicoccoides | reverse complement strand
CCGCCCGCCGCCCGCACTCCGGTGCCGCCCTGCCGTGCCGCGCCCGCAGCCGGCCGAAGCCCGCTCCTCCTCGGCATCCTCGTCTCCGTGAGCACTCCGGCGACCTCGCCGGCCCCTTCTCCAGCTCCGACCACCTCCTCCCGCAGCTCCGGCGAGCCAATCCGGCAAACTTCGTAATCCGCACCCGAAATACTAGATCTGGGATTCGGAGGTGTTTTCCCCCAAGTCCCTAACTTTTTCATGGCATGTTCATTGCATCATAACTTTGTGCCCATAGCTCTGTTTCGCGTGTGTGAGATATCAAATTGTTCGTCTGGATGTGCTCTTCATTTCATTACATGCCACCATGCTTGTTTGAGTCCATCTTGATGCCTAAAATGCTGTTTCAAGAGTGCTATAAAATGTTAGTTTCTGTTTCTTAACAGATTATGGACATTTGTCATTTTTGCCATGATTAATGTGTGTCTTCTATGAACTTGAGCCCTACATGTGTTTTGGGATATGCCATGCCATCTTTACAGGGGTGTATCCCATGTATTTTTGTGATAAATGTGGTGACTAGCACATGCATGCAAAGTAGCTCTCGTGATGTTACTGATTTCAGGGACTTGGAATTCTTCTAAGTCGTTTCCCTGATGTTATTTTTATGCCATGTACTCATGTTGCTACAGAGTGATCCATGCCTCTTTTGAGCATGTTCAGTAAGAATGATTTTTAGCTATTGTTATGTTCTATCCATCCATGTATTCGTTTGAAATTATGGAGTACCCTAGCAGGACTCAATCTTGCTCTACTTTTGCTATAATATGTTCCAGGCAGATTGTTTACGTGTTATTCAATTTTGCCAAGGTTGTTGTAGTTGATCCATGAATTCTATGAGTTAGTTCTTGCCATGGTTAGCTTCTTGAACATGTCTTCTTGCTGGGAGTATTATTAGTTTGTCATGCAATGCCTTGTGGTGAGTGCATTGAGCTCGCAAACATGCCTATATAACTCTGTTTTTGCCATGTCCAGTTTTCTTCTAAGTCTGAATCTGTTAACGAAACTTGCTATGTTTACATGGGTGCCATCATATTTTCTGATCCCTTTTGGCTTATAGTCAGTAAGGGATTTTTTTATATGCTTTGAGTAGTTTCATGCCATGCCTTGTGTTGCTATGATCTGATCCTATAGCATGTTGTTATCTTGCTCTAAACATTACTTCCTGATGTTAAATCCTGACATGTTATTTTCACTAAGTCTGTGAACCTGATATCTTTTGCACTTTTGCCATGCTTGTTTGAACTTGCTATTGTGTGATTTAGCCATAGCTCAGTGTTCATATTTTGTCAAGAATCTTGAGTGGATCACTGCCATGTGCTTTGTTGCTATGTTAGAGTGCAGTAGCTTAGTTTCTTGATGCATTTTAGATGGCATCGTGCTGTTAATCGCAGAATAGTGTCATTATTGTTTTGCTTTCCATTTGCAAACCGTGCATCCGATTCCGGTGATCTTTATATCAATTTCGACCGAAATCAACTCATCTTTCCAGCGGCGCTCTTGGTTTTCCAAGTTGAGGCCTGGTTCAATCTTTTCCTTCCGGAGCACGCATATGCATTGCATATTACATCCCGCATATCATGCCTTGTTTTGCATCATGTTCCTTGCGCATTGCACCATGGTTGATTGTGGTTCTATTTGCTTGTGTTCTTGCTTTGGGTAGAGCCGGGATACGAGTACGTGATCGAGGAACCCATTGAGTACGCTTACGAGGATCAAGCTTACGTCAACTCGGAGAACTTTGCAGGCAAGATGACCATACCCTAGAAATCACTTCTATCTTGGCTTGCTAGTTGCTCGCTCTTTTGCTATGCCTATGCCGCGATACCTACCACATGCTATATCATGCCTCCCATATTGCCATGTCAAACCTCTAACCCACCTTGTCCTATCAAACTGTTGTTTGGCTATGTTACCGCTTTGCTCAGCCCCTCTTATAGCGTTGCTAGTTGCAGGTGAAGATTGGAGTTTGTTCCTTGTTGGAGCATGTTTATTCTTGGGATATCATTATTATATCTTGTTTATTTTAATGCACCTATATACTTGGTAAAGGGTGGAAGGCTCGGCCTTATGCCTGGTGTTTTGTTCCACTCTTGCCGCCCTAGTTTCTGTCATACCGGTGTTATGTTCCTTGATTTTGCGTTCCTTCTGCGGTTGGGTTATAATGGGAACCCCTTGACAGTTCGCCTTGAATAAACCTCCTCCAGCAAGGCCCAACCTTGGTTTTACCATTTGCCACCTAGCCTTTTTCCCTTGGGTTTTGCGGACTCAAGGGTCATCTTTATTTTAACCCC
>NC_041388.1:130224541-130243363 GCF_002162155.2 Triticum dicoccoides | reverse complement strand
GCCCCCTGGGCAACCAGGGTCTATGCCAACCCGACGTCTTGCCCATCCGGTGTGCCCTGAGAACGAGATGTGTGCAGCTCCTATCGGGATTTGTCGGCACATTCGGGTGGCTTTGCTGGTCTTGTTTTACCATTGTCGAAATGTCTTGTAACCGGGATTCCGAGTCTGATCGGGTCGTCCTGGGAGAAGGAATATCCTTCGTTGACCGTGAGAGCTTGTGATGGGCTAAGTTGGGACACCCCTGCAGGGATTTGAACTTTCGAAAGCCGTGCCCGTAGTTATGGGCAGATGGGAGTTTGTTAATATCCGGTTGTAGAGAACCTGAAACTTAACTTAATTAAAATGGATTAACGCGTGTGTAGCCGTGATGGTCTCTTTTCAGCGGAGTCCGGGAAGAGAACATGGTATTGGGTTATGCTTGAACGTAAGTAGTTCTAGGATCACTTCTTGATCATAGATTATCGAACGTGCTTTGCCTTCTCTTCTCGCTCTCTTTTGCGTATGTTAGACACCATATATGCTAGTGCTTGTTGCAGCTCCACCTCATACCTTTTCCCCTACCCATAAGCTTAAATAGTCTTGTTCGCGAGGGTGTGAGATTGCTGAGTCCTCGTGACTCACAGATTACTTCCAAAACCAGATGCAGGTGCCGATGATACCATTCTAGGGGATGCGACTGAACTCAAGTGGGAGTTCGATGAGGACTCAGGACGTTACTACATTTCCTTTCCAGACGATCAGTAGTGGAGCCCAGTTGGGGCGATCGGGGATCTTATGCATTTGGGGTTGTCTTTATTTTGGTTCCATAGTCAGACCTTAATTGTATCTGGATGATGTAATGCTATATTTATGTATTGTGTGAAGTGGAAATTGTAAGCCAACTTTGTACCTCTTTCTTATTCAGTACATGGGATGTGTAAAGATTACCCCTCTTGCGACATGCCTACAATGCGGTTATGCCTCTAAGTCATGCTCCGACACGTGGGAGATATAGCCGCATCATGGGTGTTACAGAGCATCATGAAATTGGTGATGGAGGAATGTTGATGATGACAATGGCGACGGATCCCCCTCTCCGGAGCCCTGAACGGACTCCAGATCAGCCCTCCCGAGAGAGTTTAGGGCTTGGCGGCGGCTCCGTATCGTAAAACGTGATGAATACTTCTGCCTGATTTTTTTCTCCTCGAGAGTGATTATATGGAGTCAAGGTGGACGTCGGTGGAGCGTCAGGGGGCCCACGAGGTAGGGGGCGCGCCCAGGGGGTAGGCTCGCCCCCACCCTCGTGGACAGGGTGTGGGCCCCTGACGTGGATTCTTCTTCCAATATTATTTATATATTCCAAAAATAATCACCATTGATTTTCAGGTCATTCCGAGAACTTTCATTTCTGCACAAAAATAACACCATGGCAATTCTGTTGAAAACAGCGTCATTCCGGGTTAGTTCCATTCAAATCATGCAAGTTAGAGTCCAAAACAAGGGAAAAAGTGTTTGGAAAAGTAGATATGACGGAGATGTATCAACTCCCCCAAGCTTAAACCTTTGCTTGTCCTCAAGCAATTCAGTTGATAAACTGAAAGTGATAAAGAAAAACTTTTACAAACTCGGTTTGATCTTGTTGTTGTAAATATGTAAAGCCAGCATTCAAGTTTGAGATTATGAACTAACCATATTCACAATAACATTTAGGTCTCATGTTTACTCATATCAATGGCATAATTAGCTAGCAAGCAATAATAACAAATCTCGGATGACAACACTTTCTCAAAACAATCATGATATGATATAACAAGATGGTATCTCGCTAGCCCTTTCTAAGACCGCAAAACATAAATGCAGAGCACCTTTAAAGATCAAGGACTGACTAGACATTGTAATTCATAGTAAAAGAGATCCAGTCAAGTCATACTCAATGTAAGCTAACAGTAATGAATGCAAATGACAGAGGTGCTCTCCAACTGGTGCTTCTTAATAAGAGGATGATGACTCAGCATAAAAGTAAATAGATAGGCCCTTCGCAGAGGGAAGCAGGGATTTGTAGAGGTGCCAGAGCTTGATTTTGAAACAGAGGTGAATAATATTTTGAGCGGTATACTTTCATTGTCAACATAACAACCAAGAGATGGCAATATCTTCCATGCTACACACATAGGCGGTTCCCAAACAGAATGGTAAAGTTTATACTCCCCCTTCCACCAACACGCATCAATCCATGGCTTGCTCGAAACAATGAGTGCCTCCAACTAACAAGAGTCCCAGGGGGAGTTTTGTTTGCAATAATTTTGATTTAGTTTACATAAAGCATGGGACTGGGCATCCCAGTGACCAACCATTTATCTCGTGAGTGAGGAGCGGAGTCCACTCCTTTTGAGAATAACCCGCCTAACATGGCAGATACGGACAGCCCTAGTTGATACATGAGCTATTCGAGCATACAAAACAGGATATTTATTTGAAGGTTTAGAGTTTGTCAAATACAAATTTACTTGGAATGGCAGGTAGATACCGTATATAGGTAGGTATAGTGGACTCATTTGGAATAACTTTGGGGTTTATGGGGTTGGATGCACAAGCAGTATTCCCGCTTATACAGGTGAAGGCTAGCAAAGACTGGGAAGCGACCAGCTAGAGAGCAACAACAGCCATTAACATGCATTGAAATTAATCAACACCGAATGCAAGCATGAGTAGGATATAATCCACCATGAACATAAATATCGTGAAGGCTACGTTGATTTTGTTTCAACTACATGCGTAAACATGCGCCAAGTCGAGTCACTTAAATCATTCAGAGGAGGTTACCACCCTATCATACCACATCATAACCATTTTAATAGCATGTTGGCACGCAAGGTAAACCATTATAACTCATAGCTAATCAAGCATGGCATAAGCACTATGATCTCTAGTTGTCATTGCAAACATGTTTATTCATAATAGGCTGAATCAGGAACGATGAACTAATCATATTTACAAAAACAAAAGAGGTCAAGTTCATACCAGCCTTTCTCATCTCAGTCAGTCCATCATATATCATCATAATTGCCTTTCACTTGCACGACCGAACAATGTGAATAATAATAATAGTGCACGTGCATTGGACTAAGCTGGAATCTGCAAGCATTCAATAAACAGGAGAAGACAAGGCAATATGGGCTCTTTTGTTAGATCAATAATAATGCATATAAGAGCCACTTCAACAATTTAATTATGGTCTTCTCCTATCGACCCCCAAAGAAAAGAAAAGAAATAAAGCTATTTACACAGGAAAGCTCCCAACAAGCAAAAGAAGAACAGGAAATCTTTTTGGATTTTCTTTTTAATTACTACTACAAGCATGGAAAGTAAACTTATTAAAAGCTACAACTAAAAAAATTGGTTTTTGTTAAGGTTAATCAAACACACAAGAAGAAGGCGTAAAAAGGAAAATAAACTAGCATGGATGATACAATGAAAAAGTATGAGCACCGACGTCTAGCAGTGAGTGTGTGAACATGAATGTAATGTCGGTGGGAAATACGTACTCCCCCAAGCTTAGGCTTTTGGCCTAAGTTGGTCTATGGCCACGGCTGGCCTGGCGGATATCCATAATAATAGTTGTGGTCGTACTATGAAGAAGAAGAAGACTCCGATTGCCACTGGTTGGCAATCATCTCCGGATCCCACTTGTAATTAGACTGTCGTGAAGAATCAACTTGTGGTTCCGGCTCTAGCTCCATGGCTAGTGCAGGGTTCTGGTAGGCATGAATAGCCTCTAATGAAACAAGGTATTGGCCTGCAGATAAATCAAACAAAGAAGGAGGAGGAAGGGTAATAGTCATAGGATGATGTTTATCAAAGAACAAATTGTATTTAAGCTCTCCTTCCCTATTCTTAACAATAAAATCATGTGCCACCATACTTTTATAGTCTAAATAAACACGAGGCAGTACTTTTTCTTCCTTCTCATAATGCCTAATAGGTATGTTAAAATGTGCAGCTAGGCGTGAAGCATAGATGCCTCCAAAGATGGGCCCCTTTGTATGGTTCAGACTTAACCGTTTAGCAATAATGCAGCCCATACTAACAGAGTTATCACCGTATAAACCGTGGAGCAAAATAATAATATTAGGGACACTAAGGTTTCCACAGTTTCCGTGACCAATTAAACAACGACTAGCAAATAATGCAAAATAGCGTAAAACAGGAAAATGTATGCTAGTGATTCGTGCATCAGAAACCTTCCTTGTTTCCCCTAAAGTGATAGTATCAATAAACCCATCCACATCCTCGCGGTGTGGTTCATCTATCTTGCCCTCGAAAGGGACTAAACAAACCCGACAAAAATCATAAAGCGACATCTCCTTATGCTCATCATATAAATGAAACTCCACCATAGGTGGTGAGTTCCTAGAATGGAAATGAAAGTTTTGCACAAAGATATTTGTGAGTAAAAGATACTAATCGCGTTGGTCGTGGAGGAAAGCGGTGAGGCCTGCATTCTTAGCCATTTCATAAAAATCTTCATAAATCCCGGCTGCTCTCAAGAAATCACCGGAAGGCCATTCACACAATCGAACCTTCGCAGTGCGAGGCAGATTATACTTAGGCTTCGGTGCCTTTTCCTTCAAGCTTCGGCTCGATGAGCCCCTCAAAAGTCTCTTCATCATTTTCTGAAAAATTCTGAAATTTTTAGTAACTTCAAAATAAAAGTAGACCAAACTCAATAATATTGATAGCAACTACTCCTACAAGTGCCTAGAGCCTATATCATGCATCAAAACTACTTTTGACCATATAAATTTGACATGCAAGCACAAGAACAGGGTCAACTAAGCAGCAAAAATTTGCAATGAATAAAGCACTAGAACAAAAACTAATTGGACCAATGGAGGAGTCACATACCAAGGAACAATCTCCCCAAGCAGTTTTGTGAGAGGTGCTTTGAGCAAGGAGATCGAAAATAGCAGCAAAACGAGCTTGGACTCGGGTTTGAGCTGGTTATTCGTGTTTGGGGGAGGAAGAAGGAGTGTATGGGTGAAAGGATAAGTGGAGGAGGGCCACCGTGGGCCCACGAGGCACGGGGCGCGCCCTCCACCCTCGTGGGCAGGTGGTTGACCCCCTGTTGTGTTCTCAGTGCCAAATATTCTCAAATATTCTGGAAAAAATTATATTTAAATTTCCGGGCATTTTGAGAACTTTTATTTTCGGGGTACTTTTATATTGCACGGATAATTAGATAACAGACGAAAAAGTATTGTTTTTATTTTATTTAATATAAATAACAGAAAGTAAAAGTGGGGTACAAAAGGTTGTGCCTTCTAGTTTCATCCATCTCATGATCATCAAAAGGAATCGACTAACAAGGTTGATCAACTTTGTTAACGAACTCATTCCGAATAACATGGAACCGGAGAAAATTTGAATAACACTATGTTACCTCAACGGGGATATGCACATCCCCAATAATAAGGATATCATATTTCTTCTTGAAAGTAGGAAGAGGAAATTCAAAACCTCCAAATATAGTCGATGGAATTTTTCCAATAGAGTTGATACTATGCACTTGAGGTTGTTCCTCGGGAAGTGTACCGTATGCTCATTACCATTAACATGGAAAGTGGCATTGCCTTTAGTGCAATCAATAACAGCCCCTGCAGTGTTCAAAAAGGGTCTTCCAAGAATAATAGGCATACTATCGTCCTCGGGAATATCAAGAATAACAAAGTCCGTTAAAATAGTAACGTTTGCAACTACAACAGGCACATCCTCACAAATACCGACAGGTATAGCAGTTGATTTATCAGCCATTTGCAAAGATATTTCAGTAGGTGTCAACTTATTCAAATCAAGTCTACGATATAAAGAGAGAGGCATAACACTAACACCGGCTCCAAGATGACATAAAGCAGTTTTAACATAGTTTCTTTTAATGGAGCATGGTATAGTGGGTACTCCTGGATCTCCAAGTTTCTTTGGTATTCCACCCTTAAAAGTATAATTAGCAATCATGGTCGAAATTTCAGCTTCCGGTATCTTTCTTTTATTTGTAACAATTTCTTTCATGTACTTAGCATAAGGACTCATTTTGAGCATATCAGTTAATCGCATATGCAAAAAGATAGGTCTAATCATTTCAGCAAAGCGCTCAAAATCCTCATCATCCTTTTTCTTGGATGGTTTGGGAGGAAAAGGCATGGGTTTCTGAACCCAAGGCTCTCTTTCTTTACCATGTTTCCTAGCAACAAAGTCTTTCTTATCATAACGTTGATTCTTTGATTGTGGGTTGTCAAGATCAACAGCAGGTTCAATTTCTATATCATTATCATTACTAGGTTGAGCATCATCATGAACATTATCATTAACATTATCACTAGTTTCAGGTTCATTACCAGATTGTGTTTCAGCATCATAAATACAAATATCATTTGGATTCTCAGGTGTTTCAACAATAGGTTCACTAGAAGCATGCAAAGTCCTATCATTTTTCTTTTTCTTCTTTTTAGACGAACTAGGTGCATCTATATTATTTCTCTGAGAATCTTGCTCAATTCTTTTAGGATGGCCTTCAAGATACAAAGGTTCCCGAGTCATTCTACCACCT
Source organism: Triticum dicoccoides (assembly GCF_002162155.2). Lineage (NCBI taxonomy): Eukaryota > Viridiplantae > Streptophyta > Magnoliopsida > Poales > Poaceae > Triticum > Triticum dicoccoides. The sequence continues at coordinate 130,236,780 of NC_041388.1, read as the reverse complement.
CTGGTCATAACTCTAACAGCATTATCATTATCCTTACTATTCAATTCATTGAGAAAATCATTTTGAGCCTTAAGTACTTGTTCTACTTGAGTGGTAACCATAGAAGCATGTTTACTAATAAGTTTAAGTTCACCTTTAACATTAGCCATATAATCACCCAAGTATTCAAGCATATTTGAATTGTATTTCAATTGTCTACCAAAATAAGCATTAAAATCTTCTTTCTTAGCCATAAATCTATCAAACTCATCTAAACATGGGCTAGCAAATTTAGTAAATGGGATTTCAGCTTTATCATATCTATAGAGAGAATTTACCTTTACTACATGTGTCGGGTTATCAAGACCATGAGTTTCTTCAATAGGTAAAGGATTAAGATCATATGTTTCTTCAACAGGCGATAAATTAAGACCATGTATTTCTTCAATAGGAGGTAAATTCTTAACATCTTCAGCTTTAATACCTTTTTCTTTCATAGATTTCTTTGCCTCTTGCATATCTTCAGGACTAAGAAATAGAATACCCCTCTTCTTCGGAGTTGGTTTAGGAATAGGCTCAGGAGCTGGCTCTGGAGGCGTCCAATTATTTTCATTTGCCAACATATTATTTAATAGAATTTCAACTTCATCCGGTGTTCTTTCCCTGAAAACAGAACCAGCACAACTATCCAGGTAATCTTTGGAGGCATCGGTTAGTCCATTATAAAAGATATCAAGTATTTCATTTTTCTTAAGAGGATGATCAGGCAAAGCATTAAGTAATTGGAGAAGCCTCCCCCAAGCTTGTGGGAGACTCTCTTCTTCAATTTGCACAAAACTATATATATCCCTTAAAGCAGCTTGTTTCTTATGAGCAGGGAAATACTTAGCAGAGAAGTAATAAATCATATCCTGGGGACTACGCACACAATTAGGATCAAGAGAATTAAACCATATCTTAGCATCACCCTTTAATGAGAACGGAAATGTTTTCAGGATATAAAAGTAACGAGTTCTCTCATGTTTAGTGAACAGGGTGGCTATATCATTCAGCTTAGTAAGATGTGCCACAATAGTTTCAAATTCATAACCATGAAAAGGATCAGATTCAACCAAAGTAATTATATCAGGATCAACAGAGAATTCATAATCCTTATTAGTAACACAGATAGGTGAAGTAGCAAAAGCAGGGTCAGGTTTCATTCTAGCATTTAGAGATTGCTTATTCCATTTAGCTAATAACCTTTTGAGTTCATATCTATCTTTGCAAGCTAAAATAGCTAAAGAAGCTTCTTGATCAAAAACATAACCCTTAGGAATAACAAGTGATTCTTCATCATCATTTTCATCAGTATTATCGGATTCAATATTTTCAATCTCTCTAGCCCTAGCAAGTTGTTCATCAAGAAATTCACCAAGTGGCACAGTAGTATCAAGCATAAAAGTAGTTTCATCATAAGTATCATGTATAGCAGAAGTGGCATCATCGATAACATGCGACATATCAGAACGACTAGCAGAAGCAGGTTTAGGTGTTGCAAGCTTACTCAAAACAGAAGGTGAATCAAGTGCAGAGCTAGATGGCAGTTCCTTACCTCCCCTCGTAGTTGAGGGATAGATCTTGGTTTTTGGATCTCTCAAGTTCTTCATAATGATAAGCAGATATATATCCCAAGTGACTCAAAGAATAGAACTATGTTGTAGCGACCAGACCTCAAATGGTCCAATCTCTGTGCTCAGGTGTCATCCTTGGATCAGTAATGCTGACACCACACAGTACTTGAAGGATTTATAACAGAGTAGCAATCACACACTTATTACATCGAGTGTCTCAAAAGAGAACTTATTACATAAATATGGCTTAAGGCCATCTAATAACGATAACAGCGGAAGGCTTGGAAGATAAGTGAGTCCATCAACTCCAACGGCATCACTGAGTATGGAACCACGACCTAAAAACACCTTAATCGTTGTCTGAAAAGTCTGCAACATGAACGTTGCAGCCCGAAACGGGTCAGCACATGGAATATGCTGGCAATGTAACACATAGAGAACAAATGAAAGATAAGGCTATACTATATGCATATTTGGCCGGTGGAAAGCTCTATGGTTACAGTTTTGCATAAAGCCAATTTTTCCCTACTGCAAAGGAATAAATTTTATTTAACTATCATGGTAGTTGTTAAACATTGAGAATGGTTGACAGCATTATCAATCCCATTTAAGCATCATCATTAAACAAAACCCAACAAAATTAATTAGAGTAACATGATGAGATTCACATGATAATCCAGGTACTAGATACTCAAGATGTCCATAACCGGGGACACGGCTAACCATGATTAGTTTATACACTCTGCAGAGGTTTGCGCACTTTTCCCCACAAGACTCGATCGCCTCCGTTTGATTTCTCACACTACATGGTGTTTGAGAAACAGATGACTGAGACATAGTCTTTCAGAAGCGCTAGCACCTTACGATTGGGTAGACCGTTACACCTACTTTCCCCTACATCTGCTAGTCTACCACTGTAAGAGTTCGCACGACTTAATCAACTATGCTAGAGCCCATGGTAGCTTGTGGCTACACACGGAAGTTTCTAGTATGAATAATCTCATGATCCCTTTGAGCCTGGGTGGCGGTCCAAAAGAAAACAGGCAATCGCTGGAATACCCAGGTGCCTCAATCCACCCAGATGTGTATTTAAGTTGCCACCTTAGATAAACCATTAATTTAACAATCTCACATCTATCATGGATACACTCACCCAATCCATGTCTACTAGCATAGCATATCATAATAAGCAACGTAGAAGTAACTCCCAAAGGTTTGACAATAACAGGTAATAGGTACTACCTCAAGTACTTCCCAAACCCACAATTTAATTAGATCCTAACCATGCAATGTGTGAGGATTGATCTAATGCAATAAAACTGGGTAGTAGGAGGTATGATCAAAGTGTTACTTTCCTTGTTGATGATCCAGGAAACCTAGCGATTCGAAGTAGCAAGCGGCGCACTCCGGGTACTCTATCGCAAACAAACAAGCATACAATAAGTACTCAACTAATGCACAGGTAAAACTTGAATAAGGGATCTAACCAGAAAGTTCAACTTAAGAACTCCGGTTGGCAAAAAGAATCGAATCGATCGAAGCAACGAAAGACAAACGGCAAAAGAAATAGGCTTCGTTTACTATTCTGGATCTAGGGCAAATTTTATAGATGCAAAAACTTGTTTGAGTTGGTTAAACGGAAAGAGGGTTTCGAGACGAAACTCCAGGCGCTTGAATCGCCTGATTCCGATAAACGAGTGAAAAGTTATACTAGAACGAAAAATGGATCAGGAATCACGATCAGAAAAATCGTGAATTTAATCCGAGAAAAAGAAAATGACGAACAGATTAACGAACGGACGTTCGTTAACTGGATCTAAACGATGAACGTGTTCGTTAAAACGAACGGACGAGCGAACGCTCACGAAATAAATAAACCAGAAAACCGATCTATTTAAAAAAACGAAACTAAAAAAACCGAACAAAACCGACGGAAAACCGATCGGTTTTCGAGAAAAACCGGTGGCGGTGAGGTCAACCTCCAGCGGCGGCGGATCTGGCGGGCGGCAGCTCCGGCGTCGGCAGCGGCGGCGGCGGCGGCAGGGCGGCGGCTCCTAGGGTTTGGGGGTCCGGCTGGGCCTCCCCGGCTATATAAAGCCGGCCGGGCCAAGTGTCCAGGCCGGACACGGCCCGGTAGGTCGGTTGCGTTTTTTGTAAATAGTTACGCTTAGAAAAAAACAAAAGGAATACTAAATGGACTCCAAAAATCCCGAAATAAATTTTCTCTGGCTTCTAAAATCAAGCCGCACAAGATGAACATTTATTTGGGGCCTAAATGCAATTTTGAAAAACGTGGATTTTTCCTAAATTCAAATAAAACAGCAAATAAAACCAAAATAAAATCTTATTTGATTTTTTTATTAAATCCTCAATATTTCTTTATTTTGGGAAAGTCATTTTATTCCCTCTCTCATATTTTTGTGATAGAAATAATTGAAGATAAAATAAATAAAATCAAATGATCCTATTTTCAAAATTTGAGAAAACTCAAATATGAAAATAACGAAATCCCCAACTCTCTCCGAGGGTCCTTGAGTTGCGTAGAATTTTCTAGGATCAGCCAAAATGCAATAAAATATGATATGCAATGATGATCTAGTGTATAACATTCCAAATTGAAAATTTGGGATGTTACGTATGCTCCCCGGCAACGGCGCCAGAAAATAGTCTTGATAACCCACAAATATAGGGGATCGCAACAGTTTTCGAGGGTAGAGTATTCAACTCAAATTTATTGATTCAACACAAGGGGAGCCAAAGAATATTCTCAAGTATTAGCAGCTGAGTTGTCAATTCAACTACACTTGGAAACTTAATATCTGCAGCAAAGTGTTTAGTAGCAAAGTAATATGATAGTAGTGGTAACGGTAGCAAAAGGTAACAGTAGTAGAAGTAGTGTTTTTGGTATTTTGTAGTGATGATAGCAATAGCAACAGAAAAGTAAATAAGCGAAGAACAATATATGGAAAGCTCGTAGGCAATGGATCGGTGATAGAGAATTATGCCAGATGCGGTTCATCATGTAATAGTCATAACCTAGGGTGACACAGAACTAGCTCCAGTTCATCAATGTAATGTAGGCATGTATTCCGAATATAGTCATATGTGCTTATGGAAAAGAACTTGCATGACATCTTTTGTCCTACCCTCCCGTGACAGCGGGGTCCTTACGGAAACTAAGGGATATTAAGGCCTCCTTTTAATAGAGTACCAGAACAAAGCATTAACAGATAGTGAATACATGAACTCCTCAAACTATGGTCATCACCGGTAAGTATCCCGATTATTGTCACTTCGGGGTTAACGGATCATAACACATAATAGGTGACTATAGACTTGCAAGATAGGATCAAGAACTCTCATATATTAATGAAAACATAATAGGTTCAGATCTGAAATCATGGAAGTCGGGCCCTAGTGACAAGCATTAAGCATAGCAAAGTCATAGCAACATCAATCTCAGAACATAGTGGATACTAGGGATCAAACCCTAACAAAACTAACTCGATTACATGATAAATCTCATCCAACCCATCACCGTCCAGCAAGCCTATGATGGAATTACTCAGGCACGGCGGTGAGCATCATGAAATTGGTGATGGAGGATGGTTGATGATGACGATGGCGACCGATTCCCCTCTCCGGAGCCCCGAATGGACTCCAGATCAGCCCTCCCGAGAGGTTTTAGGGCTTGGCGGCGGCTCTGTCGTGGAATTGTCACGGCAGATGTGCTTAGTGTCAGGACTTAGTCGCGAGGCCAACGCATCTATGCGCTAGCTTGAGAGGGGTTGATCGGGACGAGAGACGCAACACACAAGACAAGGATTTAGACAGCTTCGGGGCCCGGGAAACATCGTCCGGTAATAGCCCTACATGCTGTTTGTGCTAGATCTCATTATGCTCATGAGAGAGTCACCGGGAAGCCGGCTCTCCTCTAGTTGTGTCTAGCCCTAGAGATTATTGCTTCTTACTTGTCCCTCTTTGGGGAGCCCTGCCCCTCCTTATATATGTTGAAGGGGCGGGTTACATGACTAGTCCTAGTAGGATTAGGATTACTCTATTACAAGGGAGTCCTAGTCTTGCTTCCTTTTGTAGGAGAATATTCCTTATGCTTTCCCCTTAAGCCGGCCCATCATTAACATGAGCCAACCTTCTGGGCCTTGGGCCTAGTCCTCCATCTGACCCGCCGTCGTGGCCATCCGTGAGTCGCCAGGCTCGTGAGTCGTCAGACCAGTGAGCCGCCAGACTCGTAAGTTGTCAAACCTTCGGCGGGTTACCAGTGAAACGCCAAGTCCTAGTCGGGTCATACATCCGGCCGGGTCATACCGCGGGGTATATCCCCGACATTAGCCCTCAGTTTAATTTGGATTTATCCATGTTAAACTGATCCTGCAAAATAACTCAAGAACAAATTTGACAGGTTGTGCTCTGGGTTAGATATTCTTGTAAGCCGGCACCTGAACATCTTTAAGTCCTTGCCATTTCCTTGTTGATATAAATATGTCCATAACCCCACATAAAATCGTATTTAACTGATATGCTTCAACTTTATCAATGCAAATAATCCAGATAATTCTTTTTGAAAAATCTGGGTCAATAGGTCAGCTTTACAATCAATTTGCTAACATTGGTCTTCTTGTAGAGAAATATAGTAAGAGATAATCCACTTGAATCGGCTTCCAAAGCACCGGCTTAAAAATATTGGTCTTGAAATACTCATCTGACTTTCAGCCAGCTTGAAGATGTAAAACTTGTCGGTTTATAATTACCAAAATTGCCGGGTTATAAAACAGACGATGTCGGGTCATAATTGTTGTTGACACCGGGTCAAGTAATTGATCTTCCTGATTTTCTCAAAACTGATAATTTGAAGACGTTCCTCCTTTAAATGCATAATACCTGTAGCCCCCAAGTCTTAAGAGGAGAACATAGTGATAGCTTAAGACTTGCTCCAATATAATTGTTGCAACCTTGAAAAAATCCGGTTTGTTCACCTCAATCATTAGTCATAATCTGAATATTCCCCATATGTAACCCCCAAGTGTCGGGTTGTCATGCTTGCAGCAACCTGGGACTTGTAATTGCCTTATGCTCATGAAAACTTCAACCAGTGTAGCCCCCAAGGGCCGGGTCATTATGCAATAATGAGCAGGGACTTTGTAAATATAACCATGTAAACTTGAACAGCAACGTGTAGCCCCCAAGGGTCGGGTCATTATGCAATAATGAGCATGGAGTTTGTAGATATAACCTTGTAAACTTGAACATGAACGTGTAGCCCCCAAGGGCCGGCTCATTATAATGTGATGAGTCGGGTCTTCAATAAGGCCAGTAAAAATGACTTTGCATTAGCCCCCAAGTGCCATGGTGCATGCTCGCAGTGACATGGGACTTGCATATTTGATGTAATCTCAATTTGAATAATGTAGCCCCCAAGTGCCGGGTCGTAAGCCTGCAGCGACTCGGGACTATTCCTTCCATTGTAGAATAAATTATATCCATTGATAAAATAATATTCATTGCGTTGAAGCAACTTTGAAAACCTCAATCATAATATTGGTTATTGATAACCATAAAAAGTCCAGCCATGTTGGGTATTAAAGATTTGAATAATATAATCCGGTTTGGAAAATCGGTTCCTGTGATATTGAATAGTACTACTGGTTTAGGATACCTGTGCAGTAAGGGTGATAATCCAATCTTTTAGAATCCAAAACTTCCAAATGTTTATGATTGTCATATATGGCGACTTATCGTCAAAAGTCGAGCCGGGTTAATAGAAACCACACATATATACTTCAGATATGAGCAAAAAGGTCTCAAGACAAAACCAAAGATTGTTTGCAAAAAACTTAAACCAAATAAAAATCAAGGTTTCTGATTCGAATACAATCAGTAAACGGTTCCAAAGGGGTTAAGCTAGGATTCGAATACGATCATGTAGCCCCCAGTGGCTTTGGCCTTGCGCCGATCAAGAGGGTACCGGCAGCAATGTTCTCTTTGGTTCGAATACGACCTATGTTTGAACAGGAAGCCCTCAAATGACCTTGAGAGGTTTTTAACGACCCTGATTCAAATATGATCCAAGTCGGACTCAAAAGAGGTTAAGCTATGATTCGAATACGATCAAGAAGCCCCCTAGTGAGTTTGGCAGTGTGCCGATCAAGAGGGTACCGGCAGCTATGTTCTCTTTGGTTCGAATACGACCTATGTTTGAACAGGAAGCCCCCAAGTGACTATATAAATTTTGGCATCACACCGATCAAGAGGGTACCGACAGCTATGCTCGATGAGAAGGAATCCCCCAAGTGATCATAATATAGTATGCCGTAAGGCAGGATACCCATGTTTGAACCGCGCATCATGGCAGCAAGTTCTCTTTGGCAACCTTTAATCTTCTGAGAACCCGAATCTTGCGAGAGATTAATTCTTTTTGAACCGGAATTTAAACCGGATTTGAAAGCTTCAAAACTTTGTGGGAGACAGATTGTCCTTGAGCCGGATGTTTGAACCGGATTTGAGAGCTTAAAATCTTTGTAAGAGACAATTTTACCTTGAGCCGGATGTTTGAACCAGATTTGAGAGCTTCAAAGCTTTGCGGGAGAGAGATGTCTCCTGAACCGGATTTTAAACCAGAATCATTATTTTGAACCGACAATTTTCTGATGGCCTTTAAATTCATTTTCATCAATATGGCGGTAGCCTCCGGAACCGGGTTATCTTTTCCTCCATTGTCCTGGGGTTCTTGAATTTGTTGAAACTGGCAAGATTTGCTGAGTCATGTTATCGTAGCCCCCGAGTCTTAAGATTACTCGAGGAGTTGGCTTGAGACTCTCCATGCTTGACCATGATATAACCAGGGGATTGCTGGAATATGTTGAGTCTCAGTGGGTTATGATTGACCCCGTCCATTGATCCCTCTGCTGTAGGCAAGGGCCATAGCTTGATAGTCTCCTTTGCATTTATGAATTCTGTATCAGAATTTGCACAAACGAGAGTAATTGTTCTCGAAGAAAATAAAAATATATCAATAGAAACTTGACAGAATGGATTTCACCTGATATGTTTGACCGGAAATTACCAGTCGTAGGGTTGCGGCAACAACGACAGAGGTGGCATCTTAAAGTGCTGCACCTCGCGGCTCAGAAAAGATCATTCGGGTCATGTTGACCCCTTTTTTAATTCCTATTTCTTCAGGAGAACACGCAGCGGCGCAGTTAGAGGCCAGGGTAGCTCAGAGTCTGAAATGAAAGGGGAGGCGTGGGCGGCTCAAGGCCAATCCACGGCGGAGAAGGCAAGGTCGCTCCGGTGGGTCAGAGGCGGAGCTCAGGGCAAGTCCGTGCGATGGAGGCTCTTAACCTTGGCGAGGGGCCGACAATGTAACGCCCTGAGACCGATGCGCCAGGTGTCTTCCAGTTATTCGTTGTTGTTGCCTTGTCATTTGTTTGCGTGTCATGCACTTCATATCATGTCATCATGTGCATCGCATTTGCATACATGTTCGTCTCATGCATCCGAGCATTTTCCCCGTTGTCCGTTTGCAATTCGGCGCTCCTATGTCATCCGGTGTCCCCTTTTGCCTCTTTTCTTGTGCGGGTGTTAAACGTTCTCGGATTGGACCGAGATTTGCCAAGCGGCCTTGGTATACTACCGGTAGGCCGCCTATCAAGTTTCGTGCCATTTGGACTTCGTTTGATACTCCAACGGTTAACCGAGGAACCGTAAATGCCTCGTGTGTATTGCAGCCCAACACATCTCCAAAGTGACACAAAACCCATCCAAACACCCTCCATCCTCTCGGTCATTCGATCACGATCACGTGGCCGAAAACCGCACCTCATTTGGACTCTCCTAGCTCCCTCTACCTATATATATGTCATCTCCCCCGAAAATTCGCGGATGAACCCTAGATCCGCTCCTCTCCGCGCCACCGAACAAATCCCTCACCGGCCGGACATGTCCGCGCCACCGCCCCGGGCCAATCCCACCTCGCCACGTCACCACCGCTGGCTCTCTCTCTCCTCTGCGCCGCCGGGCCCGCAGGGCCCATCGCCGGCCCGCCCCGGGCTGAACCGGGCCGCGCCTCTGCGCCGCCGCCTGGCGCCCTCAGCCACCGCCTCGCCGCCTCCGATGCATGGCCACCGCCGCCGTCCTCCCTCTGTGCCGCAGCCCACTTCGATGTGCGCCACCGGCCGCCCGCGCCGGCATCTCTCGCGCCGCCTCCACCCGCCGGCGCCGCCCTGCAGCCGCCCAGCCCCGCTGCGACTACGTCTCACCGGCAACGTCCCCTGCCGCCGCAATGCCATGGCCGCCGCCCCGCGCCTTCCCTCGCCGGAGCAACGCCCCGCCTCGACCTCCGTCACCTCGCCGGCCTCCTTCCTCGCGTCGTCGGAGCTCGCGTCACCTCGCCGGAGTTCGTTGGCCGGATCCGGTGGATCGGCACAAGATCCACCAGGATCTCAACCAAACGGCCCCCTTGTCCCGGATCTCCTCATCCCGCTCCGCCTCGTCCCGCGTTGAGTTTTCGCGGAGGTAAAATATCCACTAAGTCCCCAGATCTGTGACATTTTTTAGCTCTGTTCCACATGCCATATCTCATTATCCGTTGCTCCGATTCGTGCGTGTGGCATATCAAATTGTTCGTCTCAATGTCCTCTTCATTTCATTCCATTGCACCATGCTTGTTTGAGTTCATCTTGATGCCCTGATTACTGTTGCAAGAGTGCTATGTAATGTTAGTGTCTGTTTCTTATCAGATTATGGACATTTGTCATTTTTGCCATGATTAATGTGTGTTGCATATGGTCATGAGTTCTACACGTGTTTTGTTATATGCCATGCCATCTTTACAGGGGTGTATGCCATGTATTTTTGTGATCATTGTGGTGACTAGCACACAAGCATGCAAAGTAGCTCTCGTGATGTTGCTGATTTCAGGGACTTAGAATTTCACTAAGTCTCTGCTCTGCTGTTATTTTTATGCCATGTATTCATGTTGCTACAGAGGGATCCATGCCTCTTTTGAGCATGTTCAGTAAGGATGGTTTTGAGAAATTGTTATGCTCTATCGATCCATGTCTTTGTTTGCAATTATGCAGTACCCTAGCATGACTCAATCTTGCTCTACTTTTGCTATAAAATGTTCCTGGTAGATTGTTTACATGTTAATCAATTTTGCCAAGGTTGTTGTAGTTGATCCATGCATGCTATGAGATTGTTCTTGCCATGGTTAGCTTCTTTAACATGTCTTCTTGCTGGGTGTATGCTTAGTTTGTCATTCCATGCCTTGTGGTGAGTACATCAAGCTCGCAAACATGCCTATGTAACTCTGTTTATGCCATGTCCAGTTTTCTGCTAAGTCTGAATCTGTTAATGAAACTTGCTATGTTTACATGGTTGCCATTGTATCTTCTGATCCTCTTTCGCTTATGGTCAGTAAGGGACTTCTGTTATATGCTTTGCGTAGTTTCATGCCATGCCTTGTATTTTTATGATATGTTCCTGTAGCATGTTGTTATCTTGCTCTAAACATTGCTTCCTGATGTTAATTCCTGACATGTTCGTATTTTCACTAAGTCTGTGAAGCTGATATCTTTTGCTCTTTTTCCATGCTTGTTTGAACCTGCTATTGTATGATTTAGCCGTAACTCAGTGTTCATCTTTTGTCAAACATCTTGAGTAGTTCACTGTCATGTGCTTTGTTGCTATGTTGGAGTGCAGTAGCTTAGTTTCTTGTTGCACTCTAGATGGCCTCGTGCTGTTAATCGCAGTTTATTGCCTTTATTGTTTTGCTTGCCATTTGCAAACCGTGCATCCGAATCCGGTGATCTTTATATCGATTTCGACCAAAATGAACTCATCTTCCCAGCGGCACGCTTGGTTTGCCAAGTTGAGGCCTGGTTCCATCTTTTCCTTCCGGAGCACGCATATGCATTGCATATCACATCCCGCATATCATGCCATGTTTTGCATCATGTTGCTTGCGCATTGCACCGTGGTTGATTATTGTTTCCTTTGCTTGTGTTCTTGCTTTGGGTAGAGCTGGGAGATGAGTTCGTGTTCGAGGTACCCGTTGAATACGCTTACGAGGTTCAAGCTTTCGTCAACTCAGAGAACTTTGCAGGCAAGATGACCATACCCTCGAAATCACTTCTATCTTTGCTTGCTAGTTGCTCGCTCTTTTGCTATGCCTATGCCGCGATACCTACCACTTGCTATATCATGCCTCCCATATTGCCATGTCAAGCCTCTAACCCACCTTATCCTAGCAAACCGTTGTTTGGCTATGTTATCGCTTTGCTCAGCCCCTCTTATAGTGTTGTTAGTTGCAGGTGAAGATGGAGTTTGTTCCTTGTTGGGGCATGATTATTTGTTGGGATATCACAATATCTCTTATTTAGATAATGCATCTTTATACTTGGTAAAGGGTGGAAGGCTCGGCCTTATGCCTGGTGTTTTGTTCCACTCTTGTCGCCCTAGTTTCCGTCATACCAATGTTATGTTCCTTGATTTTGCATTCCTTACGCGGTTGGGTTATAATGGGGAACCCCTTGACAGTTCGCCTTGAATAAAACTCCTCCAGCAAGGCCCAACCTTGGTTTTACCATTTGCACTCACAACCTACCACCTTCCCTTGGGTTCTGCAGA
>NC_041388.1:130218969-130224335 GCF_002162155.2 Triticum dicoccoides | reverse complement strand
CCCCACCCGGGCCAGTGCTTCTCTAAGTGTTGGTCCGAAATGGGCAGCCTGCGGGGCCACCTCAGGGAAACTTGAGGGTTGGTTTTACTCGTAGCTTGACCTATCCGGTGTTGCCCTAAGAACGAGATATGCGCATCTCCTATCAGGATGTCAGCGCATCGGACGGCTTTGCTGGTCTTGTTTTACCATTGTCGAAATGTCTTGTAACCGGGATTCCGAGCCTGATCGGGTCGTCCTGGGAGAAGGAATATCCTTCGTTGACCGTGAGAGCTTGTGATGGGCTAAGTTGGGACACCCCTGCAAGGTTTTGAACTTTCGAAAGTCGTACCCGCGGTTATGGGCAGATGGGAATTTGTTAATGTCCGGTTGTAGAGAACTTGACACTTAACTTAATTAAAATGCATCAACCGCGTGTGTAGCCATGATGGTCTCTTCTCGGCGGAATCCGGGAAGTGAACACGGTGTTGGAGTTATGCTTGAACGTAAGTAGTTTCAGGATCACTTCTTGATCACTTCTAGTTCACGACCGTGCTTTGCCTTCTCTTCTCGCTCTCATTTGCGTAAGTTAGCCACCATATATGCTAGTGCTTGTTGTAGCTCCACCTCACATACATTTTTTCCCTACCCATAACCTTAAATAGTCTTGATCACGAGGGTGTGAGATTGCTGAGTCCCCGTGACTCACAGATTACCTCAAACAGTTGCAGGTGCCGATGATAACCATGCAGGTGGCGCAACCGAGCTCAAGGAGGAGCTCGATGAAGATCTCGTTCATTGTGTTTTTTCGTTTCAGTTGATCAGTAGTGGAGCCCAGTCGGGGCGATCGGGGATCTTTTGCATTAGGGGTAGTCTTGTTTTATTTTGGTTCCATAGTCGGACCTTGATTGTATCTGGATGATGTAATGCTATATTCATGTATTGTGTGATGTGGCGATTGTAAGCCAACTCTGTACCTCTTTCTCACTTAGTACATGGGATGTGTAAAGATTACCCCTCTTGCGACATTCCTACTATGCGGTTATGCCTCTAAGTCGTGCTCCGACACGTGGGAGATATAGCCGCATCGTGGGTGTTACAAGTTGGTAATCAGAGCCTTCCCCGACTTAGGAGCCCCCTGCTTGATCGAATCGCTGGCGTTGTTGAGTCTAGAAAAATGTTTTGAGTCTTTTAGGACTATATATATCGGAGAGTAGGATTCTTTTTACTCCTCAGTCCCTTCGTCGCTCTGGTGAGGCATCCTGACGTAGAGTTTTGACTCTTCTCTTCTCAAATTTCACTAAAAAAATTAGGATCATGCGGGTATCTTGGAATCGTTCCGATGGTTTTGTGACAAGAACATTGTTCTTGGTGCCTCCTGACATTTAGGGGTTGTGGCAGTGTCCCGGGGAGTTGAGCTCCGAGGTGTTATCGTCACAATTTTATCGTTACAGTTCTGGAATATCTGAGTTTCGCCGACATCGAAAATCTCTTTTTATGCAGTTGTTGGTGAGATAACCTCGACGCCACCCAGTACTGGGGCGGGAGTTCGGGAGTATTGCCATAACTCATATAACGGATGCTTTTCGAAGGTTGAGGTAAATGATTTCCGAAGGTTTCTTGGTTATGTGTTGAAGGATGGATACAGCTGGATGTAGGATTTGCTAGCTTTGGGTGAGATATTATACTTCCCTTGTATCCCCAACACCTGATTGCATAACCGGAAAGTTTCGGGACTTTATAAGTGGGAATTCAAGTAGCTCCTAGGATATCTTTCCGACAGATGCATGATATGAGATTGGGGTTCGACGTCTAGTGGTATGCCTATCCACGGTTGGTTTTACAGTGGTCTCGTTGTGTCTTAAAGAGTCCTTGGCTATGCTGACTCAGGGACGCTTCGTATGTCATGTGCACTGCCTTGTACATGATGGTGTTGTACGATCGAGCCCGTGTGGGCCCCACCACGAAAACTTCGGACGAAATCTCTATCATATATTTGTTCCGGCTTATTTTGCAAGCCAATCCTTTGTTTTTGTTTTCAGTTGTGGTATTCGAGTTGCTTTGAAGTCAAGTGTTGATTCCATACCTTTCCTAAGCGGTGTTCTCATACTCCTATGTGAATACCAATCCTTCTGGATCATTGAGATTGTCATGTTAATTCTTTTTCAATTGGTGTGTTCTCTCTTCAAGTGGATCTGATCTTTTTTTCAACATCCGCAAGATCAACTCAAGTCTTCTCAATGTTGTTTGTCTCATCCGTCCCAAGTTGCCTTTGTTTTCCCGCCCTCCCACCCTTGTTTCTTCAAGGACTCGGATTTCTTAATCAAGTATCCATTTTATTCATGTGAAGTCTCTTCATTCTTTTCCGTCAATATTCTTTTCCGGTGATTCTCAAGAAGATACTAACGGAGCTTCAAGTGTATCATTCTACATTCTTTTCTTCTCCGGTGGATTCAATTCAAGCTTTTGGTGTTGATCATATCCTTTCCTCGGTTCAAATGCTTTCTCATGCCGATGCACCTCATAATCATCCTCTTCTCACTATTCATTTGTTCGGGAGTGCTGAAGATATCTTAGAAGGCTCGTCTTGTCATTCAAGATCCGTTTAACCTATTTCGAGGTTGTTATCTCATTCAAGCCATTTAATTCAACCGGTGCAATCTCCTTTTTCAGCAATTGTTCAATGGTGTGTCTTTTGAGTGGGCCCTAACTCACAGGTCTTTTCCCGGGATCTTACCTGACTCTTCTTATTCTCCCGGAGTTATTCTCAAATCTTCTAAAGTTTGATGTAAGAATGAATTGCCATCAGTCATATGTCTTTCACCAAGATCTTTCAAATTCTTTCATCGTTGGTTCAACCTTTCTAATTTTCATCCCGGAGTATCTCAACAATTCATGGTGGTGTTTCTCATCGTCATTCTCTGCATTTGAAGACCGAAGAAGAGTTCTCCTCCATATCTTGCTCCATTCTCTTCAATATCCATGGTTCTAGCTTGATGCCTTCCTCTCATAATTGTTTTCGATTATTAGAATTCTTTCCACCTATCCGGAGCAATTCAAGAATTTTTTTTCAGATTGATTATCCGGAGGCCATCATCTCAGAATTATTCTTTCTCAGCTTTCAGCTCTCTTTCTCTAAATCTTACCGGTGCATCATTAAAATATCCTCTAATCAGTTCATGATCTCTTCGTTTCACTTGTACCTAAAATCTCTCAAGTATCTTCGTTCTCTAATTCTTCCCGGTGTTTCTTTATATTTTTCTTTGTTCATTTTCAGTTCTTACGGTGGCTATTCGAAGATTCTTCTTCCTTCGTTTTCATATCAATTCTTTTGTTGTTTCCAAATCCTACCGGTGGTTCGTTGAAGATCTTTCCATGTTGAGCAATATCTCTCTTCAATTTTGTTTCATCAAAAATAAGTAGTATGCCAAATCCATTGTTTGTCATCAATTTCATTGGTGAAGGATAAGCATAATGTAATTCTTATTCTTGTTTCATCGAGTAAATTTAATTCTTAATTACGGAGGCTCATCAAATTCTCTATTTCAATTGTTTCATCTTTTCTTTTCCGGAGTTCCAAGTTATTCAACTTCTCTTTCCTTTCGTTTGATCATTCTTTTATTACCAGAGTTCTTCATGGAGGCTCTACATGTTGGTTCATCAAGGACGTAATTCCTTCTCGAAGTGTTCATCAAGATTCTTTTCAGAGGAGTTCAAGCATTCTTCATCTCGCATTCCGAAGTGCAATTCTTTCTACCGTATCATTGGAGGTGGTATTATGTCATTCTTGATGATTTGAGTTCATGTTTCATGATTCACATGTTGGCAAGAATGAGATATTTTAAATCCATCAATCTCGTCATTGGAGTTATCTAGGGTTATATTTCACCTAAAGCCTTCCCTAAGGATTGTTGCTAATTATGGTGCTTATAAATGACCCAAGTTCTTCATCTATCCTCCCGGTGAAATAAGCTTCTCGTCTCCTTGTTTATTATCAATCCAAATCTATTGTTTTTCGTTAGTGGCAGAATTTCACCTCAAGATTTCGAGACGTTTCCCATAAGCCCACAACAAGCTACTCTTTTCATTGTTGGTTTTCCAACAACTCCGTTCGACCCTTCTCCTAAGGATGCCTTTTCAAGCTCTTTTTTGGCAGAAGCTGGCATTTTCTTCTCCATTCTTTTTTTCAATTATCTATCTTCTATTTCTTTATTCCAGAGGCATTGTGATGTTGCTCTCTTCAACCCATCTTCTTGTTTTGTCAGGATCGTGTTCTTTTCGTGCTTATCCATTTAACCGGAGTGTTGTGCCCTCTGCTCAACTTCTTTTCATCTTATCAAGTTTCATATCACTTTTCAAACGGAGTGATGTCCGAATTTGTTCTTCCTTGTTCCTCTTTTCTAACGGAGTGTTTTGAATTTTGTTCATCTCCGTTGTATTCTTTTCTCGAAGTTGTTCAACCTCGCAAGGTTCTTTGGCTTCACTCGTTTGTCCAAGAAGCAACTTAGTTTTACCTCTTTCCCCTCCTCTTCCATTTCCCTTCGATGCCATTCTAGATCTCGGGACGAGATCCTCTCGTAGTGGTGGAGTGTTGTAACACCCCGAGACCGATGCACCAGGTGTCTTCCAGTTATTCGCTGTTGTTGCCTTGTCATTTTTTTGCGTATCATGCATTTCATATCATGTCATCATGTGCATCGCATTTGCATACATGTTCGTCTCATGCATCTGAGCATTTTCCCCGTTGTCCGTTTTGCAATCCGGCGCTCCTATGTCATCCGGTGTCCCCTTTTGCCTCTTTTCGTGTGCGGGTGTTAAACGTTCTCAGATTGGACCGAGATTTGCCAAGCGGCCTTGGTATACTACCGGTAGACCGTCTGTCAAGTTTCGTGCCATTTGGACTTCGTTTGATACTCCAACGGTTAACCGAGGAATCGTAAAGGCCTCGTGTGTGTTGCAGCCCAACACCTCTCCAAAGTGGCCCAAACCCCATCCAAACCCCCTCCATCCTCTCGGTCGTTCGATCACGATCGCGTGGCCGAAAACCGCACCTCATTTGGACTCTCATAGCTTCCTCTACCTATATATATGTCATCTCCCCTGAAAATTCACGGATGAACCCTAGATCCGCTCCTCTCCGCGCCACCGGACAAATCCCTCACCGGCCGGACATGTCCGCGCCGCCGCCCCGGGCCAATCCCACCTCGCCACGTCACCGCCACCGGCTCTCTCTCTCCTCCGCGCCGCCGGGCCCGTGGGGCCCATCGCCGGCCCGCCCTCGGGCCGAACCAGGCCGCGCCTCTGCGCCACCGCCTGGCGCCCTCAGCCGCTGCCTCGCCGCCTCCGATGCATGGCCACCGCCGCCGTCCTCCCTCTGCGCCGCCGCCCGC
>NC_041388.1:130163512-130218723 GCF_002162155.2 Triticum dicoccoides | reverse complement strand
ACCGGCCGCCCGTGCTGGCATCTCTCGCGCCGCCTCCACCCGCCGGCGCCGCCCTGCAGCCGCCCAGCCCCGCCGCGCCAACGTCTCGCCGGCGACATCCCCTGCTGCTGCAATGCCATGGCCGCCTCCCCTCGCCGGAGCAGCGCCCCGCCTCGACCTCCGTCGCCTCGCCGGCCTCCTTCCTCGCATCGCCAGAGCTCGCGTCACCTCGCCGGAGTTCGTTGGCCGAATCCGGTGGATCGGGATGAGATCCACTAGGATCTCGACCAAACGGCCCCCTCGTCCCTGATCTCCTCATCCCGCTCTGCCTCGTCCCGCATTGACTTTTTGCGGAGGTAAAATATCTACTAAGTCCCCAGATCTGTGACATTTTCTAGCTTTGTTCCACATGCCATATCTCATTATCCGTTGCTCCGATTCGTGCATGTGGCATATCAAATTGTTCGTCTCGATGTCCTCTTCATTTCATTCCATTACACCATGCTTGTTTGAGTTCATCTTGATGCCCTAATTACTGTTGCAAGAGTGCTATGTAATGTTAGTGTCTGTTTCTTATCATATTATGGACATTTGTCATTTTTTCCATGATTAATGTGTGCTGCATATGGTCATGAGCTCTACACGTGTTTTGTTATATGCCATGCCATCTTTACAGGGGTGTATGCCATGTATTTTTGTGATCATTGTGGTGACTAGCACAAGCATGCAAAGTAGCTCTCGTGATGTTGCTGATTTCAGGGACTTAGAATTTCACTAAGTCTCTGCTCTGCTGTTATTTTTATGCCATGTATTCATGTTGCTACAGAGGGATCCATGCCTCTTTTGAGCATGTTCAGTAAGGATGGTTTTGAGATATTGTTATGCTCTATACATCCATGTCTTTGTTTGCAATTATGGAGTACCCTAGCATGACTCAATCTTACTCTACTTTTGCTATAAAATGTTCCTGGTAGATTGTTTACATGTTAATCAATTTTGCCAAGGTTGTTGTAGTTGATCCATGCATGCTATGAGATTGTTCTTGCCATGGTTAGCTTCTTTAACATGTCTTCTTGCTGGGTGTATGCTTAGTTTGTCATTCCATGCCTTGTGGTGAGTACATCAAGCTCGCAAACATGCCTATGTAACTCTGTTTATGCCATGTCCAGTTTAATGCTAAGTCTGAATCTGTTAACGAAACTTGCTATGTTTACATGGTTGCCATTGTATCTTCTGATCCTCTTTCGCTTATGGTCAGTAAGGGAATTTTGTTATATGCTTTGAGTAGTTTCATGACATGCCTTGTATTGCTATGATATGTTCCTGTAGCATGTTGTTATCTTTCTCTAAACATTGCTTCTTGATGTTAATTCCTGACATGTTCGTATTTTCAGTAAGTCTGTGAAGCTGATATCTTTTGCTCTTTTGCCATGCTTGTTTGAACCTGCTATTGTATGATTTAGCTGTAGCTCAGTGTCCATCTTTTGTCAAGCATCTTGAGTAGTTCACTTCCATGTGCTTTGTTGCTATGTTGAAGTGCAGTAGCTTAGTTTCTTGTTGCATTCTAGATGGCATCGTGCTGTTAATCGCAGTTTAGTGCCTTTATTGTTTTGCTTGCCATTTGCAAACCGTGCATCCGAATCCGGTGATCTTTATATCGATTTCGACCGAAATCAACTCATCTTTCCAGCGGCACGCTTGGTTTGCCAAGTTGAGGCCTGGTTCCATCTTTTCCTTCCGGAGCACGCATATGCATTGCATATCACATCCCGCATATCATGCCATGTTTTGCATCATGTTGCTTGCGCATTGCACCATGGTTGATTGTTGTTTCCTTTGCTTGTGTTCTTGCTTTGGGTAGATCCGGGAGACGAGTTCATGTTCGAGGTACCCGTTGAGTATGCTTACGAGGTTCAAGCTTTCGTCAACTCGGAGAACTTTGCAGGCAAGATGACCATACCCTCGAAATCACTTCTATCTTTGCTTGCTAGTTGCTCGCTCTTTTGCTATGCCTATGCCGCAATACCTACCACTTGCTATACCATGCCTCCCATAT
The DNA here is from genome assembly GCF_002162155.2 of Triticum dicoccoides. Taxonomy (NCBI): domain Eukaryota; kingdom Viridiplantae; phylum Streptophyta; class Magnoliopsida; order Poales; family Poaceae; genus Triticum; species Triticum dicoccoides. The sequence goes on along the minus strand of NC_041388.1, from coordinate 130,216,688 downwards.
TGCCATGTCAAGCCTCTAACCCACCTTATCCTAGCAAACCGTTGTTTGGCTATGTTATCGCTTTGCTCAACCCCTCTTATAGTGTTGTTAGTTGCAGGTGAAGAAGGAGTTTGTTCCTTGTTGGAGCATGATTATTTGTTGGGATATCACAATATCTCTTATTTAATTAATGCATCTATATACTTGGTAAAGGGTGGAAGGCTCGGCCTTATGCCTGGTGTTTTGTTCCACTCTTGTCGCCCTAGTTTCCATCATACCGGTGTTATGTTCCTTGATTTTGCGTTCCTTACACGGTTGGGTTATAACGGGGAACCCCTTGACAGTTCGCCTTGAATAAAACTCCTCCAGCAAGGCCCAACCTTGGTTTTACCTTTTGCACTCACAACCTACCACCTTCCCTTGGGTTCTGCAGACTCAAGGGTCATCTTTATTTTAACCCCCCCCCAACCCGGGCCAGTGCTTCTCTAAGTGTTGGTCCGAAATGGGCAGCCTGCGGGGCCACCTCAGGGAAACTTGAGGGTTGGTTTTACTCGTAGCTTGACCTATCCGGTGTTGCCCTAGAACGAGATATGTGCAGCTCCTATCAGGATGTCGGTGCATCGGGTGGCTTTGCTGGTCTTGTTTACCATTGTCGAAATGTCTTGTAACCGTGATTCCGAGCAAGATCGGGTCTTCCTGGGAGAAGGAATATCCTTCGTTTACCGTGAGAGCTTGTGATGGGCTAAGTTGGGACACCCCTACAAGGTTTTGAACTTTCGAAAGCCGTACCCTCGGTTATGGGCAGATGGGAATTTGTTAATGTCCGGTTGTAGAGAACTTGACACTTAACTTAATTAAAATGCATCAACCGCATGTGTAGCCGTGATGGTCTCTTCTCGGCGGAATTCGAGAAGTGAACACGGTGTTGGAGTTATGCTTGAACGTAAGTAGTTTCAGGATCACTTCTTGATCACTTCTAGTTCACGACCGTGCTTTGCCTTCTCTTCTCGCTCTCATTTGTGTAAGTTAGCCACCATATATGCTAGTGCTTGCTGTAGCTCCACCTCACATACCTTTTTTTCCCTACCTTTAAGCTTAAATAGTCTTGATCGCGAGGGTGTGAGATTGTTGAGTCCACGTGACTCACAGATTACTTCAAACAGTTGCAGGTGCCGATGATAACCGTGCAGGTGACGCAACCGAGCTTAAGGAGGAGCTCGATGAAGATCTCGTTCATTGTGTTTTTTCGTTTCAGTTGATCAGTAGTGGAGCCCAGTCGGGGCGATCGGGGATCTTTTGCATTAGGGGTAGTCTTCTTTTATTTTGGTTCCATAGTCGGACCTTGATTGTATCTGGATGATGTAATGCTATATTCATGTATTGTGTGAAGTGGCGATTGTAAGCTAACTCTGTACCTCTTTCTCATTTAGTACATGGGATGTGTAAAGATTACCCCTGTTGCGACATGCCTACTATGCGGTTATGCCTCTAGGTCGTGCTCTGACACGTGGGAGATATAGCCGCATCGTCGGTGTTACAAGTTGGTAATCAGAGCCTTCCCCGACTTAGGAGCCCCCTGCTTGATCGAATCGCTGGCATTATTAGGTCTAGAAAAATGTTTTGAGTCTTTTAGGATTATATATATCGGAGAGTATGATTCTTTTTACTCCTCAGTCCCTTCGTCGCTCTGGTGAGGCATCCTGACTAGAGTTTTGACTCTTCTCTTTTCAAATTTCACTAAAAAAATTAGGATCACGCGGGTATCTTGGAATCGTTCCGATGGTTTTGTGACGAGAACATTGTTCTTGGTGCCTCATGACATTTAGGGGTTGTGGCAGTGTCCCGGGGAGTTGAGCTCCGAGGTGTTGTCGTCACAATTTTATCGTTACAGTTCTGGAATATCTGAGTTTCTCCGACATCGAAAATCTATTTTTATGCAGTTGTTGGTGAGATAACCTCGACACCACCCAGTACTGGGGCGGGAGTTCGGGAGTATTGCCATAACTCGTATAACGGATGCTTTTCGAAGGTTGAGGTAAATGATTTCCGAAGATTTCTTGGTTTTGTGTTGAAGGATGGATACAGCTGGATGTAGGATTTGCTAGTTTTGGATGAGATATTATACTTCCCCTGTATCCCCAACACCTGATTGCATAACCGGAAAGTTTCGGGAGTTTATAAGTGGGAATTCAAGTAGCTTCTAAGATATCTTTCCGGCAGATGCATGATATGAGATTGGGGTTCGACGTCTAGTGGTCCGCCTATCCACGGTTGGTTTTATAGTGATCTCGTTGTGTCTTAAAGAGTCATTGGCTATGCTGACTCAGGGACACTTCGTATGTCATATGCACTGCCTTGTACATGATGGTGTTGTATGATCGAGCCCGTGTGGGCCCCATCACAAAAACTTCGGACGAAATCTCTATCATATGTTTGTTCCGGCTCATTTTGTAAGCCAATCTTTTGTTTTTGTTTTCAGTTGTGATATTCGAGTTGCTTCGAAGTTAAGTGTTGATTACATACATTTCCTAAGGGGTGTTCTCATACTCCTATGTAAATACCAATCCTTCTGGATTATCGAGATTGTCATGTGAACACCCCAATTGGATAATAGAAGAAGGAGTTGAGGCGGACGGCCACTGTAGAGGGCCGGCTCAAGGCGCGGTGAGGTGAGGCGGCTCGCTGCTGGCGACTCGTGACCGCACCTACGCCCACAACGGTAGAAGCGGGTCGGCCCAGGGTAAGGCTGAGGCGAAGCAAGGCCGCGGCCACGGCAGAAGCGAGCCACCAGCTCGACGGGAGGTCCAGATCCTGGAAACTTGAAGACCCGGCTACGCATCTTAGCGGCGGCGGCAGCAGGTGCTCAAGGCAGACACACCGTGGGAGCAGAGTTGAAGACAGCAGGCCGCTTGAGGCAAGTACTTCCTGGCCGCAGAGTTGAGGCGGAGGGCGGCTCGGACGACGGTTGAATCGACTGGTCAACACCGGCTCGAGGCCGAGGCGGCGACTTAAGAGTGAGGCCACAGCCGCCATACGGCAGCTCGACGTGGAGCCGTGGCTGCTCGGAGGGAGAGGAGGCCGGCCATGGCAGCAATGGCGACCCAACACGCAGCCGGCTTGACGGCGGCTGGTCCTGGCTTGAGGTCGCGGGCGACTTGAGGTGTCAACAGCAGAGGATGGTTGTGGAAGCACGTCGAGGGAGGTAGCCACAGCGGCGGGGCGACACGGGCTCGAGGCCTGCTCCGGACGGGTCGTGGGGCGGCTCGGAGGCCGGTGGTAGCTCACTATAGCAAAGGCAGCATGGAGGTGCAGCTCGGGGCGCAGCCACGGCGAAAACGAGTCAGTGAATCTCGGTGGCTCGGCCTGCAACAGTGGTGGCGATTCACGGCTGAGGCGGGAGCGAGGCCGAAGCAAGGGGAGCTGACGAGGCGGCTTGGAGGCACCGGGGAAGGGGGACCTGCTGCAGCACACGCATAGTGGAGGAGCAACGAGGTGTGACGGTCGGCGGCTTGGATTGAAGGATCTTCAACAACGGCGGCCCTAGCTGAGAGGCGTCGGCGACTTGGATCGTGGCGGCTCTACACAGAGACGACGGTGACCCGGGGCGGCACGCCGAGATGAGGCCATCGCGTCGCGGAGGCGGCGAAGACTTGGTTGGACAGGAATCCCTTGAAGAAGAACTCGTCGTATCCGTCAAACCCTCCACCGTGACGACGCCTAGCTCGCCGAAGGCCAGGTCAGCGATGAATTCGGCCGGGTCACCACCAGCTCTGCCCCGTCGTCTTTTGTCAAACAACTATCCGCCAGGCTTCAACACCAGCCGCGGCTTCTTGCTTTCCTCGGGAAATCCCGAATCATACTGTTCATACGTGAGTTCTCCATGCTTCAGTTCAACACAATAATACTCCAGTTAGTTCAATAATTTGTCTTCCATGTTAGGCACGGCCGGCTTGTTGTGATGTGAACAACGGCCATTGACTTTGACCATGACTTTTGGCTGAGGGAGCACCCCAGTTTTGCCCAGTAATGCCTCGTAAAATAATGCTTAATCCGAACAGGTTTTTCTGGAAGCTTGTGCCTGTGCGTAATGATGTGCTGGCCCGAGCAGATTGCTTATTTCCTTTCAGATTGATTTGACGTGGAAGTAGCGCGCAGCAATTGCAACTTGGATGAATCAGACAATAGCCCGGCAGTAATGATTAGCTGCTGGATTGATTTCTCCTCGGGACTCGATGTGCTTTGGTTACCCGTGGCGGTAAGGAAACACTGCAACTCCAAATTCATGTCGGTCTCCGCGATACGCGACAGCAGTAGCGGAAATTGATCTTCTCTCGGATCCGAATTGCAAAGGCAGCGGCTTGCGGCGCAACCCTAAATTCTTGTTTAACCTTTAAATCTGACTAATCATAAATCTGGTTCGACGTATTTGAAGCTGACGCAGATCCTTTTCAAACCGGCTCTTCTTCATACGGGAAATTGTGAACTCTCGATCCCTAGGAGAGATCCCTCCAAGAACTCAACACCACCGTGCGCAGCCCACGATGGACGCCAACTGTCGTGGAATTGTCACGGCAGATGTTCTTAATGTGAGGACTTTAGTCACAAGGCCAACGCATCTATGTGGTAGCTTGAGAGGGGTTGAGCGGAATCGAGAGACGCGACAAAAGACAAGGGTTTAGACAGCTTCGGGCCCCGGGAAACATCATCCGGTAATAACCCTACATGCTGTTTGTGGCTAGGTCTCATTATGATCATGAGGGAGTCGCCGGTAAGCCGGCTCTTTGTGTCTAGCCCTAATTTTCTGTCCCTCTTTGGGAAGCCCTGCCCCTCCTCATATATGTTGAAGGGGCGGGTTACATGTGGAATCTTAGTAGGACTAGCACTAGTCTATCCTTTCTTACAAGTTGAATACAAGTCCGGGTCTTGCTGAATTCTTCTCTTTGATTTTTTTCTCCCCGAAACACAATATATAGAGTTGGAGTTGGAGTCGGAGTAGCACCAGGGGGCCCACGAGGTAGGGGGCGTGCCCCCACCCTCGTGGACAAGTGGTGGCCCCCCTGGCCTTCATCTTTTGCAGGTATTTTTTATATTTTTCAAAAAGTTGCTCCATGAAGTTTCAGGTCATTCCGAGAATGTTTGTTTCTGCACATAAATAACACCATGGTAATTCTGCTGAAAACAGCGTCACTCCGGGTTAGTTCCATTCAAATCATGCAAGTTAGAGTCCAAAACAAAGGAAAAAAGTGTTTGGAAAAGTAGATACGACGAAGACGTATCATACCTCCCTGCAAAACTAATAGTAAGGCACACATCAGGTCTGGTACACAGCATTGCATACATGATAAAACCTATGGCTGAGGCATAGGGAATGACTTTCATTTTCTCTCTATCTTCTACAGTGGTCGGACATTGAGTATGACTCAATTTCACACCTTGTAACACAGGAAAGAACCCTTTCTTTGCTTGATCCATTTTGAACTTTTTCAAAACCTTATCAAGGTATGTGCTATATGAAAGTCCAATTAAGCGTCTTGATCTATCTCTATAGATCTTGATGCCCAATATATAAGCAGCTTCACCGAGGTCTTTCATTGAAAGATTCTTATTCAAGTATCCTTTTATGCTATTCAGAAATTCAGTATCATTTCTAATCAACAATATGTCATCCACATATAATATCAGAAATGCTACAGAGCTACCACTCACTTTGTTGTAATTATAGACTTCTCCAAAAGTCTATATAAAACCATATGCTTTGATCACACTATCAAAGCATATATTCCAACTCCGAGATGCTTGCACCAGTCCATAAATGGATCACTGGAGCTTGCACACTTTGTTAGCACCTTTTGGATCGACAAAACCTTCCAGTTGCATCATATACAACTCTTCTTTAATATGTCCGTTAAGGAATGCAGTTTTGACATTCATTTGCCAAATTTCATAATCATAAAATGTGGCGGATGGGCTTAAGCATCGCTACGGTTGAGAAGGTGTCATCATAGTCAACTCCTTGAACTTGTCGAAAACCTTTCGCAACAAGTCAAGCTTTGTAGACAGTAACATTACCGTCAGCGTCAATCTTCTTCTTGAAGATCCATTTATTCTCTATGGCTTGCCGATCATCGGGTAAGTCAACCAAAGTCCATACTTTGTTCTCATACATGGATCCCATCTTAGATTTCATGGCCTCAAGACATTTTGCGGAATCTGGGCTCATCATCACTTTCTCATAGTTCGTAGGTTCATCGTGGTCAAGTAACATGACCTCCACAACAGGATTACTGTACCACTGTGGTGCGGATCTTACTCTAGTTGACCTACAAGGTTCGGTAGTAACTTGATCAGAAGTTTCATGATCATCATCATTAGCTTCCTCATTAATTGGTGTAGGAATCACTAGAACTGACTTCTGTGATGAACTACTTTCCAATAAAGAAGAAGGTACAGTTACCTCATCAAGTTCTACTTTCCTCCCACTCACTTCTTTCGAGAGAAACTCCTTCTCTAGAAAGGATCCATTCTTAGCAACAAATATATTGCCTTCGGATCTGTGATAGAAGGTGTACCCAACAGTTTCTTTTGGGTATCCTATGAAGACACATTTCTTCGATTTGGATTCGAGCTTATCAGGTTGAAACTTTTTCACATAAGCATCGCAGCCCCAAACTTTAAGAAACGACAACTTGGGTTTCTTGCCAAACAAGAGTTCATATGGTGTCGTCTCAACGGATTTCGATGGTGCCCTATTTAATGTGAATGCAGCCGTCTCTAAAGCATAACCCCAAAACGTCAGCAGCAAATCAATAAGAGACATCACAGATCACACCATATCTAATAAAGTGCGGTTACGACGTTCGGACACACCATTACGCTGTGGTGTTCCGGGTGGCGTGAGTTGCGAAACTATTCCGCATTGTTTCAAATGAAGACCAAACTCATAACTCAAATATTCACCTCCATGATCAGATCGTAGAAACTTTATTTTCTTGTTACGATGATTTTCCACTTCACTCTGAAATTCTTTGAATTTTTCAAATGTTTCAGACTTATGCTTCATCAAATAGATATACCCATATCTGCTCAAATCATCTGTGAAGGTCAGAAAATAACGATACCCGCCGCGAGCATCAACACTCATCGGACCGCATACATCAGTATGTATTATTTCTAATAAGTCTGTTGCTCGCTCCATTGTTCCGGAGAACAGAGTCTTAGTCATCTTTCCCATGAGGCATGGTTCGCAAGCATCAAGTGATTCCAAAAGCCCATCAACATGGAGTTTCTTCATGCACTTTACACCAATATGACCTAAACGGCAGTGCCACAAATAAGTTGCACTATAATTATTAAACTTATATCTTTTGGCTTCAATACTATGAATATGTGTATGACTACTATCGAGATTCAATAAAAATAGACCACTCATAAAGGGTGCATGACCATAAAAGATATTACTCGTATAAATAGAACAATCATTATTCTCTGATTTAAATGATTAACCGTCTCGCATCAAACAAGGTCTAACATTGGCACCAAATAATAGTTAATTATTCAGGTCTAAAACTAATCCCGAAGGTAGATGTAGAGGTAGTGTGTCGACCGCGATTACATCAACTTTGGAACCATTTCCCACGCGCATCGTCACCTCGTCCTTAGCCAATCTTCTCTTAATCCGTAGCCCCTGTTTCGAGTTGCAAATATTAGCAACAGAACCAGTATCAAATATCGAGGCGCTACTGCGAGCATTAGTAAGGTACACATCAATAACATGTATATCAAATATACCTTTCACTTTGTCATCCTTCTTATCCGCCAAATACTTGGGGCAGTTCCGCTTCCAGTGACCAGTCCCTTTGCAGTAGAAGCACTCAGTCTCAGGCTTAGGTCCAGACTTGGGCTTCTTCACTTCAGCAGCAACTTGCTTGCCGTTCTTCTTGAAGTTCCCCTTCTTCCCTTTGCCCTTCTTCTTGAAACTAGTGGTCTTGTTGACCATCAACACTTGATGGTCCTTCTTGATTTCTACCTCCGCGGCCTTTAGCATTGTGAAGAGCTCGAGAATTGTCGTATACATCCCTTGCATATTATAGTTCATCACAAAGCTTTTGTAGCTTGGTGGCAGTGATTGAAGAACTCTGTCAATGACACTATCATCAGGAAGATTAACTCCCAATTGAGTCAAGTGGTTGTGGTACCCAGACATTCTAAGTATATGTTCACTGACAGAACTGTTCTCCTCCATCTTGCAGCTGTAGAACTTATGGGAGACTTCATATCTCTCAATCCGGGCATTTGCTTGAAATATTAACTTCAACTCCTGGAACATCTATGCTCCATGACGTTCAAAACATCGTTGAAGTCCCGATTCTAAGCCGTAAAGCATGGCACACTGAACTATCGAGTAGTCATCAGCTTTGCTTTGCCAGACATTCATAACATCTGGAGTAGCTCCTGCAGCGGGCTTTGCACCTAGCGGTGCTTCCAGAACGTAATTCTTCTGTGCAGCAATGAGGATAATCCTCAAGTTACGGACCCAGTCCATGTAGTTGCTACCATCATCTTTCAACTTAGCTTTCTCTAGGAACACATTAAAATTCAAAGGAACAGTAGCACGGGCCATTTATTTACAGTAACATAGACATGCAAAATACTATCATGTACTAAGTTCATGATAAAGTAAAGTTCAATTAATCATATTACTTAAGAACTCCCACTTAGATAGCATCCCTCTAGTCATCTAAATGATCATGTGATCCATATCAACTAAACCATGTCCGATCATCACGTGAGATGGAGAAGTTTTCAATGGTGAACATCACTATGTTGATCATATCTACTATATGATTCATGCTCGACCTTTCGGTCTCAGTGTTCCGAGGCCATGTCTGCATATGCTAGGCTCGTCAAGTTTAACCTGAGTATTTTGCTTGTGCAAAAACTGGCTTGCACCCGTTGTATGTGAACGTAGAGCATATCACACCCAATCATCATGTGGTGTCTCGGCACGACGAACTCTAGCAACGGTGCATACTCAGGGAGAACACTTATACCTTGAAATTTAGTGAGAGATTATCTTATAATGCTACCGCCGAATTAAGCAAAATAATATGCATAAAAAGATAAACATCACATGCAATCAAATAAGTGATATGATATGACCATCATCATCTTGTGCCTTTGATCTCCACCTCCAAAGCACCGTCATGATCACCATCATCACCGGCTTGACACCTTGATCTTCATCGTAGCATCGTTGTCATCTCATCAACTATTGCTTCTACGACTATCACTACTGCTTAGTGATAAAGTAAAGCAATTAAATGGCGATTGCATTTCATACAATAAAGCGACAACCATATGGCTCCTGCCAGTTGCCGATAACTGTTACAAAACATGATCATCTCATACAACAATTTATATATCACCATGTCTTGACCATATCATATCATAGCAAGCCCTGCAAAAACAAGTTAGACGTCCTCTACTTTGTTGTTGCAAGTTTTACGTGGCTGCTACGGGCTTCTAGCAAGAACCGTTCTTACCTACACATCAAAACCACAATGATTTTTCGTCAAGTGTGTTGTTTTAACCTTCAACAAGGACCAGGCATAGTCACATCGATTCAACTACAGTTGGAGAAACGGACACCCACTAGCCACATGTGTGCGAAGCACGGGGGTAGAACCAGTCTCATGAACACGGTCATGTAATGTCGGTCTAGGCCGCTTCATCCAACAATACCGCCGAATCAAAGTATGACATGCTGGTAAGCAGTATGACTATTATCGCCCACAACTATTTGTGTTCTACTCGTGCATATAACATCTACACATAGACCTGGCTCAGATGCCGCTGTTGGGGAACACAGTATTTCAAAAAAATTACCTACGATCACGCAAGATCTATCTAGGAGATGCATAGCAATGAGAGGGGAAAGTGTGTCTACGTACCCTCGTAGACTGAAAGCGGAAGCGTTTAGTAACGCGGTTGATGTAGTCGAACGTCTTCGCGATCCAACCGATCAAGTACCGAACGCACGGCACCTCCGAGATCTGCACATGTTCAGCTCAGTGAAGTCCCTCGAACTCTTGATCCAGTTGGGGCAGAGGGAGAGTTTCATCAGCACGACGGTGTGGTGACGGTGATGATGAAGTTACCTGTGTAGGGCTTCGCCTAAGCACTACAACAAATGACCGAGGTGTAAAACTGTGGAGGGGGGCACCGCACACGGCTAAAGATCAACTTGTGTGTCTATGGGGTGCCCCCCTCCCTCGTATATAAAGGAGGGGAGGAGGAGGCCGGCCAACCACAAGGGGCGCGCCCAAGGGGGGGATCCTACTCCAAGTAGGAATCGGCCCCCCCCTTTCCTAGTCCAAGTAGGAGAAGAAGGAAGGAGAGGGAGAGGGAGAGGGAAAGAGGGCCCCCCCTCCCCTAGTCCTATTCGGACTCCCCTTGGGGGGCGCCACCTCCTGGCTACTGCCCTCTCTCTCCCCCTAAGGCCCACTAAGGCACATTACTTCCCCGGGGGGTTCCGGTAACCCCTCCGGCACTCCAGTTTTATCTGGAACACTTTCCGGTGTCCGAATAACATGGTCCAATATATAAATCTTTATGTCTCTACCATTTTGAGACACCTCGTCATGTCTGTGATCTCATCCGGGGCTCCAAACAATCTTCGGTACATCAAATCACATAACTCATAATACAAATCGTCATCGAACGTTAAGCGTGCGGACCCTACGAGTTCGAGAATTATGTAGACATGACCAAGACTCATCTCCGGTCAATAACCAATAGCGGAACCTGGATGCTCATATTGGTTCCTACATATTCTACGAAGATCTTTATCGGTCAAATCGCATAACAACATACGTTGTTCCCTTTGTCATCGGTATGTTACTTGCCCGGGATTCGATCATCGGTATCATCATACCTAGTTCAATCTCGTCACCGGCAAGTCTCTTTACTCATTCCGTAATGCATCATCCCGTAACTAACTCATTAGTCACATTGCTTGCAAGGCTTATGGTGATGTGCGTTACCGAGAGGACCCAGAGATACCTCTCCGACAATCGGAGTGACAAATCCTAATCTCGATCTATGCCAACTCAACAAACACCACCGGAGACACCTGTAGAGCATCTTTATAATCACACAGTTACGTTGTGATGTTTGATAGCACACTAAGTGTTCCTCCGGTATTCGGGAGTTGCATAATCTCATAGTCATAGGAACATGTATAAGTCATGAAGAAAGCAATAGCAATAAACTGAACGATCATGGTGCTAAGATAACAGATGGGTCTTGTCCATCCTATCATTCTCTAATGATGTGATCCCGTTCATCAAATGATAACACATGTCCATGGCTAGGAAACTTAACCATCTTTGATTAACGAGCTAGTCAAGTAGAGGCATACTAGGGATATTCTATTTGTCTATGTATTCACACATGTACTAAGTTTCCGGTTAATACAATTCTAGCATGAATAATAAACATTTATCATGATATAAGGAACTATAAATAATAACTTTATTATTGCCTCTAGGGCATATTTCCTTCACCTAGAGCATGGTATAAATGTTTGACCAAGTTCCTTATTGAAAAAGGCTTTGAAATTGGGAAGATTCATTCTACACTTTTTACTAAAAGGGTTAATGGTGAATTATTTGTGTGCCAAATTTATGTGGATGATATCATATTTGGTTCCACTAACCCTCATTTTAGTGAAAAGCTTGGAAGGCTAATGTCGAAGAAGTTTGAGATGTCTATGATGAGTGAACTCAAATTCTTTCTTGGTTTGCAAATCAAGCAAACTAAGAAAGGTACCTTTGATTCTCAAACAAAGTGTACCAAGGACCTTTTCAAGAAGTTCAACATGTAAGAAAGCAAAGGTATGAAAACACACATGCCTACTAGTGGACATCTTGACTTGACTAGGGACGGCAAACCGGTTGACCAAAAGGTTTACCGCTCTATGATTGGTTCATTGTTATATCTATGTGACTCCCGTCCCGATATTATGCCAAGTGTGTGCATGTGTGCATGATATCAAGCGGACCCTAAAGAATGTCATCTTAAGGCTGTCAAATGGATAGTGAGATAATTAATTCATACACCAAATTTTGGCATTTGGTATCCTAAGAGGTATTCTTTTGATCTTGTTGGCTACTCCGATTCGGACTATGCCAGTGACAAGGTTGATAGAAAGTCCACTTCGGGTACTTGTCAATTTCTTGGTAGATCTCTTGTATCTTGGTCCTCCAAGAAACAAAACTCGGTATCCTTATCCACCACCAAAGCGAAATACATTTGCTGTTGGATCATGTTGTGCTCAATTACTTTGAATGACCCAAACCCTTAAGGATTATGGGATACATGTGAAACATGTTCCGTTGCTTTGAGATAATGAGAGTGCCATTAATATTGCTCACAATCACGTGCAACATTCTCGAACTAAGCATATTTTCATTCGAGATCATGTTGCTAGAGGAGACATCAATCTTAAGCATGTTTGTACCGATAAGCAATTGGCAGATATATTCACCAAACCGCTTGATGAGAAAGTATTTTGCCGTTTGAGAGGATAATTGAATATCATTGATGCATCAAACTTGGAGTAGAAACTCCATTTGGATACGTGCAAGGCATGAGCCTTTTGTGACTAATCCTTGATATTTATATTATGATGATGATCATATGTCTTGGATCTATACTTGTACACTTGCATGTTATCTAACCCTTGTAGGTACTTGGATGAGCCCAAATCTATGAGATTGCAAGTCACTCACATCTTGAGCAATCTCTACATCACCAAGTTCCTACTATATGGTTGTTGAATACAAGGAAGCATGAATCCACTCAACATATCCATTGACAATTTCTATATATCAAATTTCATTTGGTGTGAAGTTTCATGATTGTCATTCCGGATACACAAGTGCTCTGTCGTGGTTCTAAGTCTGACAGTAGAGTGGGGGTAGGTATGGAGAGGCAAGGTCCTAGCTATGGAGAGTTTGTAAACACAAGAGATGTACGAGTTCAGGCCCTTCTCGGAGGAAGTAAAAGCCCTACGTCTCGGAGCCCGGAGGCGGTCGAGTGGATTATGTGTATATGAATTACAGGAAGCCGAACCCTTCTGCCTGTGGAGGGGGGTGGCTTATATAGAGTGCGCCAGGACCCCAGCCAGCCCACGTAATGAAGGGTTTAAGGTGTATTTAGTCCGAGGCGTTACTGGTAACGTCCCACATAAAGTGTCTTAATTATCATAAAGTCTACTTAACTACAGGCTATTGCAGTGCAGAGTGCCTTTTGACCTCCTGGTAGTCGAGTGAGTCTTCGTGGTCGAGTCCTTCAAGTCAGTCGAGTGAGTCCCTCGTTGGTCGACTGGAAGGTGACCTCTTCTAAGGGTGTCCTTGGGTAGGGTACTTAGATCAGGTCTGTGACCCTACCCTAGGTACATGACCCCATCATTAGCCCCCGGATGGATTGAGGCTTTGAGTGACGGAGGAGTTGATGCTGTTTCCGATTAACCTTTGCATACTGGTCGTGCGTTGTTCTGAACCAGAGAATCTCTTCGTTGATAGTGAGCAACTTGTCTTCAGTCGACTCGATCCATTCTTTTCTTTCGTCGAATGATCTTTCGGGCTTCGTCGATTTCCGAGTGACGGATCGCAGGAAATCCCGCGCCTGACAGACCGATCTTCCGTTCGCGGATTCCGCGGGATGCGAAATTTGGGGAAACGCGCGAAGCGGAGTGGACCGCGGCGTTCGGATGGGACGGGACATAGACGCCTCGATCTCCGCGCCGCTTTCTTCGCCACGTGACCCGCCCGCGTAACAGTTCCAGGATATGATTAGATCTGCCGGGCCCACCTGTCATCCACTCGGAAGGGATCTTATAAATGCGCCCGGCGAGGGTTTTTTGAACAGTGCCTCAGCATTCTCTCTCTGCCTCCTTCGTCTCCGCCCAACGCGCTCGCTCTCGCCTCCGCACCACTTCTCCTCACGCGCCCCGCTGGAAGCCATGGTCAAGGAGAAGACGGCGGCGCTGGAGCGCGCGAAGAAGGCGTCGGCGACGGAGAAGGCGAAGGGGAGATCCACCAGCCGCGGTGGGTCTTCGTCCAGATCCCGCCTGCCGAAAGGCTGGGTCCAGGGAGATTGGATCCAGTCGACCATCACGGAGAAGGATCTCCTCGACATGGCCAACGAGGGCCTGATCCCCCATGGAGCTGCGAGGCTTCCGGGGAAAGAGTGGCAGCCCCAGCCGGAAGAGGGTGAGTGCGTGCTTCTGGCTACCCATGTCGACCGCGGATTCTCTTTGCCACCGAGCATTTTCTTCCGTGGTTTCTTGAACTTTTTTGGAGCGCAACTCCACCACTTCACCCCGAATTCTATCGCCTATCTTGCCGCGTTTGTGTCCATGTGCGAGAGTTTTCTGGGCTGTCGACCGCACTGGGGCTTGTTCAAGCACATATTCACATGTCGCTCTCAAACTGTGAAGAAGGCGAGTCGAGGCGACGAAAGAACCCGAGTGGTCCAAATGTGTGGAGGCCTGGGGATCCAGGTGAGAAACAAGAGCACCTTCCCAGCCATGACATTTCCCGAGTCAGTCAGAGGCTTGCAGTCGACCTGGTTCTACTGCCAGGATGAGTCGACACCGGGGCAGTCGAGTGGACTCCCTCCATTTACCATGGACCGAGTGAACAAGCCCTCCTCTCTGAAGCTGATTCCGGAGGAGAAAGCTGACGTGAAGATGCTGATGGAGCGCGTAGTTCAGTTGGTTCGGGAGGGAGTGACAGGCATGGATCTCCTGGAAGTTTTCCTTAGGTGCCGAATCCAGCCTCTTCAGTTCCGGAGCCATTGCATGTGGTTGTACTGTGGGACTGAGGATGTGACTTGGGTCAATCCAGAAGCAGTCGACGATGCCACTCTGGAAAGGTGGATGGCCGCTGTTACTGGGAACAAGGACAACCCTCGCGGGGCCAGAAGGATTCCTCCACTCGACTGCCACAGTGACCCAAACAAGGCATGTCTGCCCCACTCCCCGTTGTATTCTCGTCATATTTATTTCTGCTTTCTCTGCTGATCGGTCGACTGATCTTTGTCTTGTTGTCCCTCAGACCCTCACTGAACTGTACTCGATGCCCAACGGAGCGCAGGCTCCGACTGAGGAGGGAGAAGCGAGCGGGGGCGAGAGCCAGGAGGAGGAGTGGGACTCGGACGCCGCCGAGGCCGATGATGATGACGATGACGATGATGATGATGACGATGAGGACGGGGAAGAGGAGGAGGAGGAGGAGGTCGCACCACCGCGCTCGGGAAGGCGGTCGAAACTTGTCCATGACCCTGCGACTGAACGCGGCGAGGGGGTCACGACTGTTACACAGTCGACCAAGCGCCCTCGGACCACCTCTCCGGCGCCGACTGAAAAGGCGCCGAAGCAGCCCAGGGCGGCCCCGTCGAAGCCGACCAAGCACCTGCCGAAGATGAAGGTGTCCATCCCCACCATATCAGGGTAATCATGTTGCTTAAGTCTTCTTGTTTTGTGTGAACTTTATCTCTGGTTGGCGCTGGAGTTAGTCGACTGACTCTTTGGAGTTGCAGTGCTGCTACTTCTGAGACCTCGGCCCGGGCTGACGACCATGAGATGGAGGACGCAGCAACCTCAAAACCTGTTACTATATTCTTAACACTGTCTTTAGTCGACTGACTCATGATCTAATCCTGATTCTTTTATGTAGCTCCATCCAATGTTGTAATCACTCTCCCTGATGATGATGAAGATGAGGAACCGCTGAAGTACAGAAGGAGTAGGAAAGCGTCTGCCAGCAAGGTGACCCAGGATGTGACGGTGCCTGAGGCTCTGGTCGCGGAGGAGGGGAACACCACTCGACACACCGTGTCCTTCGCAGATCCACTGGCGAGTGCTCCGCAGCCCTCCCTCTTCACGACGCACCACGTCCCAGAGGACCAAGCTGGCGCAGCGAAGGAGGCAATACGCCAGGCAGGGATCATGATGGAGCAGTTGAAGACCATCCGGGATGCGAGCCAGGCAGCTTACGACGCCAGTTCCGCCCTCCAACGCAATGTTCAGGTCAGTCGACCACCATTTGTTCTGTTAGGATATGCTATCAGAAACTTTTCTTTCCAGAATTTATAGTAGTCACCCACTGGGTGTGTCGAGTTAAACTCCATGTTAGCGGGGGCACGCTGAGTGCACCCGCTGGGTGTAGTCCCCAAGGCTAAGGTCGACTACGGGCAGTCGGCCTTAGGCTTTATAATTTCAGTCTTTCCGTCATTTGACTATGTCGAATGGGTTTCGCAAACCGGTCGACTGGTCGACTCTGTCTTCGACTGGTCGATTAGTGGGGGCACGCTGAGTGCACCCACTGGGTGTAGTCCCCGAGACTGTGGTCAACTGCTGGGAGTCGATTACAGTCTTAAAGAATATATCTCTTTTTTTAGGTCGACTGGTCGACTCTGTCTTCAAATAGGATTAGTGGGGGCACGCTGAGTGCACCCACTGGGTGTAGTCCCCAAGGCTAAGGTCGACTGCGGGCAGTCGGCCTTAGGCTTTATAATTTCAGTCTTTCCGTCATTCGACTAAGGCGACTGGATTTCGCAAACCGGTCGACTGGTCGACTCTGTCTTTGACTGGTCGATTAGTGGGGGCACGCTGAGTGCACCCACTGGGTGTAGTCCCCGAGACTACGGTCGAATGCTCGTATTCGGCTGTAGTCTTAGAAACGCGTGATTTTTCCTTTTTCACTTGGAAGTGAATTATATTTGACATTTTACTCGATTGGTTCTTCGCAGAACTCCTGTGATCTTGTGGCTCGCTACTCTGAGCTGGAAAACAAGCACATTCAGCTCGAGCTGAATTTGAAGCTGGTTCAGGAGAATCTGACGAAGGCAAAGGAGGAGACCGAAGGTATGTTTGGTGAGACCTTGACGACTGCTTTTTCCCTTTATTTGTTTCAAAATCTGATCTTGCTGTAACTTGCAGGTAAGGTGAGGGAGGCCCAACGGAAGAAGGACCTTGAACTAGCTGAGAAGATCAAGCTTGTTGACGAGAAGTTAGCTTCAGTCGCCAAGCTTGAGCAAGAAAATGCCAATCTGAAAGCAGCTCTTGGGAAGAAAAAAGATCTGGAGGCCTTCCTGAATGGTCTTGCCAAGAAGCTGTTTCTTATGCTTGAAGGTAAATCTCTATGCTCGGCGATCATTTCCAACCGTGGTTTTTCCATTCGACCATCGCCTTGACTCGGTGATCGTCCTTGCAGAATTTTGTCAAAACTTTGAAGAAGAAACTAGCCGGCTGGAACCAAACCTTGACCTCGTCAATTCTCCGATGGATGACGAAGTTGCCATGAATGTTTTCCGACTGGAGTCCCGTGTTGCAGCTGTCGTGGACTATCTTGCAAGGCTGAAGGTCGCCACATCTCGCATCGACTCGACGCTCTGGCCCGGGGAGACACTTCAGAACGACCTCGAGTCGCTGATGGCTCGCTTGAACACGATCTCTGGTCGAGTGCAGGAGTGGAAAAAGTCCTCGGCTCGGTGCAGTGCAGATGTTGCTCTGTGTCTGGCCCGAGTCCACTGCAAAGATGCGCGAGAAGACAAGCTGGCGGCCCTCCGGGTGGCCAACACCAAGAAACACGACTTCAGGTCCTTTATGGAAACTTTCCTTGCGGCTGCCACTCGGATTGCAGATGGAATTGATCTTGATGAGTTTGTTGCACCTTCCAGCCCTCCACAGGAGGGGTAAAAAACTTCTTCTAAACTCGACACTTTAAATTTGCCTCGGTATGCCGAGTGGAGTTGTAACCGATAAACCTTAACGGGCTTAGCGCCTGAGCACTTTCGGTTCCTTTAGGTATCAATCCGAACTTGAATTTGGTGTTTGAATATGATTGCTTTTGGCTCGAAATGCCTTTTGCAGGTTCAAAGCGGGGCACTTACTGCAATCGACTTATTCCTTAGTCCACTTAGGCGAGCGCTGGGCTGCAGCTAAGCCCCCGAGTGAGAGGTTTGCTCTTCACTCGGTAGGAATTTTGATAACTTAGGCGAGTACTTGGACTGCAGCTAAGCCTCCGAGTGAGAGGTTTGCTCTTCACTCGGTAGGATTTCTGATAACTTAGGCGAGTACTTGGACTGCAGCTAAGCCTCCGAGTGAGAGGTTTGCTCTTCACTCGATAGGATTTCTGATAACTTAGGCGAGCGCTGGGCTGCAGCTAAGCCCCCGAGTGAGAGGTTTGCTCTTCACTCGGTAGGATTTCTGATAACTTAGGCGAGTACTTGGACTGCAGCTAAGCCTCCGAGTGAGAGGTTTGCTCTTCACTCGATAGGATTTTTGACAACTTAGGCGAGCACTGGGCTGCAGCTAAGCCCCCGAGTGAGAGATTTGCTCTTCACTCGGTAGGATTTTTGATAACTTAGGCGAGTACTTGGACTGCAGCTAAGCCTCCGAGTGGAAGTCTGGCTTACCACTCGGTAGGATTTTAGTTAATCTTAGGCGAAACGGATTCGCAGCTAAGCCTCCGAGTGGGAGTCTGACTCACCACTCGGAGGATTTTTACAAACTTAGGCGAAACGGATTCGCGGCTAAGTCACCCACTGAGGGGAAATTTTATTGGACAAAATAAAAAGTGACAAAAATTATGGAGGAACTATGACACTATTATTTTGAGGTCCATGGACTACAGAAGTACTTTATTGCAACTCATCCGAGTGATTAAATTTAAGTGTAAAATGGGCGGAGTAGTTCCGCGTTCCAAGCTCGGGGCTCGTCGATATTATGCTCGACGTTGTAAAGACGGTACGCCCCGTTGTGGAGAACTTTGGTGACGATGAAGGGTCCTTCCCAAGAAGGAGCAAGCTTGTGTTGTTTCTTCTGATCCACTCGGAGAACTAAATCTCCTTCCTGGAAGGCTCGACCCCTCACATTTCTGGCGTGGAAACGACGCAAATCTTGTTGGTAGATGGTCGATCGGATCAGAGCCATCTCCCTTTCTTCCTCTAAAAGGTCGACTGCGTCCTGCCGCGCTTGTTCAGCTTCTGCTTCATTGTAGATTTCAACTCGAGGAGCATTGTGGAGAAGATCACTCGGCAAGACTGCTTCAGCTCCGTAGACCAAGAAGAATGGGGTTCTTCCGGTCGACCGATTAGGTGTGGTCCGCAGTCCCCAAAGCACCGAGGGAAGTTCGTCGACCCAAGCTCCAGCTGCATGCTTGAGATCATGCATCAGTCGGGGTTTCAATCCCTTGAGAATCAGGCCATTGGCTCGCTCTGCTTGTCCATTCGACTGCGGATGAGCGACTGAAGCGTAGTCGACTCGCGTGCCTTGAGAGTTACAGAAATCTCTGAATTCCTCCGAGTCAAAGTTCGACCCATTATCCGTAATGATGCTGTGCGGGACTCCATATCTGAATATCAGTTCCCTGATGAAGCTAACAGCAGCACCGGCGTCAAGGCTCTTGATTGGTTTAGCCTCAATCCACTTGGTGAATTTGTCGACTGCCACCAGTACATGCATGAAGCCACTTCGCCCTGTTCTCAAAGGACCGACCATGTCCAACCCCCATACTGTGAAAGGCCAGACGAGTGGGATGGTATTCAGAGCCGATGCAGGCTTGTGCGACATATTCGAGTAGAACTGACATCCCTCGCACTTATCCACTATTTCCTTTGCCATCTCATTCGCCTTTGGCCAGTAAAATCCGGCTCGGTAGGCTTTGGCCACGATGGTCCGAGAGGACGCATGATGACCACAGGTTCCCGAGTGGATATCATTGAGGATGATTCGACCTTCTTCTGGTGTTATGCACTTCTGACCAACTCCAGTCGCGCTTTCTCTGTATAATTGTCCTTTGATTACGGTAAAGGCCTTAGATCGACGGACGATCTGTCGAGCCTCTTCCTCATCCTCCGAGCGCTCTTTTCTCAGGATATACGCGATATATGGAACTGTCCAGTCGGGAATGACCACCAAGACCTCCATGACCAAGTCGACCATTGCTGGGACTTCAACCTCAGTCGGATCTGTGGCACTCTTGGGCTGTGGAGCTTCTTCGGTGAAAGGATCTTCTTTGACTGACGGAGTGTGTATATGCTCCAAGAACACACCACTCGGAATGGCTTCTCTCTTGGAACCTATCTTTGCTAGATCATCAGCTGCTTGATTTTTCAGTCGGGGTATATGATGGAGCTCCAACTCCTCGAACTTCTTTTCCAGCTTCCTCACTGCACTGCAGTATCCAGTCATGGCTGGGCTTCTCACGTCCCACTCCTTCATCACTTGGTTGACCACTAAATCCGAGTCGCCATAGACCATCAGGCGACGGACGCCGAGTGAAATGGCCATGCGCAATCCGTATAAGAGGGCCTCATATTCTGCCTCATTGTTGGAGGAATCAAAGTGAATCTGGAGCACATATCTGAGCTTATCTCCTCTGGGGGAAACCAGGACAACCCCAGCACCGGAACCATTCAACATCTTAGAGCCATCAAAGAACATGGTCCAATGCTCCGAGTGAACTTCAGTCGGCTACTGCTGTTCAATCCACTCGGCGAGGAAATCTGCTATTGCCTGGGACTTAATGGCTTTCTTTTCCTCAAACTTGATATCAAGGGGAAGAAGTTCAATCGCCCATTTAGCCACTCGACCAGTTGCATCTCTGTTGTGCAAAATCTCTGATAGTGGAGCATCGCTGACGACTGTGATGGAATGATCAGAGAAATAATGAGCAACCTTCTTTGTGGTCATGTATATTCCATACACAAGCTTCTGATAATGAGGATATCTCTGCTTGGATGGAGTCAAGACTTCAGACAAATAATACACTGGGCGCTGAACTTTGAGAGCTTTTCCTTCTTCTTCCCTCTCGACCGTAAGCACAGTACTGACGACTTGTCCTGTGGCTGCGATATAGAGCAGCAGAGGCTCTTTGCTGATTGGAGCAGCAAGCACCGGCTGGGTGGAGAGCAGAGCTTTTAGCTCGGCAAACGCTGCATCAGCTTCTGGAGTCCACTCGAACTTGTCTGCCTTCTTCATCAATCGGTAAAGAGGCAATGCCTTTTCACCGAGTCGTGAGATGAATCGACTTAATGCGGCCAAGCATCCAGTAAGCTTCTGGACATCGTGCACTCGCACAGGGCGTTTCATTCGGAGAATAGTGCTGGTCTTCTCTGGATTAGCGTCGATTCCTCGCTCGGAAACGAGAAAACCGAGTAACTTGCCACCAGGAACTCCAAATGTGCACTTTGATGGATTGAGCTTGATATCATACCTTCTGAGGTTGGCAAATGTTTTGGCGAGGTCAGCGAGCAGGTCGGAACCTTTTCGTGACTTGACGACGATATCATCCATATACGCTTCCACATTCTGACTGATTTGAGTGAGAAGACACTTCTGAATCATTCGCATAAATGTGGCTCCGGCATTCTTGAGGCCGAATGGCATGGTGATATAGCAGAAGCACCCGAATGGAGTGATGAAAGGTGTTTTTACCTCGTCGGGTCCGTACAGATGGATCTGGTGGTACCCGGAGTAGGCGTCTAGAAAAGACAGTCTCTCGCATCCCGCGGTCGAGTCAACAATTTGATCTATGCGAGGGAGAGGAAAATGATCTTTCGGGCAGGCCCGGTTGATGTGCTTGAAATCAATGCACATTCGGAGTGATTTGTCTTTCTTAGGAACCATGACAACATTAGCGAGCCACTCGGAGTGGTATATCTCTCGGATAAACCCTGCCGCCAACAGTCGAGCCACTTCCTCACCAATGGCTTTTCTCTTCTGGACGGCGGACCGCCGAAGATGCTCTTTGACTGGTTTTGCAGATGAGTCGACTCTTAGGCGATGCTCAGCCAGTCCCCTGGGAACACCTGGCATGTCAACGGGCTTCCATGCAAAAATGTCCCAGTTCTCACGGAGGAACTGGATGAGCGTTTCTTCCTATTTCGGGTCGAGTGTTGTGGAGATGTGGGTCGGAGCTGCATCGGGGTCGGTCGGGTGAATGTGAACAGGCTTTGTCTCACCGGACGACTGAAATGCAGATTCTGTGGCGGGTTTCTTGGATCGCAGCAAATCACTCGGATCTGCGTTTTGCTTGTATTCTTCGAACTCGACCGCTGTCACCTGGGAATCGGCAATCTTTGAGCCCTTCTGAAAGCACTCTTCTGCCTTTTTCCGATCACCGGTGACAGTGATCACTCCTTTGGGGCCGGGCATCTTCAATTTGAGGTACACGTAACATGGTCGAGCCATGAACCATGCATAAGCTGGTCTCCCCAAAATGGCATGATATGCACTCTGAAAATCCACGACCTCAAAGGTCAACTTCTCTTTGCGAAAATGTTTCGAATCACCAAACACCACGTCTAGAGCTATTTGGCCGAGTGACTCGGCTTTCTTCCCTGGTATAACTCCATGAAAGCTCATGTTACTGGTGCTCAGTCAGGACATCGGAATGCCCATTCCTTTCAGCGTGTCTGCATACAACAAATTCAACCCACTACCACCGTCCATCAGCACTTTTGTCAGTCGAGTGCCTTCGACAACTGGATCGACCACCAAAGCTTGCCTCCCAGGGGTGGCAATATGAGTCGGGTGATCAGATTGGTCGAATGTGATGGGTGTTTGGGACCATCTCAGATAATTTGCTTTTGCTGGGGCGACCATGTTCACCTCTCGGTTAATGACTTTCAATCGACTCTTGCTTTCCACATCTGCAAAGATCATCAGAGTGGAGTTGATATGTGGATATCCTTCCTCACTGTCCTCCTTGTCTGCGGGCTTGTCCGACTCCTTCTCCTTGTCCTTAGACTGTTTTCCCTGAAACTGCTGGATCAGGAGTCGACATTGGCGAGTGGTATGCTTCGGGTAGATGATATTCCCCTCTTCGTCTTTCTTCGTGTGGATGTGACACGGCATATCCATCACGTCGTTCCCTTCCTTATCCTTTACCTTCTTAGGGTTCCAGGATCCTTTTGGTTTCCCTTTAAACTTTCCCTGAGTCACGGCCAGAGCCTCTCCAGGAGCTGCCGGTTCAGCCTTCCGCTTCTGTTTCCGACTGGTGTTTCCCTTTTCCGACTGACTCGGCTTGTGCTTGCCGCTTCGGAGTCGGTCTTCTTCTTCGCCATTGGCGTACTTGGTAGCAATCTCCATCATCCGACTCAAGGTCATGTCACCGGTTCGACCAAATTTCAAACTCAATTCTCTATTCTTGACACCATCCTTAAAGGCGCAGACTGCCTGATGATCAGACACATTCTCCACAGTATGGTGCAAAGTGATCCATCTCTGAATATACTCCCTGAGAGTCTCATTGTTCTTCTGCACGCAGACTTGGAGCTCCGTCAATCCAGCCGGTCGCTTGCAAGTTCCTTCAAACGTTCTGATGAACACTCGGGACAGATCTTCCCAAGTGTAAATGCTGCTAGGAGGTAATTGAGTCAACCATGCCCTGGCAGAACCTTCCAGCATGAGGGGCAAATGCTTCATGGCCACCTCGTCGTTCCCACCACCAATCTGAACCGCCACTCGGTAGTCCTCAAGCCAAGTTTCAGGCTTAGACTCACCAGTGAACTTGCTGACTCCTGTTGCCAACCTGAAATTGGGAGGGATAACTGCAGCTCTGATAGCTCTGTTGAAACATTCAGGACCAGAAACATGCACTCGACTGCTTGTGGGCGCATCTCTGTCGAGTCCACCTCGATGGGCTCTGTTCCGGTCGACTAAGCCTTGCACAATAATGGATCGCGCGTCAAAGCCTGGTTCTCTGGGGTCGACTGGAACTCTTCGCCCCGCACTGAGCTGGCGTCTGTCATCTTGCTGCCGAGGAGCATAAGACCCACCCCTCGGAGGGGAATTGGGCACTCGACGCCTATCATCTCGGTCGAGTCGGTCACCATATTGGTCTCGCCGATTCTCGCACCCTTCACGCCGCGGAGGCGATCTGGGGCTGTGAGCCGACTGAACCGTATTCGCAGCGACGGATCGACTGTGAATTCTGTTGCGCGACTGCGACACGGCCGAATTCTGATCTCCTGCTGCCCGGAGCAGATCCCTGATCTGCATCAAGCCTCTGCCAGCTTCCGACTGAGAGGGCTGGATGGACTCTGCTATACGGGTCGCAGCTGCTAAATTCTGGATTGGGGTTCGATATACCTGAGTCGGCGGGAAGAGTTGACGTCGACTGGTGTCGGGAATTCGTTGTCGCGCGCGCTCGTCGAGTGCTCGCTGAAGATTCTCCAGTCGAGTGCGTTCGGCCAAATTGGCTAAACGAGCCTCCTCCAAGGCACGAGCCTCGGGGGTTTCTCCTGCGATGGGAGTACGCAGGACATCCACGTTCCTGCGGCGAAGTTCCTCTCTTTGCAGAGAGTCGAGTGGCTCAGGCTGGTACTCTTCGTGGTCTCGTGCGGGGTCGCCTCTGTCGCCTGCCCCACCATCACGGGCGAAGCCAGGGGGACTGCGGGGCCCGTCGACCATCAGGATTTCCGCCGCTGGATCACTGCTATCGCACTTGGATGCAGTCTCTACGGAGACAGTCGATAGATCGAACAGGCCGTAGAGAGATTCGTCGGGCTCGATTGCCGCAACTTGAGTGGTGGCCGTCTGGCGAGCCACCGCGTGCCTCACCCACCGCTGAAGCCTCGACCGGCCCGAGCGCTTGCGCTGGCGGGAGACCGGGAGGGTGGTCGATGGGGGAGTCGACCGATACGGGGTCGACGGTTGCCGCAGCAGAACGCCGCAGACACATGCGCGAAAATGCGTCGCACCGCGGACGGGGAGCGCATCGACGTCGAGTGGAGCCTCCTAGAGCCAGGCGGAGTCGTCGGCGACGAAGGTGAGAGCACCGAGACGGATCTCTCGACCCTCAACCAAAACTCCAGTAGTCATCATGATGAAAGTACTCGGAAGAACCACAACTTCTCCACAAAATCGCTAAAACACCCGCCCCACGGTGGGCGCCAACTATCGTGGTTCTAAGTCTGACAGTAGAGTGGGGGGTAGGTATGGAGAGGCAACGTCCTAGCTATGGAGAGTTTGTAAACACAAGAGATGTACGAGTTCAGGCCCTTCTCGGAGGAAGTAAAAGCCCTACGTCTCGGAGCCCGGAGGCGGTCGAGTGGATTATGTGTATATGAATTACAGGAAGCCGAACCCTTCTGCCTGTGGAGGGGGTGGCTTATATAGAGTGCGCCAGGACCCCAGCCAGCCCATGTAATGAAGGGTTTAAGGTGTATTTAGTCCGAGGCGTTACTGGTAACGTCCCACATAAAGTGTCTTAATTATCATAAAGTCTACTTAACTACAGGCTGTTGCAGTGCAGAGTGCCTTTTGACCTCCTGGTAGTCGAGTGAGTCTTCGTGGTCGAGTCCTTCAAGTCATTCGAGTGAGTCCCTCGTTGGTCGACTGGAAGGTGACCTCTTCTAAGGGTGTCCTTGGGCAGGGTACTTAGATCAGGTCTGTGACCCTACCCTAGGTACATGACCCCATCATGCTCTTCCTTGCAAACTAACCCATGTAGGAAGATGAACTCAAACTACAAGTGGTCCTCCAAACTCTTGATGAACTACATCAACCTTGAGCATCCAACACAAGTTTGACTACATGATTAAGATCAACACCACCACCCAAGGTATGTTATTCCATCTTAGAGAAGATTTACTCCAAGTCATGGGTCAAAGCAACTCAACGAGATGTGAATACATCAAAATGCTTAAACGAAAAATGGTAACCCCATTTTGAGCTTAAACGATGAGTATGACCTACGATCAAGTGTTATCACTTGACTCCTCACTCGACATACTCTAACATAGGTGACTGTCGCCGACCCCTTCTAGATGAAGTTTTCTAGTGTTTCTTTGTTCTCTTACCTTGCATTTTGCATATGTATCTTGCTAGCTTGTTCCCCTTATCAAAAAAAACTTCATCTAGATCTCTTATGTTTTTCTCTATATTTTCTTTATCAAATTCATTGCAAATCTTTTAGTTAAGTCCTTAAAAATCCTTGTGAAATTTAATTTGCCAAGTGATATGAGTTGACAAAACTTTTCCTCTACATTTAACTCGGACTCACCAATCCAAGCCTATAGGCTCGACCGAACTACAAGAGAATCTTGTGGAAAGTTCATCGGTACAACCAACGTGGACTAACCCGGTCTGACCGATATGCATCATCCATGACACTGCCAACTCGGTGTCACCGATGGAAACGGATCGGTGTTACCGATTTCACTCTTGAGAAAACTTTTTGCCGTTTCATATTTTCATTGCTTCTCCAGCTCCACTAAATGATTCTTATCCTCTACCCGCATCTTAAACTACATGTTGCTTTGTAGTGTGTCTCAAGGACCAAACCTATTTGACTCATGCTTGATACGTCTCCAATGTATCTATAATTTACGAAGTATTCATGCCATGTTTACAATAATTTTATATCATTTTGGTATGATTTGCATGGAACTAACCCGGACTGACGCTATTTTCAGCAGAACTACCGTGGTGTTGTTTTTTGTGCAGAAATGAAAGTTCTCCAGATGAGCTGAAACTTTTTGATGAATTTTTTTGGAGCAAAAGAGACCCCCGAAGCTTCGTGGAAGGACGAGAAGGTGAAGGAGTAGGGCATAAGACACCGGGGTGCGCCAGGGGGCCCAGGTAAGCCCTGGTGGGTTGTGCTCACCTCGAGGCCCATCTTCGCGTGAAACTGATACGTCTCCAACGTATCTATAATTTTGATTGCTCCATGCTATTATACTATATGTTTTGGATGTTAATGGGCTTTATTTTACACATTTATATTATTTTGGGGACTAACCTATTAACCCAAGGCCCAGTGCAAATTGCTGTTTTTTGCCTATTTCAGTGTTCCGCAGAAAAGGAATATCAAACAGAGTCCAAACGGAATGAAACCTTCGAGAGTGTGATTTTTGGAACAAATGTGATCCAGAGGACTTGGAGTAGACATCAAGAAACATACGAGGAGTCCACGAGGCAGGGGGCGTGCCTACCCCCCTATGCACGCCCTCCGCCCTCGTGGGCCCCTCGTGGCTCAACTGACCTACTTCTTCCTCCTATATATGTTCACATACCCCGAAAACATCCAGGAGCACCACGAAACCCTATTTCCACCGCCGCAACCTTCTGTACCCAAGAGATCCCAACTTGGGGCCTTCTCCGGAGCTCCGCCGGAGGGGGCATCAATCACGGAGGGCCTCTACATCAACTCCATGGCCCCTCCGATGATGTGTGAGTAGTTTACTTCAGACCTTTGGGTCCATAGTTATTAGCTAGATGGCTTCTTATCTCTCTTTGAATCTCAATACAGGGTTCTCCTCGATCTTCTTGGAGATCTATTCGATGTAACTCTTTTTCTGGTGTGTTTGTCGAGATCCGATGAATTGTGGGTTTATGATCAAGTCTATCTATGAACAATATTTGATTCTTCTCTGAAATCGTTTATGCATGATTGGTTATCTTTGCAAGTCTCTTCGAATTATCAGTTTGGTTTGGCCTACTAGATTGATCTTTCTTGCAATGGGAGAAGTGCTTAGCTTTGGGTTCAATCTTGCGGTGCTCGATCCCAGTGACAGAAAGGGAAACGACACGTATTGTATTGTTGCCATCGAGGATAAAAGATGGGGTTTATATCATATTGCTTGAGTTTATCCCTCTACATCATGTCATCCTACCTAATGCGTTACTCTGTTCTTATGAACTTAATACTCTAGATGCATGCTGGATAGCGGTTGATGTGTGGAGTAATAGTAGTAGATGCAGGCAGGAGTCGGTCTACTTGTCACGGACGTAATGCCTATATACATGATCATGCCTAGATATTCTCATAATTATTCGCTTTTCGATCAATTGCTCGACAGTAATTCATTCACCCATCATAATACTTATGCTATCTTGATAGAAGCCACTAGTGAAACCTATGGCCCCTGGGTCAATCATCCATCATATAAGTTTCCAATCTATTTTACTTTGCAATCTTTACTTTCAATCTATATCATAAAAATACCAAAAATATTTATCTTATCATTATTATCTCTATCAGATCTCACTCTCGTAAGTGACCGTGAAGGGATTGACAACCCCTTTATCACGTTGGTTGCGAGGTTCTTATTTGTTTGTGTAGGTATGAGGGACTTGTGTGTGTCCTCCTACTGGATTGATACCTTGGTTCTCAAAAACTGAGGGAAATACTTAGGCTACTTTGCTACATCACCATTTCCTCTTCAAGGGAAAACCAACGCAGTGCTCAAGAGGTAGCAAGAAGGATTTCTGGCATCTTTGCCGGAGAGTCTACGCACAAGTCAAGACATACCAAGTACCCATCACAAACCCTTATCACTCGCATTACATTATTTGTCATTTGCCTCTCGTTTTCCTCTCCCCCACTTCACCCTTGCCGTTTTATTCGCCCTCTTTTCCTTTCGCCTTTTCTTTCACTTGTTTCGTCGTTATGGCTAGTCCTTTATCTACTCCTTTATCTCCCGAGAATGAGGTCCTTAATTTTAAACAAAGGGAGGGAGAAAATCTAAAATATGCTTGGTTCAGAATTTGCAATGCACAAAATAGATCTACTAGGAAGCAATCTACTTCCGTTCTTCTTTGCAATTTTTATGTAGGCATCATTCCTTGGAATAGATATATTCTTAATACCATTACCGGAGAAAATTTCTTGGGTAGCCACAATTTTGATTCTTACAATGCTATGATAGATTTGTTTGGCACACCACCTCTCTTGGTTAATGGAACTATGTTAACTTTGGAACATGTTATGCAAAGGCTCGATTATTGAAAATAAAATTGCCACTGTTGAATTGATTGAGAATTTGGACAAAAAGATCCATAACCAAATTACCCAATATGGATCTAAGGTAGGAGTTCCTCTAAAAAGTTTTAAAGAAAAAGAACATGTAGTTAATGAAAGAATTGACCAAGATCCACTAGGATTGATAAACTTGAGGGTATTATTACCAACTTGGGGTCCGCTTTTTCTGTCGTAAGGAATACTTCAAATCCTCCTACCAAATTTGCCAAACTAATGTGCGTTTTCCTAAGAATAAGGGTGAAACTTCTAGTAAGGAAAATGCGGATCTCAAACCCATAAGTGTTCACCCCAACTTTCTCACTATCATTAAGGAACCTTTTGCTACAAATGATTTTCTTGATTTATTGCCTAGGATCTTAATCATTAATAGAAATAAGGAAACTCCTAAGGGTTATAAGTGATCTATTGAAGAATTGCCTACCAAAGATGATAATACCTAGATCTATCCTTGCTTTTATGCCTAGCTAGGGGCGTTAAACGATAGCGTTTATTGGGAGGCAACCCAATTTTATTTTTAATTCTTGCTTTTTGATTCTGTTTAGTAATAAATAATTCATCTAGCCTCTGTTTAGAAGTGGTTTTATGCTTTTAATTAGAGTTTGTGCCAAGTATAACCTTTGGGAAGACTTGGGGAAAGTCTTTGCGATCTTGCTGTAAAAAACAGAAACTTTAGCGCTGACGAGATTTGCTGCCATTTTTTACTGGAGAGTGATATTTAGTTAATTATTTTTTAAGATGATTAATAGATAAATTTCTCACGTCCAGAAATTTATTTTAGAATTTTTGGGGTTCCAGAAGTATTCGAAACCTACATGTTACTACAGACTGTTCTGTTTTTGACAGATTCTGTTTTTCGTGTGTTGTTTGCTTATTTTGATGAATCTATGGCTAGTAATAGAGTTTATGAACCATAGAAAAGTTGGAATACAGTAGTTTTAACACTAATATAAATAAAGAATGAGTTCATTACAGTACCTTGAAGTGGTGGTTTGTTTTCTTTTACTAACGGAGCTCACGAGATTTTTCTTTAAGTTTTGTGTTGTGAAGTTTTCAAGTTTTGGGTAAAGATTTGATGGATTATGGAACAAGGAGTGGCAAGAGCCTAATCTTGGGGATTCCCAAGACACCCCAAGGTAAAATCCAAGGACAACCAAAATCCTAAGCTTGGGGATGCCCCGGAAGGCATCCCCTCTTTCGTCTTCGTCCATCGGTAACTTTACTTGAAACTATATTTTTATTCGCCACATGATATGTGTTTTGCTTGGAGCGTCGTGTATGATTTGAGTCTTTGTTTTTTAGTTTACCACAATCATCCTTTCTCTACACACCTTTTGGGAGAGACACACATGAATTGAAATTTATTAGAATACTCTATGTGCTTCACTTATATCTTTTGAGTTGGATAATTTTTGCTCTAGTGCTTCACTTGTATCTTTTAGAGCACGACAGTGGTTCTATTTTATAGAAATAATTGATCTCTCATGCTTCACTTATATCATTTTGAGAGTCCTTTAGAACAACATGGTAATTCACTTTGGTTATAAATTTTAAATGCTAAGAGAAGTTGGATGCTTGATAGTTGTTTTAAGATATAAAGGTGGTAATATTGGAGGTGTGCTAGTTGAGTAATTGTGAAATTGATGATACTTGTGTTGAAGTTGGCAAGTCACGTAGCATGCACGTATGGTAAACTTTATGTGACAAATTTGAAGCATGGGGTGTTCTTTGATTGCTTTCCTTATGAGTGGCGGTCGGGGACGAGCGATGGTCTTTTCCTACCAATCTATCCCCCTAGGAGCATGCGTGTAGTGCTTGGTTTTGATGACTTGTAGATTTTTGCAATAAGTATGTGAGTTCTTTATGACTAATTTTGAGTCCATGGATTATACGCACTCTCACCGTTCCATCATTGCTAGCCTCTTCGGTACCGTTCATTGCCCTTTCTCACCATGAGAGTTGGTGCAAACTTCGCCAGTGCATCCAAACCCCGTGATACGATACACTCTATCACACATAAGCCTCCTTATATCTTCCTCAAAACAGCCACCATACCTACCTATTATGGCATTTCCATAGCCATTCCAAGATATATTGCCATGCAAATTTCCACCATTCCATTTATTATGACACGCATCATCATTGTCATATTGCTTTGCATGATCATGTAGTTGACATCGTATTTGTGGCAAAGCCACCATGCTTATTTTTTCATACATGTCACTCTTGATTCATCGTAATCCTGGTACACCGCCGGAGGCATTCACATAGAGTCATACTTTGTTCTAAGTATCGAGTTGTAATTCTTGAGTTGTAAGTAGATAAAAGTGTGATGATCATCATTAGAGCATTGTCCCATGTGAGGAAAGGGTGATGGAGACTATGATTCCCCCACAAGTCGGGATGAGACTCCGGATGAAAAATAAATAAATAAATAAATAAAAAGAGGCCATAAAAAAGAGAAGAATGCCCAAACAAAAAAAATAATGAGAGAAAAAGAGAGAAGGGACAATGTTACTATCCTTTTTCCACACTTGTGCTTCAAAGTAGCACCATGATCTTTATGATAGAGAGTCTCTTATTTTGTCACTTCCATATACTAGTGGGAAGTTTTCATTATAGAACTTGGCTTGTATATTCCAATTATGGGCTTCCCCAAATGCCCTAGGTCTTCCTGAGCAATCAAGTTGGATGCACACCCACTTAGTTTCTTTGATGAGCTTTCATATATTTATAGCTCTAGTGCATCCGTTGCATGGCAATCCCTACTCCTTGCATTGACATCAATCGATGGGCATCTCCATAGCCCATTGATTAGCCGCGTCAATGTGAGACTTTCTCCCTTTTTGTCTTCTCACATAACCTCAATCATCATATTCTATTCCACCCATAGTGCTATGTCCATGCCTAGCGCTCATATATTACGTAAAAGTTGAAAGAGTTTGAAAAGGCTAAGTATGAAACAATTGCTTGGCTTGTCATCGGGGTTGTGCATGATGGGAGCATTTTGTGTGACGTAAATGAAGCATGGCCAAACTATATGATTTTGTAGGGATAAGTTTTCTTTGGCTATGGTATTTTGATAAGACATAATTGCTTGATTAGCATACTTGGAGTATTACTATTTTTATGTCAACAATAAACTTTTATCTTGAATCTTTGGAATCTGAACATTCATGCCACATTAGAGAAAAATACATTGAAGAACATGTTAGAAAGCATTCCACATCAAAATTTCTGTTTTTATCATTTACCTACTCGAGGACGAGCAGGAATTAAGCTTGGGGATGCTGATACGTCTCCAACATATCTATAATTTTTGATTGTTCCATGCTATTATATTATCTGTTTTGGATGTTAATGGGCTTTATTTTACACTTTTATATTATTTTTGGGACTAACCTATTAAGCCAAGGCCTAGTGCAAATTGCTGTTTTTTTTGCCTATTTCAGTGTTTCGCAGAAAAGGAATATCAAACGGAGTCCAAACGGAAACCTTCGGGAGTGTGATTTTTGGAACAAACGTGATCCAGAGGACTTGGAGTGGACGTCAAGAAACATACGAGGAGTCCACGAGGCAGGGGGCGCCTATCCCCCTGGGTGCGCCCTCCCCCTCATGGGCCCCTTGTGGCTCAACCGACCTACTTCTTCCTCCTATAAATGTTCACATACCCCGAAAACATCCAGGAGCACCACGAAACCCTATTTCCACCGCCGCAACCTTCTGTACCCAAGAGATCCCATCTTGGGGCCTTTTTGGGAGCTCCGCCGGAGGGGGCATCAATCACGGAGGGCCTCTACATCAACTACATGGCCC
Organism: Triticum dicoccoides; assembly: GCF_002162155.2. Classification (NCBI taxonomy): domain Eukaryota; kingdom Viridiplantae; phylum Streptophyta; class Magnoliopsida; order Poales; family Poaceae; genus Triticum; species Triticum dicoccoides. Next base: position 130,184,055 of record NC_041388.1, on the reverse strand, counting down.
CTCTGATGATGTGTGAGTAGTTTACTTTAGACCTTCGGGTCCATAGTTATTAGCTAGATGGCTTCTTCTCTCTATTTGAATCTCAATACAAGGTTCTCATCGATCTTCTTGGAGATCTATTCGATGTAACTCTTTTTGTGGTGTGTTTGTCGAGATCCAATGAATTGTGGGTTTATGATCAAGTCTATCTATGAACAATATTTGATTCTTCACTGAAAACTTTTATGTGTGATTGGTTATCTTTGCAAATCTCTTCGAATTATCAGTTTGGTTTGGCCTACTAGATTGATCTTTCTTGCAATGGGAGAAGTGCTTAGCTTTGGGTTGTATCTTGCGGTGCTCGATCCTAGTGATAGAAAGGGAAACGACACGTATTGTACTGTTGCCATCGAGGATAAAAAGATGGGGTTTATATCATATTGCTTGAGTTTATCCCTCTACATCATGTCATCTTACCTAATGCGTTACTCTGTTCTTATGAACTTAATACTCTAGATGCATGTTGGATAGCGGTCGATGTGTGGAGTAATAGTAGTAGATGCAGGCAGGAGTCGGTCTACTTGTCACGGTCGTGATGCCTATATACATGATCATGCCTAGATATTCTCATAATTATTCGCTTTTCTATCAATTGCTCGACAGTAATTCTTTCACCCATCGTAATACTTATGCTATCTTGAGAGAAGCCACTAGTGAAACATATGGCCCCCGGGTCTATCTTCCATCATATAAGTTTCCAATCCATTTTACTTTGCAATCTTTACTTTCAATCTATATCATAAAAATACCAAAAATATTTATCTTATCATTATTATCTCTATCAGATCTCACTCTCGTAAGTGACCATGAAGGGATTGACAACCCCTTTATCGCGTTGGTTGCGAGGTTCTTATTTGTTTGTGTAGGTACGAGGGACTTGCGTCTGGCCTCCTACTGGATTGATACCTTGGTTCTCAAAACTGAGGGAAATACTTATGCTACTTTGCTGCATCACCCTTTCCTCTTCAAGGGAAAACCAACGCAGTGCTCAAGAGGTAGCAGAAACCGACACCAAAAAATTCTATAAATAGAGAAACCATCAGAAATAACCCTAGATCAGAAGTTCTGCCGCCGCAAGTCTCTGTAGCCATGAAAAACCGATCTAGACCCATTTTGACACCCTGCCAAAGAGGGAAATCATCACCGGTGGCCATCTTCATCATCCCTATGGCCACCATGATGAGGAGGGAGTAGTCCACCCTCGGGGCTAAGGGTTTGTACCAGTAGTTATGTGTTTAATCTCTCTCTCTCTCTCATGTTCTTGAGATGTCATGATCTTGATGTATCGCGGGCTTTGTTAATATAGTTGGATCGTATGGTGTTTTCCCCTCTCTATCTTGTTGTGATGAATTGAGTTTTCCCTTTGAGATTTCATTCTTATCAGATTGAATACTTTTATGGATTTGAGAACACTTTATGTATGTCTTGCTATGAATACCCATGGTGACAATGGGGTACCATATTGATTCACTTGATATATGTTTTGGCACTCAACTCGCGGATTCCTGAGGTGACATTGGGGTAATCTATGCATAGGGGTTGATGCATGTTCTCGTCTTTGTTTTTCTGGTAGAAATCTTGGGGCACTCTTTGAGGTTCTTTGTGTTGGATTGAGTATTATGAGTCTGGAATTGTTTAATGCATATCACATAATCAACTCACGGATACTCGTGGTGACATTGGAGTATCTACGTGACATTAGACTTGGTTGATGTGTATCATATGGTGTTATTTTAGTACGAACTCTTGGTTAGATCGATCGGAAAGAATAGCTTGGTGTTATTTTAGTACGAACTCTAGGATAGATTGATCGGAAAGAATATCTTTGAGGTGGCTTTGTACCCTACAAACAATTTTCTTATTATGTTCTTCACTAGATTGGAACTTTGGAGTGATTCTTCATCGCACGTTGAGGGATGGTTATATGATCCAATTATATTGCATTGTTGAGAGATTGCACTAGCGAAAGTACGGGCCCTAGGCCTCATTTTCAAGCATCGCAATATCATTTTTGCTCACTTTTGTTACTTGCTACCTTGCTGTTTTTTATTGTCCCTATTACAAAAATCAATATCTACTATCATTACTACACTTGTATCATCATCTCTTCGCTGAACTAGTGCACCTATACAATTTACCATTGTATTTGTTGTGTTGGGGACACAAGGGATTCTTTGTTATTTGGTTGTAGGGTTGTTTGAGAGACCAGCTTCATCCTACACCCCCCACGGATTGATAAACCTTAGGTCATCCACTTGAGGGAAATTTGTTACTGTCCTACATAACTCTGCGCTTCGAGGCCCAACACGAGTCTACAAGAACAAGTTGTGTAGTAGACATCAAGCTCTTTTCTGGCGTCGTTGCTAGGGAGGTGAGTGCATGAAGGTATATCTTTAGATCTTGCAATTGAATCTTTCATTTTCTTGTTTTATCACTAGTTTGGTTTATAAAAAAACTACAAAAATGGAATTGAGGTTGCATCATATTATTCATCTTTATAATATCTTTTGAAAATGATGGAAAAGAAAATTGTGCTCAATTGATAGAAGAAGAATTCTATAAAATGTTATACAAAAAATCTTTGAATGATGAGCATGATTGCAATGTTGTTGGTATTAACTCTTTGAATACCCATGATGCTAACGATATGCGAAGCCATAAACTTGGGGATGCTATGTTTGATGAAGATGATATTTTTAGTCCCCCAAGTTTCGATGAGAAAATCTATTATGATGAAAGCATGCCTCCTATCTAAGATGATTATGGTGATGACATGTATGCTATAAAGAATAGTGATAGCCATCAAAATTGTCATCATGATTTTAATTTTCAATCTCATGATAGTTATTTTGTTGAGTTTGCTCCCACTGCTATTCGTGAGAATAAAATTGCTTATGTGGAGAGTAGTAAAAAAATTATGCATGTGAATAATGAAAATAATGCTTTATGTGATAGTTATATTGCTGAATTCATTCATGATGCTACTAAAAATTATTATGAGAGAGGAATATATGCTTCTACATATTTCAACAATATCAAGTTTCCTCTCTATGTGTTGAAAATCTTGAAGTTATGTTTGCTTTGCCTTCCTATGCTAGCTGATTCTTGCTCCCATAAATTTTTTGATCACAAATCCCTATGCATAGGAAATGGGTTAGACTTAAATGTTCTTGCCATGTGTTTCATAATGCTCCCATTATGTTTCAATTCTTATCTTTTATGTGAACATCATTGAAATCTTCATGCCTGGCTAAAAAGGCATTAAAGAAATGTGCTTGTTGGGAGACAACCCAACATTTACTCCTACTATTTTTGTGTGTTCAAATGATTAGTATACTTTATTAATCATGTTTTATAGCGTTTGTTTCAATAAACTACCAAGTAAAGCCTTTGGGATAGTGTGGATGATAGTTGACTTGATTCTGTGCAAAAACAGAAACTTTTGCGCTCAGACCAGGAATTTTAAAAATTCACTGGAATGTGCTTTTGATCTGAATTCTTTATAGGTGATAGTTATAAAAATTCCATATGTTGTCCTAATTTTTTAGAATTTTTGGACTAAGCAAGTATGGTTGGAGTACATATTGCTACGGACTGTTCTATTTTTGACAAATTATGTTTTCAATGCATAGTTTGCTTGTTTTCTAGTTTCTATGGCTTATATTGCTCAATATAAACTGTAGAAATGATAGGGTACAGTAGGCATTGTGTGAGAACAATTATGAATCTTGTCTTTTACAGTACCAAAGTGAACGGTTTGCTCTTTATCATACTAACCTATCTCACGAAGTTCCGTTAAGTTTTGTGTGATTGAAGTTTTCAAGTTTTGGGTGAGACATCGATATGAGGAGAATAAGGACAGACAAGACCCTAAGACTGGGGATGCCCAAGGCACCCCAAGTTAATATCCAAGGAAGATCCAAGCAACTAAGCTTGGCGATACCCCGGAAGGCATCCCCTCTTTTTTTCCCAACATTATCGGTAACCCCACTTGGAGCTTTATTTTCATTCGTCACATGCTATATGTTCTCCTTGATGCATCATTTTATTTTACTAGTATTTTCTTGCTGTTATTCAGAATAATGTTTTGTGTCGTGGATTTGTCACGGCACCTTGCTGTTATTCAGAATAATGTTTTATGTCATCGTTGAAAGGACTTAGTCGTGAGCCCAACGCATCTATGTGGTAGCTTGAGAGGGGTTGAGTAGGACAAGAGACGCGATGTTTTACGCAGGTTCGGCCCCTCATGGTGGAGGTAAAAGCCTACATCCTGCTTCTTTGATATTGATGATGATGAACATGATTACAAGGGTACTCTATCTCGAGAGTTACAGACTTGTCTGTCTAACCGTAACTTGTCAAACTTGTCTCACCTTGGGGAGCCTTTCCCCTCCTTATATAAGTTGAAGGGGCTGTCTTACATGTAGAGTCCTAGTAGGATTAGGACTAGTCTCTTTTTTATTACAAGACGGATAGCAATCCAGGTCTTATTCAAACTATTTAAGTCGGCCTGCTAGGCCACCTCCCATGATGGGACGCCGCCTACCTCCATGAGGATACTCGTGTCCCATATCCACGACAGTAGCGCCCGAGTTTTCGGGTGACTCGAAGAGTCGGGTGGAAGGTCTTGATTTTGTTGATGCTTTTGTCTTCCTTGAACATGGAGCTTTTTTCCAGGCCGTTGACGTAATGGATGCCAAAATGTGGATGAAGAGATTGCCGGGTCATGAAGCATCGACGTTGATGTTGCCGGGTTGTCCTCCCAGGCTGGATTCTGTCTCCAAGCCGGGTCTTTCTGAATTTTTTCCAACCCCAATAGCATGTATGTCATCTGTAGCCCCCGAGCGCCGGGTTTGTTTAGGCCTTTAACAACCCGGGGGTATGTGAACTTGTGTTTTGGTAACGAACAAAGTCCGTTTTTTCACAAATTCTGGCTTGATAGCCCCCGAGGCTCGAGGTGACTCGAGGAGTCGTCTTCAAGCTCTTTGTTCCTGAAATAAAACACATGAATGCATTACACCGTTCATGATGTATAAAACAAAATTAAATAATAATTTCGATGACTTTGTCAACTTGTGTTCAAGTTGTTAATCGTTTGACTCGACTAAGTAGACTTTCGCGTGGACTTTTTTCATGGAATATGATATGTTCACGGTCGACAAAGTCCATGATAGGCATCAGAGTCGATTGGCAATACCATACCCACTACTTGGTCGGTTACGAGTTGCATCTGACTTAGTAAAGAATGAACATAAAATTATTTCGCTGATATGTAGGGCACCCATGTTTGAACTGTGCATTGTGGCAAATAGTCCTCTTTGGTAACCTTACGACTCAACTTTATGAGAAGAAACGATAGCCCCCGAGATTAACTCAAAGGTGCCCGATATATTTAATTGACTGGAAAAATGAAATTTAAATATAAAAGTGACTTAGCTTGTTTTTATGATGTGGCATAAGCCATCGGACCATTGGGGTCGACCGCAGCGAGGCAATAGACGATCCCGCGTAGGAGTCACAAATTGGTAACCCAGCTGACGGTTCGAGCCGGCGGCTAAAGCTGGAATTTTTGAAGACATGTAGCCGAAAAAACCACCGAACAAGAGAATAGATGGCGCAGTGCAAGCCAGCTTGGTTGATGTTGATTAAGCTCTGCTGTCAGGGCGCGCTGGGAGCTGCAATTTGGCCATTATTGAACACTGAATCCTGTTGCACATTCCTTCAGTTAGCTAGGTGTTCATTCTTTCTTCAGTTTCGTCAATAAGTGGCAGGCACGGCCATAGCAGCAGCGGAACTACACTGGCTATGCGAGGCGAAGACGGGTAAGCACAACGGTTTGAAGTCACAGTGCCTCGCTGGCGGCAACTGTGGCTGGGTCGCGTGGAAACGGCCCACGGTAACAGAGGCGGTTCAAAAACCGGTGAACAAGTCGGCGGCGGCCCTCGGACGGTAGCTCTTGGTTTCCTCTAGATGAAGTAGTGCACGGGCTCCACATCAGGTGACATGTAGTTGGATCTTAGGGAGTGAGTACATATACTAGTACTAATATTAATCCATTGTATTGTCCGCTTTTGTGAAGTAGTACTTTCAGTACTTCGATCTCTCGCATGGGATGCTTGAAAAATCAATTGATTTGGGGGCTCGTGCTGCTACCGTAATGTTTGAAAGCTGCATCGTGAATTCGTGATCCACATAGGTCTCTGCCAATAAACAAATGTTGAACATTGTCTGCACTGCTGACTCTGGATATGCCCCTGATGCAGTCTCGCCATTGAGCATCACGCCGTTAGTTCCACCTACGACAATGTTGGTGGCATCAGCGGGAGCGAAGGCAGAGCCGGCTTGAGGCGAGCCACGGTAGCGACTTCTGGCAAGGCTGGACGGCGGAGGTAAACCGGCGAGGTGGAGCAATCTGCGACAGAAGCGAAGCGAGCGCCATGGAAGCCCTTGGTCGTGGCCGCAGACGAGGCGCACCGGCGACTCGCAATGACGGCGGCACGTGGTTGATGAGGCACCGGCTCTGCTGTTCTGGTTGAGACGCGGGGGTCACCGGCGGATCACGGCGGCTCGCTGTGGTGGCGATTCTCCAGTGGAGGTTATGCGGGGCGGCTCAACGATGCAGGGCCGCAGCAAAAGCGGAGAGCAACGACGGCTCAACAGGAGCGCCGGCGGGTCACGCCCTCAGCGGTCTTCAAGGAAATGGAACCGGCGGAGCAGAGCCAGTTACTGGGCAGCCTGAGGAGGCGAGATGGAGGCGGCCGGCGGCAGCGGCGCGAGGCCGAGCGGGGGCGGCTCGGAGGCACGAGGCCGCGGCGGAAGTAGAGACCGCTACGGCGGTTTAGTATTGGTCTTGATGCCATTACCACGGCCTTCAATTTTTGTCAACAGTACGGGCATCTTATTCTTTTAGGAACAATCATCCTTGTTCAAAATATCAATATCTTTGCAGCGCTTTAAGAAAGTTCAGCAGAGCCCTTCACTTTGTCAAATTGCAGCAAAACGGACTGTTACTTCGTTAGCAGGCGGGGGATGAAACCACAATCGAACCAAAATCGATCGAAGGCTGTCATGGGCGGGTGGTTGCGGCGAGACCACGATGCAGTTGAAGGCAACCACAATCGAGCGGCAAGTTGAAAGGGCCCTGAGGCGCGCGACGCAGCGTAGCAGCACAGTGCCGACCACGGCAGCGGCTGGGCGCGCCGTCAATGTAACAGGGTGCAGATTTGGCCCCGCCTCTAGTCGCGCCTCCTCTAGGGCCATGTAGAGCCGGCCACGCTCCACCGTGAGTCATCGCTTGGCCTTGCCCTCGCCCGGTCCTCTGTTGGCGACTCGGAGTCGAACTCGGAGTGTTGGGAATATGCTCTAGAGGCAATAATAAAATGATTATTATTATATTTCCTTGTTCATGATAATTGTCTATTGTTCATGTTATAATTGTGTTATCCGGAAATCATAATACATGTGTGAATACATAGACCATAACATGTCCCTAGTGAGCCTTTAGTTAACTAGCTCATTGATCAATAGATAGTCACGGTTTCCTGACTATGGACATTGGATGTCATTGATAACGGGATCACATCAATAGGAGAATGATGTGATGGACAAGACCCAATCCTAAGCATAGCACAAGATCGTGTAGTTCGTTTGCTAGAGCTTTTCCAATGTCAAGTATCATTTCCTTAGACCATGAGATCGTGTAACTCCCGGATGCCGTAGGAGTGCTTTGGTGTACCAAATGTCACAACGTAACTAGGTGACTATAAAGGTATACTACAGGTATCCCCGAAAGTATCTGTTTGGTTGACACGGATCGAGATTGGGATTTGTCACTCCGTATGACGGAGAGGTATCTTTGGGCCCACTCGGTAATGCATCGTCATAATGAGCTCAATGTGACAAGTGTTTGGTCACGGGATCATGCATTACGGTACGAGTAAAGTGACTTGCCGGTAACGAGATTGAACGAGGTATTGGGATACCGACGATCGAATCTCGGGCAAGTAATGTACCGATTGACAAAGGGAATTGAATACGGGATTGATTGAATCCTCGACATCATGGTTCATCCGATGAGATCATCGTGGAACATGTGGGAGCCAACATGGGTATCCAGATCCCGCTGTTGGTTATTGACCGGAGAGTTGTCTCGGTCATGTCTGCGTGTCTCCCGAACCCGTAGGGTCTACACACTTAAGGTTCTGTGACGCTAGGGTTGTAGAGATATTAGTATGCGGTAACCCGAAAGTTGTTCGGAGTCCCGGATGAGAACTCGGACATCACGAGGAGTTCCGGAATGGTCCGGAGGTGAAGAATTATATATAGGAAGTTCAGTTTCGGCCATCGGGAAAGTTACGGGGGTAATCGGTATTGTACCGGGACCACCGGAAGGGTCCCGGGGGTCCACCGGGTGGGGCCACCTATCCCAGAGGGCCCCATGGGCTGAAGTGGGAGGGGAACCAGCCCCTAGTGGGCTGGTGCGCCCCCCATGGGCCTCCCCCTGCGCCTAGGGTTGGAAACCCTAGGGGTGGGGGGGCGCCCCACTTGACTTGGGGGGCAAGTCCCCCCTTTGGCCGCCGCCCCCCTTGGAGATTGGATCTCCTAGGGCCGGCGCCCCCCCTAGGGGCCCTATATATAGTGGGGGAGGGAGGGCAGCCGCACCAAGTCTCTGGCGCCTCCCTCTCCCCACGTAACACCTCTCTCTCTCTCGTTGGAGCTTGGCGAAGCCCTGCCGAGATCACCGCTGCTTCCACCACCACGCCGTCGTGCTACTGGATCTCCATCAACCTGTCCTTCCCCTTGCTGGATTAAGAAGGAGGAGACGTCTTCCTTAACCATACGTGTGTTGAACGCGGAGGTGCCGTCCGTTCGGCGATCGGTCATCGGTGATTTGTATCACGACGAGAACGACTCCATCAACCCCGTTCTCTTGAACGCTTCCGCTCGCGATCTACAAGGGTATGTAGATGCACTCCCCTCTCCCTCGTTGCTAGATGAATCCATAGATTGATCTTGGTGATGCGTAGAAAATTTTAAAATTCTGCTACGTTTCCCAACAGTGGCATCATGAGCTAGGTCTATGCGTAGTTTCTATGCATGAGTAGAACACAAGATGTTGTGGGCATTGATTTTGTCAATTTACTTGCCGTTACTAGTCTTATCTTGATTCGGCGGCATCGTGGGATGAAGCGGCCCAGACCGACCTTACACGTACGCTTACGTGAGACTGGTTCCACCGACTGACATGCACTAGTTGCATAAGGTGGCTAGCGGGAGTCTGTCCCTCCCACTTTAGTCGGATCAGATTCGATGAAAAGGGTGTTGGAAATATGCCCTAGAGGCAATAATAAATTGATTATTATTATATTTCCTTGTTCATGATAATCGTTTATTATCCATGCTAGAATTGTATTGATAGGAAACTCAGATACATGTGTGGATACATAGACAACACAATGTCCCTAGTAAGCCTCTAGTTGACTGGCTCGTTGATCAATAGATGGTTACGGTTTCCTGACCATGGACATTGGATGTCATTGATAACGGGATCACATCATTAGGAGAATGATGTGATGGACAAGACCCAATCCTAAGCCTAGCACAAAGATCGTGTAGTTCGTATGCTAAAGCTTTTCTAATGTCAAGTATCATTTCCTTAGACCATGAGATTGTGCAACTCCCGGATACCGTAGGAATGCTTTGGGTGTACCAAACGTCACAACGTAACTGGGTGACTATAAAGGTGCACTACAGGTATCTCTGAAAGTGTCTGTTGGGTTGGCACGAATCGAGACTGGGATTTGTCACTCCGTGTAAACGGAGAGGTATCTCTGGGCCCACTCGGTAGGACATCATCATAATGTGCACAATGTGATCAAGGAGTTTATCACGGGATGATGTGTTACGGAACGAGTAACGAGATTGAACAAGGTATCGGGATACGGACGATCGAATCTCGGGCAAGTATCGTACCGCTAGACAAAGGGAATTGTATACGGGATTGATTAAGTCCTTGACATCGTGGTTCATCCGATGAGATCATCGTGGAACATGTGGGAGCCAACATGGGTATCCAGATCCTGCTGTTGGTTATTGACCGGAGAGTCATCTCGGTCATGTCTGCATGTCTCCCGAACCCGTAGGGTCTACACACTTAAGGTTCGGTGACGCTAGGGTTATAGAGATATTAGTATGCGGTAACCCGAAAGTTGTTCGGAGTCCCGGATGAGATCCCGGACGTCACGAGGAGTTCCGGAATGGTCCGGAGGTAAAGAATTATATATAGGAAGTGCTATTTCGGCCATCGGGACAAGTTTCGGGGTCACCGGTATTGTACCGGGACCACCGGAAGGGTCCCGGGGGTCCACCGGGTGGGGCCACCTGCACCGGGGGGCCACATGGGCTGTAGGGGGTGCGCCTTGGCCTACATGGGCCAAGGGCACCAGCCCCTAGAGGCCCATGCGCCAAAGGGACAAGAGGAGAGGAGAGTCCTAAAGGGGGAAGGCACCTCCGAGGTGCCTTGGGGAGGATGGACTCCTCCCCCCTTGGCCGCACCCTTCCTTGGAGGAAGGGGCAAGGCTGCGCCCTCCCCCTCTCCCTTGGCCCTATATATAGTGGGGGGAAGGGAGGGCAACAACACCTAAGGCCTGGCGCCTCCCTCTCCCTCCCATGACACATCTCCCTCCTCCCGCAGCGCTTAGCAAAGCCCTGTTGGAATCCCGCTACTTCCACCACCACGCCGCCGTGCTGCTGGATCTCCATTAACCTCTCCTCCCCCCTTGCTGGATCAAGAAGGAGGAGACGTCGCTGCTCCATACGTGTGTTGAACGCGGAGGTGCCGTCCGTTCGGCGCTAGGATCATCGGTGATTTGAATCACGACGAGTACGACTCCATCAACCCCGTTCTCTTGAACGCTTTCGCTTAGCGATCTACAAGGGTATGTAGATGCACTCTCCTTCCCCTCGTTGCTAGTCTCTCCATAGATAGATCTTGGTGACACGTAGGAAAATTTTGAATTTCTGCTACGTTCCCCAACCGTGGTATCAGAGCTAGGTCTATGCGTAGATTCTATGCACGAGTAGAACACAAAGAAGTTGCGGGCGTTGATTTTGTTCAATATGCTTGCAGTTACTAGTCTTATCTTGATTCGACGGTATTGTGGGATGAAGCGGCCCGGACCAACCTTACACGTATGCTTACGTGAGACCGGTTCCACCGACAAACATGCACTAGTTGCATAAGGTGGCTGGCGGGTGTCTGTCTCTCCCGCTTTAGTCGGGTCGGATTCGATGAAAAGGGTCCTTATGAAGGGTAAATAGCAATTGGCATATCACGTTGTGGTTTTGCGTAGGTAAGAAACGTTCTTGCTAGAAACCCATAGCAGCCACGTAAAACATGCAAACAACAATTAGAGGACGTCTAACTTGTTTTTGCAGGGTATGCTAATGTGATGTGATATGGCCAAAAGGATGTGATGAATGATATATGTGATGTATGAGATTGATCATGTTCTTGTAATAGGCATCACGACTTGCATGTCGATGAGTATGACAACCGGCAGGAGCCATAGGAGTTGTCCTTATTTATTTATGACCTGCGTGTCAACTTAAACGTCATGTAATTACTTTACTTTATTGCTAAAGCGTTAGCCATAGTAGTAGAAGTAATAGATGACGAGACAACTTCAAGAAGACACGATGATGGAGATCATGATGATGGAGATCATGGTGTCATGCCGGTGACAAGATGATCATGGAGCCCCAAGATGGAGATCAAAGGAGCTATATGATATTGGCCATATCATGTCACTATTATTTGATTGCATGTGATGTTTATCATGTTTATACATCTTATTTGCTTAGAACGACAGTAGTAAATAAGATGATCCCTCATTACAATTTCAAGAATGTGTTCTCCCCTAACTGTGCACCGTTGCTAAAGTTCGTCGTTTCGAAGCACCACGTGATGATCGGGTGTGATAGATCCTTACGTTCACATACAACGGGTGTAAGACAGTTTTACACATGCAAAACACTTAGGGTTAACTTGACGAGCCTAGCATGTACAGACATGGCCTCGGAACACAAGAGACCGAAAGGTCGAGCATGAGTTGTATGGTAGATACGATCAACATGAAGATGTTCACCGATGATGACTAGTCCGTCTCACGTGATGATCGGACACGGCCTAGTTGACTCGGATCATGTAATCACTTAGATGACTAGAGGGATGTCTATCTGAGTGGGAGTTCATAAGATGAACTTAATTATCCTGAACATAGTCAAAAGGTCTTCGCAAATTATGTCGTAGCTCACGCTTCAGTTCTACTGTTTAGATATGTTCCTAGAGAAAATTTAGTTGAAAGTTGATAGCAGCCTTTATGCGGACTAGGTCCGTAAACTAAGGATTGTCCTCATTGCTTCATAGAAGGCTTATGTCCTTAATGCACCGCTTAGTGTGCTGAACCTCGAACGTCGTCTGTGGGTGTTGCGAACATCTGACATACACATTTTGATAACTACGTGATAGTTCAGTTAAACGGTTTAGAGTTGAGGCACCGAAGACGTTTTGAAACGTCGCGAAACATATGAGATGTTTCGAGGGCTGAAATTGGGATTTCAGGCTCGTGCCCACGTCAAGAGGTATAAGACCTCCGAAGATTTTCTTAGCCTACATACTAAGGGAGAAAAGCTCAATTGTTGAGCTTGTGCTCAGATTGTCTGAGTACAACAATCATTTGAATCAAGTGGGAGTTGATCTTCCAGATAAGATAGTGATGTTTCTCCGAAGTCATTACACCAAGCTGCTAGAGCTTCGTGATGAACTATAATATATCAGGGACATATATGATGATCCTTGAGATATTCGCGATGTTTGACACCGCGAAAAGTAGAAATCAAAAGGGAGCATCAATCGTTGATGGTTAGTAAAACCACTAGTTTCAAGAAGGGCAAGAAAGGGATACTTCATGGAACAATAAATTAGTTGCTGCTCTAGTGGAGAAACCCAAGGTTGAACCCAAACCCGAGACTGAGTGCTTCTGTAATAAGGGGAACAGCCACTGGAGCAGAATTACCCTAGATACTTGGTAGATGAGAAGGCTATCGATAGTAGTATATTGGATATACATTATGCTAATGTGTACTTTACTAGTACTCCTAGTAGCTCCAGGGTATTAGATACTGGTTCGGTTGCTAAGTGTTAGTAACTCGAAATAAAAGCTACGGAATAAATGGAGACTAGCTAAAGGTGAGCTGACGATATGTGTTGGAAGTATTTCCAAGGTTGATCAAATATCGTACGCTCCCTCTACCATCGAGATTGGTGTTTGCGTTGAGCATAGACATGATTGGATTATGTCTATCGCAATACGGTTATTCATTTAAGGAGAATAATCGTTACTCTGTTTATTTGAATAATACCTTCAATGTTCTTACACCTAAAATCAATGGTTTATTGAATCTCGATCGTAGTGATACACATGTTCATGCCAAAAGATAGTAATGATAGTACCACCTACTTGTGGCACTGCCACGTAAGTCATATCGGTATAAAACGGATGAAGAAGCTCCATGTTGATGGATCTTTGGGCTCACTCGTTTTTGAAAAGTTTGAGACATGCGAACCATGTCTATTGGTGCATATGCATGAAGAAACTCCATGCAGATGGACCGTTTGAACTCACTTGATTTTGAATCACTTGAGACATGCAAATCATACCACATGGGCAAGATGACTGAAAGCCTCGGTTTCAGTAAAATGGAACCAGAAAGCAACTTGCTGGAAGTAATACATTTTGATGTGTGCAGTCCAATGAGTGCTGAGGCGTGTAGTGGATATCGTTATGTTCTTACTTCACAGATGATTTGAGTAGATGTTGAGTATATTTACTTGATGAATCACGAGTCTGAATTATTGAAAGGTTCAAGTAATTTCAGGGTGAAGTTGAAAGATCGTCGTGACAAGAGGATAAAAGATCTATGATATGATCATAGAGATGAATATCTGAATTACGAGTTTGGCACAGAATTAAGACATTGTGGAAATTGTTTCACAACTAATACAACCTGGAACACCATAGTGTGATGGTGTGTCCGAACATCATAACTGCACCCTATTGGATATGATGCATGCCATGATGTCTCTTATCGAATTACCACAATAGTTTATGGGTTAGGCATTAGAGACAACCACATTCACTTTAAATAGGGCACCACGTAATTCCGATGAGATGACACCGAATGAACTATGGTTTAGAGAAACCTAAGCTGTCATTTCTTAAAAGTTTGGGGCTGCGACGCTTATGTGGAAAAGTTTCAGGCTGATAAGCTCAAACCCAAAGCGGATAAATGCATCTTCATAGGACACCCAAAACAGTTGGGTATACCTCCTGTCTCACATCCGAAAGCAATAAGAGATTGTTTCTAGAATCGGGTCCTTTCTCGAGGAAAAATTTCTCTCGAAAGAATTGAGTGGGAGGATGGTGGAGACTTGATGAGGTTATTGAACCGTCTCTTCAACTAGTGTGTGACAGGGCACAGGGAGTTGTTCCTGTGGCACCTACACCAATTGAAGTGGAAGCTTATGATAGTGATCATGAAACTTCAGATCAAGTCACTCCCAAACCTCGTAGGATGACAAGGATGCGTACTACTTCTAAGTGGTACGTAATCCTGTCTTGGAAGTCATGTTGCTAGACAACAATGAACCTACGAGCTATGGAGAAGCGATGGTGGGCCTGGATTCCGATAAATGGCTCGAGGCCATAAAATCCGAGAGAGGATCCATGTATGGAAACAAGTGTAGACTTTGGAAGAACTACTTGATGGTCGTAAGGCTGTTGAGTACAGATGGATTTTAAAAGGAAGACAGACAATGATGGTAAGTGTCACCATTGAGAAAGCTCGACTTGTCGTTAAGGTGTTTCCCGACAAGTTCAAGGAGTTGACTACGGTGAGACTTTCTCACTCGTAGCGATGCTAAGAGTCTATTGGTATTATGTTAGCGATTACTGCATTATTTATGAAATCTTGCAGATAGGATGTAAAAACATTGTTTCCTCGACGATTTTCTTGAGGAAAGGTTGTATGTGATACAAACGGAAGGTTTTGTCAATCCTGAAAGATGCTAATAAGTATGCAAAGCTCCAGCAATCCTTCTAAGGACTGGAGTAAGCATCTCAGAGTTGGAATGTATGCTTTGATGAGATGATCAAAGATTTTGGGTTTATACAAAGTTTATGAGAAACTTGTATTTCCAAAGAAGTGAGTGGGAGCACTATAGAATTTCTGATGAATATATGTTGTTGACATATTGTTGATCAGAAATGACGTAGAATTTCTGGAAAGCATATAGGGTTATTTGGAAAGTGTTTTTCAATGGAAAGCCTGGATTAAGCTACTTGAACATTGAGCATCAAGATCTATAAGGATAGATCAAAACGCTTAATGGTACTTTCAAATGAGCACATTCCTTGACATGATCTTAAAGGTGTTCAAGATGAATCAGTCAAAGAAGGAGTTCTTGCCTGAGTTGTAAGGTATGAAGTTAAGACTTAAAGCTCGACCACGGCAGAATAGAGAGAAAGGATGAAGGTCGTCCCCTATGCTTAAGACATAGACTCTACAGTATGCTATGCTGTGTACCGCACCTGAAGTGTGCCTTGCCATGAGTCAGTCAAGGGGTACAAGAGTGATCCAAGAATGGATCACAGTACATCGGTCAAAGTTATCCTTAGTAACTAGTGGACTAAGAAATTTTCTCGGTTATGGAGGTGATAAAGAGTTCGACGTAAAGAGTTACGACGATGCAAGTTTAACACCTATCCGGATAGCTCTGAGTAGAGATACCGGATACGTATAATGGAGCAACAATTTAGAATAACTCCAAGTAGAACAGTTATTTGAAATGGCTCCAAATAGAGTGTGGTAGCTGCATCTAGGAGATGACATAAAGATTTGTAAAGCACACACGGATCTGAAAGGTTCAGACCCGTTGACTAAAACCTCTCTCACAAGCAACATGATCAAACCCAGAACTCATTGAGTGTTAATCACATAGTGATGTGAACTAGATTATTGACTCTAGTGCAAGTGGGAGACTGTTGGAAATATACCCTAGAGGCAATAATAAATTGATTATTATTATATTTCCTTATTCATGATAATCGTTTATTATCCATGCTAGAATTGTATTGATAGGAAACTCAGATACATGTGTGGATACATAGACAACACAATGTCCCTAGTAAGCCTCTAGTTGACTGGCTCGTTGATCAATAGATGGTTACGGTTTCCTGACCATGGACATTGGATGTCATTGATAACGGGATCACATCATTAGGAGAATGATGTGATGGACAAGACCCAATCCTAAGCCTAGCACAAAGATCGTGTAGTTCGTATGCTAAAGCTTTTCTAATGTCAAGTATCATTTCCTTAGACCATGAGATAGTGCAACTCCCGGATACCGTAGGAATGCTTTGGGTGTACCAAACGTCACAACGTAACTGGGTGACTATAAAGGTGCACTACAGGTATCTCTGAAAGTGTCTGTTGTGTTGGCACGAATCGAGACTGGGATTTGTCACTCCGTGTAAACGGAGAGGTATCTATGGGCCCACTCGGTAGGACATCATCATAATGAGCTCAATGTGACCAAGTGTTTGGTCACGGGATCATGCATTACAGTACGAGTAAAGTGACTTGCCGGTTAAGAGATTGAACGAGGTATTGCGATACCGATGATGGAATCTCGGGCAAGTAACGTATCGATTGACAAAGGGAATTGAATACGGGATTGATTGAATCCTCGACATCATGGTTCATCCGATGAGATCATCGTGGAACATGTGGGAGCCAACATGGGTATCCAGATCCCGC
This sequence comes from Triticum dicoccoides, assembly GCF_002162155.2. Taxonomy (NCBI): domain Eukaryota; kingdom Viridiplantae; phylum Streptophyta; class Magnoliopsida; order Poales; family Poaceae; genus Triticum; species Triticum dicoccoides. The sequence continues at coordinate 130,167,135 of NC_041388.1, read as the reverse complement.
TGTTGGTTATTGACCGGAGAGTCGTCTCGGTCATGTTTGCGTGTCTTTCGAACCCGTAGGGTCTACACACTTAAGGTTCGGTGACGCTAGGGTTGTAGAGATATTAGTATGCGGTAACCCGAAAGTTGTTCGAAGTCCCGGATGAGATCCCGGACATCACGAGGAGTTCCGGAATGATCCGGAGGTGAAGAATTATATATAGGAAGTTTAGTTTCGGCCATCGGGAAAGTTATGGGGGTAATCGGTATTGTACCAGGACCACTGGAAGGGTCCCGGGGGTCCACCGGGTGGGGCCACCTATCCCGGAGGGCCCCATGAGCTGAAGTGGGAGGGGAACCAGCCCCTAGTGGGCTGGTGCGCCCCCCATGGGCCTCCCCCTGCGCCTAGGGTTGGAAACCCTAGGGGTGGGGGGCGCCCCACTTGACTTGGGGGGCAAGTCCCCCCTTTGGCCGCCGCCCCCCTTGGAGATTGGATCTCCTAGGGATGGCGCCCCCTAGGGGGCCTATATATAGTGGGGGGGAGGGATGGCAGCCGCACCAAGTCTCTGGCGCCTCCCTCTCCCCACGTAACACCTCTCTCTCTCTCGCTGGAGCTTGGCGAAGCCCTGCCGAGATCACTGCTGCTTCCACCACCACACCGTCGTGCTGCTGGATCTCCATCAACCTCTCCTTCCCCTTGTTGGATCAAGAAGGAGGAGATGTCTTCCCTAACCGTACGTATGTTGAACGCGGAGGTGCCGTCCGTTCGGCGCTCGGTCATCGGTGATTTGGATCACGACGAGTACGACTCCATCAACCCCGTTCTCTTGAACGCTTCCGCTCGCAATCTACAAGGGTATGTAGATGCACTCCCCTCTCCCTCATTGCTAGATGACTCCATAGATTGATCTTGGTGATGTGTAGAAAATTTTAAAATTCTGCTACGTTCCCCAACAGGTAGACGAAGAAACCTGAACCCGTGGATAATCCGGTTTGTTGAGGCATTGCATGCCAAAAAATAAGCTCCTTTCAATACCTCGGGTGTTCCCGTGTATCTAAAACAATGATCAAATCCAATTTTCTCTAGAGTCGCTCCTGTATGTTGTTTTGTTCATCCAGTGGATATACGAATATTGGCGACTTCGTCAAAGCAGACCTTTGCCTTAGTTTGCAGGGCGACCATTAAAACATATATCGATATTTGTGGATATGACGGCTCACGTTCACGCCCAACCCTAATTTCTCTGAAACTCAAATTTCACAAACTGCAATTTTGGACTGAAAAACTTAAAGCTGATGCAGATCCTTCCATACCGATCTTTCTTCATCCGGAAAAATTACAAACTTCTCGATCCCTGAGAAAAGATCCCTCCAATAACTCATCACCACCGTGCACCAAGCCCCGCGGTGGGTGCCAACTGTCGTGGATTTTTCACGACAGATGTCCTCGTTGAAAGGACTTAGTCGTGAGGCCAACACATCTATGTGGTAGCTTGAGAGGGGTTGAGTAGGATAAGAGACGCGATGTTTTTACCTGGGTTCGGCCCCTCGCGGTGGAGGTAAAAGCCTACATCCCGCTTCTTTGATATTGATGATGATGAACATGATTACAAGGGTGCTCTATCTCGAGAGTTAAAGACTTGTCTGTCTAACCCTAACTTGTCAAACTTGTCTCACCTTGGGGATCCTTGCCCCTCCTTATATAAGTTGAAGGGGCTGGCTTACATGTAGAGTCCTAGTAGGATTAGGACTAGTCTCTTTTCTATTACAAGACGGATAGCAATCCAGGTCTTATTCAAACTGTTTAAGTCGGCTTGCTGGTCCACCTCCCATTATGGGCCGTGGGCTACCTCCATGAGGATACATGTGTCCCATATCCACGACATTTTGCATCTTCTATTTCGATAAAAGTGGCAATGATAGCCTTTACTACGCTTATTTTGCAAGTCTACATGTTGCTGTTTGAAAATAGAAAGTTTATCGCTGTTGCAAAAGTTCTCTAGAAAAGTAAGAATGTCATAAAATTTTAAAACTTTTTGCACAATAAGCTATGATAAATTTTCTAAAGTGTGGTAAATTTTTAGAATTTTTGGAGTTACAGAAGTATGAATGTTCTTGCATTCTTTACAGACGTGTTGTTTTGACAAATTGTTGTTATGGTTGCATTGTTTGCATATGTTTGCTTGTTTAATGATTCTATATAATGATAGGACTATTAAATATGAAGAGGCATTTAGTATGCAATGTAAATTATAATTTTAGTGATTTGCTACAGTAGATAATGATAAGGTGTTGCATTGATTTATACTAACGTATCTTACGAGTTCTTGTTGAGTTTTGTGTGGATGAAGTTTTTAAGAATTAGGGAAACCGTGTTATGATAATAATGAAAAAGACACAAGAGCTCAAGCTTGGGATGCCCAAGGCATCCCAAATTAATATTCCAAGAAGTCTCAAACATCAAAGCTCGGGGATGCCCTGGTAGGCATCCCACTTTTCTTCATCAACAATTATCGGTTAGCCTCGGTTGAGCCTAAGTTTTTGCTTCTTCACATGATGTGTTCCATTATTAGGATTTCATTTTTTTGCTTGATGTTTTAATAAAATACTTAGATCTGAAACTTTTAAATAAGAGAGAGTCCTCAAATAGCTACCCATTTACATAACTACTCGCTTGATCTTCACTTATATTTTTTTGGAGTAGCTTGCCATTTCCTCTCGTGCTTCACTTATATCCTATGAGTACATTGTTGAATGAATTGAATATCATGAATTTTAAATTATATGTTCATATCATGCCTAGTAGTAGCTTCACATTGGGTTTAGAAAGTGAAATCTTTTGAAGCTTGACAATCACAATATTGGTGTAACTCCCCGAGACCGATGTGCCAGGTGTCCTCCAGTTATTCGCTGTTGTTGCCTTGTCATTGCTTGCATGTCATGCTTTGCATATCATGTCATCATGTGCATTTCATTTGCATACATGTTTGTCTCATGCATCCGAGCTTTTTCCCCGTTGTCCGTTTTGCAATCCGGCGCTCCTATGTCACCAGGTGTCCCTTTCTACCTCTTTTCGTGTGCGGGTGTTAAACATTTTCGGATTGGACCGAGACTTGTCATGCGGCCTTGGTTTACTACCGGTAGACCGCTTGTCAAGTTTCGTGCCATTTGAACTTCGTTTGATACTCCAACGGTTAACCGAGGGACAAAAAGGCCTCGTGTGTGTTGCAGCCCAACACCCCTCCAAAGTGGCCCAAAACCCACCTAAACCCCCTCTATCATCTCGATCGTTCGATCACGACCGCGTGGCCGAAAACCGCACCTCATTTGGACTCTCCTAACTCCCTCTACCTATATATATGTGATCCCCTCCAAAAATCTCGCGCAGTTAAAACCCTAAGAATCTCCCCGCACGCCGCCGGACGTGTCCGCTCGCCCGGCCACCTCACCCGACCAATGGGAGCAAGACACCTCAGTATCACGGCCGCCTGCTTCCACTCAGGGGCCGCCACCTGTCTGGCGACGCGCCCCACTTCATCGCGTCTGGCCCGCCGGCCCATCTCCGGCCCTCGCCCGAGCCGCTCCGGGCCCGAGCCGCCCGCGCGCTCCTCTCGCTTGCGCCGCCCTTCGCCGCCATGCGCCACC
>NC_041388.1:130143948-130162675 GCF_002162155.2 Triticum dicoccoides | reverse complement strand
CCCGCCGGAGGCCGCGCTCCGCCGCCCCGCAACCGCGCCTGCACGCCACCGGCCGCCTCACCCACCGGACCTCGTCGGCGCACCTCGCCACCTCTCCTCGCTCCGACCATCGCAGGGCCTCGCCGGCCACTGCGCGCCTCGCCGGCGCCCGAGCCCGCCGCGCCGTCGTCCTCTCCTCCGACCCCGGCCGGATCCCGCAGCTCCGGCCACCGCGCGGCCCAACTCCGTCGATCCTCGGGAAGCGCGCCACCTCAGATCCAGATCCAGATTTGGATTAGGGTTGACTTTTTGCCCTATTCTCCGTAATTTTTGGCATTCTTCATAGCATCATAACTCTGCAACCGTTGCTCCGATTCGCGCGTGTAGCATATCAAAATGTTCGTCTGGACGAGTACATCATTTAAACTCATTGCATCATTTTCATTTGAGCTCATCTTGATGCCCGAAATGCTGTTGGAAGAGGGCTATGTGATGATTATGTTAGATCTATTTTAGCAAATGGCCTTTTGTCATTTTGCCATGATTTATGTGTGCATGTTATGATCCTGAGCTCTACATGTGTTTTGTTGAATGCCATGCCATCTTTATAGGGGTGTATGCCATGTATTTTTGTGATCTTTGTGGTGACTAGCACAAGCATGCAAAGTAGCGTAATCGTTGATGCTGATTTCAGGGACTTAGAATTTCACTAAGTCCTTGTCCTGATTTTGTTGTTATGCCATATGTTCATGTTGTTTCCTAGTGATCTGTGCCTCTTTTGAGGATGATCAGTAAGGATGTTTTGTTAATATTGTAGTGCTCTATCCATCCATGTCTTTGTTTGCATTTATGGAGCACCCTAGCTTGAGCCAATCAAGCTCTGCTTTTGCTATAAAATGATCCTGGCAGATTGTTGACATGTTTAGCGATTTTGCCGAGGATGTTGCTATTGATCCGTGCATGCTATGATGTTGTTCTTGCCATGTCTAGCTTCTATGACATGTCTTCTTGATGGATGTATGCTTAGTTTGTCATGCCATGCTCTGTAGTGAGTTCATCGAGCTCGTAAACATGCCTACTTGTTATCTGTTTTGCATGTTCCAGTTTTTCACTAAGTCTGAATCTGTTTATGTTTTTGCTATGTTCACATGCTTGCAATTGTATTTTCTGATCCCTTTTGGCTCATGGTCACTAAGGGACTTTTGTTATATGTTTTGAGTAGCTTCATGCCATGCCTTGCTTTGCCATGTTATGTTCCTGTAGCATGTAGTTTTCATGCTCTAAAGATTGCTTCCTGATGATAAATTCCTGACATCCTGTTAATTTCACTAAGTCTGAAACCTGTTATCATTTGCACTTTTGCCATGCTTGTTTGAACCTGTTAATGAGTGAATTAGTCGTAGCTCAGTGTTCGTCTTTTGTCAAGATTCATGAGTAGATCCCTGCCATGTATTTTGTTTCCATGTCTGAGTGTTGTAGCATATTTATCATGATGCATTTAGATGGTTACTTGCTGATTATCGCAGACCGGTGCCATATTTGTTTTGCTTGCCATTTCCAAACCGTGCATCCGATTCCGGTGATCTTTATATCGATTTCAACCGAAATCAACTCCTCTTTCCAGTGGCACTCTTGGATTTCCAAGTTGAGGCCAGGTTAAATCATTCCTTTCCAAATCATGCATATGCATTGCATACCGCATCCCGCATATCATGCCATGTTCATGTGTTGGTTGTTTACTATGTTGTGTGCTTCTTTCCGGTGTTGCTTCTTCGGGTTGGTTCCGATTACGTCGCATTTGTGAGGACCCGCTCGACTACGTCCGTTTGTCTTCTTCATGGACTCGTTTTTCTTCCTTGCGGGATTTCAGGCAAGATGACCATACCCTCGAAATCACTTCTATCTTTGCTTGCTAGTTGCTCACTCTTTTGCTATGCCTATGCTGCGATACCTACCACTTGCTTTCATGCCTCCCATATTGTTAAGCCAAGCCTCTAACCCACCTTATCCTAGCAAACCGTTGTTTGGCTATGTTACCGCTTTGCTCAGCCCCTCTTATAGTGTTGCTAGTTGCAGGTGAAGATTGGAGTTTTGTTCCTTGTTGGAACATGGATATTTTGTTGGGATATCACAATATCTCTTATTTAATTAATGCATCTATATACTTGGCAAAGGGTGGAAGGCTCGGCCTTATGCCTAGTGTTTTGTTCCACTCTTGCCGCCCTAGTTTCCGTCATATCGGTGTTATGTTCCCGGATTTTGCGTTCCTTACACGGTTGGGTTATAATGGGAACCCCTTGACAGTTCGCCTTGAATAAAACTCTTCCAGCAATGCCCAACATTGATTTTACCATTCACCACCTAGCCTTTTCTTTCCCTTGGGTTCTGCAGACTCAAGGGTCATCTTTATTTAAACCCCCAGGCCAGTGCTCCTCCGAGTGTTGGTCCAACCTGTCAGCCGCCGGTGGCCACCAGGGGCAACTCTGGGTTGGCCTACCGGAAGTTTGGACAATCTGAGTGTGCCCTGAGAACGAGATATGTGCAGCTCCTATCGGGATTTGTCGGCACATTCGGGCGGTGTTGCTGGACTTGTTTTACCATGTCGAGGATGTCTTGTAAACGGGATGCCGATTCTGATCGGATTGTCTTGGGAGAACATCCTTCGTTGACCGTGAGATCTTGTGATGGGCTAAGTTGGGACACCCCCGCAGGGATTTGAACTTTCGAAAGTCATGCCCGTGGTTATGGGCAGATGGGAATTTGTTAATGTCCGGTTGTAGAAAACCTGAAGTTTATCATAATTAAAATACATCAACCGCGTGTGTAACTGTGATCGTCCTTTTCCGGCGGAGTCCGGGAAGTGAACACGACGTTGGAGTAATGCTTGACGTAGGTTGTTCTAGGATCACTTCTTAATCATAGTTGTTCGACCGTGCTTTTGCTCTCTCTCCTCGCTCTCATTTGCGTATGTTAGCCACCATATATGCTAGTCGTTTGTCGCAGCTCCACCTCATACCTTTTACCCTACCTATAAGCTTAAATAGTCTTGATCGCGAGGGTGTGAGATTGCTGAGTCCCCGTGACTCACAGATACTTTCAAAACCAGCTTGCAGGTGCCGTTGAACCAAGCAGGTTGACGCAACCAAGCTCAAGGAGGAGCTCGATGAAGATCTTGTCTGTTGTGTTGTTTCGTTCTAGTTGATCAGTAGTGGAGCCCAGTTGGGGTCGATTGGGGATCTGTGTAGCATTTGGGGTAGTCTTCTTTTATTTTGGTTCCGTAGTCGGACCTTGGTTGTATCTGGATGATGTAATGCTTTATTCTTGTAATTTGTGTGAAGTGGCGATTGTAAGCCAACTATGTATCTCTTTCCCTTATGTATTACATGGGTTGTGTGAAGATTACCTCACTTGCGACATTGCTTTCAAAGCGGTTATGCCTCTAAGTCGTGCTTCGACACGTGGGAGATATAGCCGCATCGAGGGCGTGACAATTGGTCATACAAGTAATTCATGAATGATTAGTATAAGGAAGAGAACTTTCACATACAGATATATTATCTTGGACATCTTCTATGATTGTGGCACCCATTAATTATTTTCAAACTTGAGCAAATTAGTTGAAGTTGGACAAGGAAAACAACTTAATGAGTTATGTTTGGGTATATTTGCATAGAAGTTATATTGTCATGGATCCTCCAACATGTGGTGTTTGCCTAGGATCTTTTGCTAGCCAAAAATTCGTACTAAGTAGAGATACTACTTGTGCATCCAAAACCCTTAAACCCAGTTTCTTGCCATGAGTGTCCACCATACCTACCTATGGATTGAATAAGATCGTTCAAGTAAGTTGCCATCGGTGCATAAAAGCAATAAAAATTGCTCCTAAATATGTTTGATCTTTTATTGTAAGGGAAAATTGAGCGTTGTACAAACTTGTGATGGCAAAGTAATAAAATTGACGGACTGCATAAGAAAGGTTGCTATCATAAGGGGCAATATAACGTGATGTTCCTTTGCACTAAGAGCTTGGGCATCCAAATAAAAAGTGCATGACAACCTCTACTTCCCTCTGTGAAGGGCATATCTTTTACTTTTTTGTATTTACTTTTATGCAAAGAGTAAATAGTATACATCCTCATTCAACCTCTGTTATTCTCTAGTTGGCAAGCATCATGTGGTTGGGAAAGATCTAGGCACATGTGGAAATTTGAAAAAAATTCCTGCAAGTGAGGGAGGATCGTACATGGTTTCGAGCACGTGTGGAAAGATACTCAAGCTGATGGTGCTGGTGACTAAATGGCAGCGCAGGACTATAAAAACTAGCAACAAAAACAAACAAATTCAAAAGTTCATGACATTTTTTGATGTGATCAATTTTGGAAAAAGGTGAATTTTAAAAAGAACACTAAACTTTTTTTAGTATACGTTGAACATTTTTTAAATACACAATGAACATGTTTTTAATATATGCTACACATTTTTCATATGCAAACTCAACAAAATTTCTATACACTATGAACATTTTCTTGAAACTGAAAAGAAATTGAATCCTTTTTTTAGTTGTTAATAAAAATATTAAAACATGAACAAATTTTTAAAAACCAAACAACAACGACATCGGAACCTGTCAAAGAAACAAGGATTAGCAACACCCACTTCATGAAATAAAGCACAGAAAAATGACCAAAGAAATGCAGACACCTTGAAAAATAGCAGTCCAAAACTCACCGCAACGGAAGCAAGCAAAGGGCATCACAATACCTATAGTCTATAGAGATGAAGCACAACAAAAGGTACAATGAGAGCTCAAGACAAACAACGCACCTCCCACGAAGCCATACCACGGGAACCGAATCGCCCCCAAAACTTTCCTAGTGAAGCCAGGAACAGTCTCAGAAGTCCTCGCCTACCTGTAATGCATCGCAACAACATGGGCTTCACCTAGTTGTTGCCAAAGAGATCAACAAGGTGCAACTCGTTGTTCCCATGAGAGCAACATAATGCTTCTTGGTTTTACCTTTGAGTCTAGCCATAAACTTGTCAAACTCATTTTCTTCCTCTTCGGGCACCTCCACACCATCTTCAACACAATCCATCAAGGATGGGTTAGTAGTAATGATAAGCTTGGTGGGAGGGCTTGCATTTGATGCCTTGTCCATGAGGCACTTGTGGGTGGTGATGGTTCTCGTTGGGGGAGTCGAAGAGAGACATTAATGGAGTGGAAGTAATGGCAATGTCTACGGAGGCCAAGCAACCGCTTCACCATTGGGTCATCATCATCATCATCATCATCATCATCATCATCATCATCAGAGTAGCACTCTTATTGTGCCACCAACACCTTGTAGGGCTTCTCCTTCGCGAAGTTGTTGTTCTTGCTTGGGTAATACTTGGTATTGTCGTCGCGAATAAGATTGCCCAAATTGTCTTCCTTCTTATCATAAGGACACTCCACGAGGAAGTAACTCAAGTTCTCACAATTGCGACAAGTCCTCACTCATTGACCTTTTGGCTTGTAGCCACTTGAGTTGTTGGACTTGAAGTCCCTCTTGTTTCCCCAAGATTACCTTGATGCAAGAGCCATGTGCTCATGGTAAGCATATTTTGTGTCCTCAGGGTAATCCTCCTCCTCTTCATCTTCTTCCTCTTCTTGGATCACCCTGGCCTTCAAAGCAAGGTTGGGTTTCTTCAATCGAACGCGAGCAAGAGCGTTGTCGGCGGTCTTGTTCAAGATGTTCATATCAATTAATTCATGCAACACATCATTGGAGGATAAGGAGTGAAAGTCTGGTCTTTGGCGGATCACAGAAGACATGCTTTTATTGTAAGCCATAATCGCCTTAAGAAACTTGCACTTGACACAATTGTCATCTATGTCCTTGCTCCCATGGTTTCAAAGAGAAACCGCAAGAGTCGTCAACCTCCAATATAAATCACGGGGACCTTCTTCTTCATTCATGACAAACTCATCTGCTTCATCAAGAATGACTTCAAACTTGGAGCGTTGAATGCTCGAGCTTCCCTTTGTACATGGAGTTGATATGCCCCCATGCATCTTTTGCAATCACGAAACGTATGAATGTGTGGAAGCTCTTCGGAGGTGGGGGCAAGGACTCTGGGTCAACTTGCGATTGTTGTTTCCTAAGTCCATCAACACTCAGAATCATGTCATTTTTTTTCCAGCGCATCATGGTCCATGTCATCACGTTCTCTCAGATTCTGGCTCATATTGTTGCACCATTCATCACCCTTATTTGCTTGATTACCATCTGTCCTTCCCTGACAATGACCACGTCCAGGTGCAGGGTCATTCCATTGATAAGACCCACGACCCGCCCATAGGGTGACCCCTTCCTCGACCTCCTCTCTTAGTAAAATAAAAGGTCCCCATTCCAATTGCGACTCTTCATACTTGCTAGTACCACACTCTTCATGCCAATGCCCCATCTTCCCAAACACTCGATAGAAAATCGGCAATTTCTGGTATTTCACTAGTAGAATTCAGTTTCTCCACCTTTTGTGAAACTAACCCACCGAGTAAGAAGTTTTTTCACGTCAAGCTTGAAAGGATCGATATGGTTGACTAGAGGAGGGTGAATAGGCAACTAACAATTTTTAGCTTTTCTTTAACAATTTAAACTTTGCATCAAGGTAGGTTGTCTAGATATGCAACTAGGTGAGCAACCTATATGATGCAACAAGGGTAGGAACACAAGCAAGCAAGATATATGAAACAAATAAGCTTGCACAAGTAAAGGCACGAGATAACCAAGAGTGGAGATGGTGGAGACGAGGATGTGTTGCCGAAGTTCCTTCCCTTTGAGAGGAAGTACGTCTTCGTTGGAGCGGTGTGGAGGCACAATGCTCCCCAAGAAGCCACTAGGGCCACCGTATTCTCCTCACGCCCTCACACAATGCGAGATGCCGTGATTCCACTATTGGTGCCCTTGGAGGTGGTGACCGAACCTTTACAAACTAGGTTGGGGCAATCTCCACAACTCAATTGGAGGCTCCCAACGACACCACAAAGCTTCACCACAATGGACTATGGCTTCACGGTGACCTCAACTGTCTAGGATGCTCAAACACCCAAGAGTAACAAGATCCACAAGGGATTAGTGGGGGGAATCAAATATCTCTTGGTGGAAGTGTAGATCGAGGCCTTCTCAACCACTCCCGAGCAAATCAACAAGTTTGGTCGGCTAGGGAGTGAGATCGGGCGAAAATGGAGCTTAGAGCAATAATGGAGCTTGGGGTGGAAGAGGTAAGTCAACAGGGAAGAAGGGGACCCCTTATATAGTGTGTGACAAAGATCCAACCGTTACCCACCAAGCAGCCCGCGGCCAGCGGTACTACCGCACCTGGCCAGCGGTACTACCGCAAGGCCGCGCAGTACTACTGCTTGCAACCAAGCGGTACTACCGCACGGCTATGCGGTACTACCGTACCGACCCATGGTACTGCTGCAACCCCAACGATAGTAAAGATAAACAGACGCGCAGGAACTAGGGGCGGTACTTCCGCAAGAGCGGTACTACCGCGCCCCCCATGCGGTACTACCGCAAGGCAAAAAAACCCAGCCAGGGGAAAGGAAACTTCCGTGCCTACTTCCACAAAGAAACGGAAGTAGCAAAAACCCGTCACAATAGTACCGCCGAGGGGCGGTACTACTGCCTGACTGCATAGCGCGGTACTACCGCGCGGCGAAAACGGTACTACCGCGGTAGGTGCGAATGTAAAAAATTACATCCGCCCCTACTACCGCGAAGGGGCGGCACTAGCCTGGTGGGCAGCGGTAGTGCGTCTCCAGGGGAGCGGTACTACCGCGGGCATCTGCGGTACTACCGCGCCACCGCGCGGTACTACTGCGGATGCCTATGGTACTACCACTTTCCTAGAGCTGTACTACCACGACCAACCACAGCAGCCAGACAAGGGAGGCAAGAAAACGAAGGAAGCTCCAAGGAAAAAGGAGGGGACAAGAAGGAGACGTGTACGTGATGATTCCACCCAAACCTTTCCAACGCGGACCCCCTCTTAATAGTACGGCTTTCCTACGACTCAAATCCACCAAAAAGAAACATAGAAAAGGCGTCGTCTTCATCAGTCTTCGAGGGGCACCCAACCGTCTTGTGCCTAGCAATGAAGTGTCTGGAATACTCAAGGCACACGATTAGTCTGCAAATGCATTGTCATCAATCATCAAAACACTTAGGGATAAATATGCCCTTACAATCTCCCCCTTTTTGGTGGATTGATGACAATACGGGATTTGCACAAGGAAAATAATATTAAGTAAATGCAAACCCCTCCTCTCTAGAATATAGACGGGCTCCCCCTAGATGTGTGCCACCTGGATGAGTGCTTTGGACTGCACGGCACACGAATATTAGGAACAAAGCTCCCCCTATATTATAGAGACAAGGCATATCTATCATTAGACAAGATAGCACAAACATAAGTTAACTACGATAGATAAAGTGCATATATCTTGCACCATATGAGGAAAGGTCTCGAAAGCACAAACCAAACAAGAGCAAACAAGCACAAACGAGGTCCAAAAGACAAAGCAAATAAATGCACCAAGCACGACACAACGCAAATCCCTACACTCTCTCCCCCTTTGGCATCGAGACGCCAAAAAGGCAGAGAGGACACCTACACACACGGGGTGGCTCAGGCAGAGAAGTCGTCCCACTGCTCCTCGTGCTCCTCGTCAGACTCAGCGGCGGGGATAGGCTCCTCGAAGTCATCCTCTGAACTGGTCCACTTGTATCCCTGCTTTGGCATCCAGGCAGCCTCAGGTGTGATGACGTCCTCAGACCCGCCAGACACATCCTCTCCAAAGAGCCTCATAACCTTCTTGTCACGGCGGCGACTCTCCTTGTCTGCCACGTGAGCCATGTACTGTCCCTTTGCCTGCATGCAGAAGAGGGTCTTCATCTTGTCCTTTAGCTTCTTGGCCCATGACGGCTCAGAGGAAGGAGTGGTGGACCTAGCAGCACGGTCCTCAGCAACATTCTCAGCAGCAGCCTCCTCCTCACCAGCAGCCCTCCTACCAGAAGAGGCCTCAGCACGGGTAGTGGTGTTGGCCCAGTTGGGCTTGACGCGGAGGCTGATGGACTCATGGAGAATCCAGTCTGGAGTAAGGAACTCATCACCAGGGTACATCTTCTCCCAAGTGGTGGAGAGCAGCCGAAACAGGTACGGTCCATAGATAGGTACCTTGCGAGTGAACACCGCAAACCGAAGCTCACACCACATGATGTGTGAGACATCAAGTGGCTGAGTCTGAGAAGAACATGCCTCTGCACACAGGAGCAACATGTCCACTAGATATGCATGGACCTTGTCCTTGTCGCCAATGCGTGGGAACGGAGTGTTGCGGAAGATGCGATGCATGATATCCAGAAAGGAGTTTAACACCCAAGTTGACTTGCCATTGGGGAGCACCTTCTCAACAAGGAAAGGCTGAAGCAGGTTCTTGTTGGCGGACTCAGAGTTGGCATGGGGGCGAACACCAACGGGGGTGTGAAGCCTGTCATCAGGAATGTGCAGTAGATCCATGAACTCTTTCCATGTAGCGGATAGCTGACGGCCGTTGGTCATCCAGGTCATCCTCCGCTCCTCTCCGGGATGAAAGTACACTGAGGCAAAGAACTGACAGATGAGCTCAGGGTCATAGTCAAGGTGAAAGGAGATCACCGGCTCAATAGCAAACTGCTCCACCAAGTCCAGAGCCTCTCCAAAATAGTCATGAAACTTGTCCTTCCGCATGTGATGCATGTCTATCCACTTGACATCCACGAAGGTATTCTGCTTGCTCTTGATCACATCCAGATAGATGAGAACCTGTTGCTTGTTCCAGAACATCTCGGTGCCTCTGAGCACAGCCCGAGGAGTCACATAGGGATTGATCCTCCGGCGTTCGACATACTCAGAGACAGAAATCTCGTCCATTGTAACGCCCCCGATGCGGCTATATCTCCTACGTGTCGAAGCACGACTTAGAGGCATAACCGCATTGAAAGCAATGTCGCAAGTGAGGTAATCTTCACACAACCCATGTAATACATAAGGGAAAGAGGTACATAGTTGGCTTACAATCGCCACTTCACACAAATACATGAATAAAGCATTACAACAACCAAATACAATCAGGGCCCGACTACGGAGCCTAAATAAAGGAAGAACCCCAAATGCGACAAAGGTCCCCGATCGACCCCAACTGGGCTCCACTACTGATCAACTAAAACGAAACAACACAAAGGGCAAGATCTTCATCGAGCTCCTCCTTGGGCTTGGTTGCTTCTCCTGCTCGGTAATATAGGCACCTGCAAACTGGTTTTGGAAGTATCTGTGAGCCACGGGGACTCAGCAATCTCGCACCCGCGAGATCAAGACTATTTAAGCTTATAGGAAGGATGGAGTAATGAGGTGGAGCTGCAGCAAGCGACTAGCATATATGGTGGATAACATACGCAAATGAGAGCGAGAAGAGAAGGCAAAGCACGGTCGATAAAAGTATGATCAAGAAGTGATCCTATAGCAACCTACGTCAAACATAACTCCAACACCGTGTTCACTTCCCGGACTCCGCCGGAAAGAGACCATCACGGTTACACACGCGGTTGATGTATTTTAATTAAGGTCAACTTCGGGTTTTCTACAACCGGACGTTAACAAATTCCCATCTGCCCATAACCGCGGGCACGGCTTTCGAAAGTTCAAATCCCTGCAGGGGAGTCCCAACTTAGCCCATGACAAGCTCTCACGGTCAACGAAGGAATAGACCTCCACCCGAGACACTCCGATCAGACTCGGTATCCCGGTACAACAAGACATTTCGACAGCGTAAAACTAAACCAGCAACACCGCCCGAATGTGCCGACAAATCCCGATAGGAGCTGCACATATCTCTTTCTCAGGGCACACTCAGATGAGACTAGCTACGAGTAAAACCAACCCTCAAGTTTCCCCGAGGTGGCCCCGCAGGCAGCTCAGTTCGGACCAACACTCACAGGAGCACTGGCCCGGGGGGGTTAAAAATAATGATGACCCTTGGGCGCGCGACCCCCAAGGGAAAAGAAAAGGCTAGGTGGCAAATGGTAAAACCAATGTTGGGCATTGCTGGAAAAGCTTTACTTAAGGCGAATTGTCAAGGGGTTCCCATTATAGCCCAACCGCGTAAGGGACGCAAAATCCGGGAACATAACACCGATATGACGGAAAACTAGGGCGGCAAGAGTGGAACAAAACACCAGGCATAAGGCCGAGCCTTCCACCCTTTACCAGGTATATAGATGCATTAGTTAGATAAGATATATTGTGATATCCCAACAAGTAAACATGTTCCAACAAGGAACAACATCTCCATGTTCCAACAAGGAACAAACTTCGATCTTCACCTGCAACTAACAACGCTATAAGAGGGGCTGAGCAAAGCGGTAACATAGCCAAACAACGGTTTGCTAGAATATGGTGGGTTAGAGGTTGTACATGGCAATTTGGGTGGCTGACAAGCAAGTGGTAGGCATCGTAGCATTGGCATAGCATAAGAGCGAGCAAACTAGCATAGCAAAGATAGTAGTGATTTCGAGGGTATGATCATCTTGCCTGAAATCCCGCAAGGAAGAAGAACGAGTCCATGAAGAAGACAAACGGACGTAGTTGAACGGATCCTCACAAACGCGACATTATCGGAACCAACCCGAAGAAGCAATCACCGGAAAAGAAGCACACAACATAGTAAATAACCAACACATCAACATGGCATGATGCACAAACGAGTATGATGCATGTCCGGTTTAAAGAAGCATGGCATGGCAAAGTGCACAAGCAGTTCTACAAATTAAGTGGAGATCAATATGCAACGAGTTGCATATTGACGAAGCACCACAACAAGTTATTTAGTTCGATCTTGTTTCTGTACCCAACAATATTAAATGTTGTTAAGCATGTCAAGAGGTGAAACATAAAGGGATTGTCTATCTAAACAATTTAAATGGGGCCGGATATAGCAAACAACAAATCCGGTAAATCCCCATATGCATTAGTAAATTAATGCAAACAACAATTTAAATATTTTTAATTATTGTCATCATGATGCAGATGACATGAACAAGTTTTATGCAATTTTTATGAAAATGTTGACATGAGCATGATAAGAAGCATTAGTCGCCATGGCGGAAGGGAAAAGGTGCCACGGCGGCGAAACAAAAATGGTGCCACGGCAACATATCCAAAAATGATGCCACGGCAACATATCGGTTCCGGTAGCTCACGGAGATACCGGTACAAAAGGAAGTGAGCGTGAGCGAGTCATGCAAGATGGTGGGGTGCTCCCGGCTACCGAGTTACCACGGGATTGTGGCATGGAAACGAGGAGGAACTTGCAATGACAATTCGGACATGGTGCAAACACGGGCATCTCATACAACGTGCATTCGGTCCACGGCGGTCGTTTCGGGTTATACCTTCGAAGCGTTCAAACGAGACGGTTCGCATTCGGAGCGGTGTAGAGGAAGTAGGCGTTCACGGGACGTCGTCGGAAGTAGTTGTACACGGCGTCGGTAGAGGAAGTAGTTGTTCACGTGGCGACGGTAGTGGAAGTAGTTGTTCTCGCGATGGTAGTGGTTCGAGGTCTTGGCGGGTCATCATGTAGCCGTACATGTTCGTCGTGGTACACCGTTCGTAGAAGTTCGGGCGGCGGTAGTGGTACACGTTTGACGTTTTGTAGTCAAACTTGACGTTTCCAAGGGGCTCCGAATGTCGTGGTACTTGGCGAAAATTCTCGAAGATGACCTTGACGATCCTGGTTTCGGAGCAGAGGCGAGGCTGGCTGGCTACGACCGGCCTTGCAGCCGTTGCGGCCCACGCGAGCGAGCAGAGGAGGCTCACGCAGGAACTTGGCGGGCGCGGCGAGTCATCGGAGGCCGGGGACGGGGCTGCAGGGCCGGCTCGGCACGGGGACCTGGCGAGCGTGTGGAGAGGCGAGGACGGGGCGTCGGCGAGGCTCCGGTGGCCGGCTGGCCGGGGCCAGCGCGAGGAGATGCGGGTGACGGGGAGGCGCGGCGCCGGAAGACTGCTCGGGGATCCGTCAGGCGGGGCCCGCGCCGCGGCGGCGACGGACAGACGAGGAGGCGGGCGAAGAGGAGGTTGGGCGCGCGGCGCGCGGCCGGTGCTCGAGGGGCTCCTCTCCTCGATGCTCGGCGACAGGGAGTTGGCGAGGAGGAGGCGCGGGGAAGGAAGGCAGCAGGGGCACGGTGAAGACTGGCGCCATGGGGATCGGGCTGTGAGGCCATGGCGAAGGAGAGGCGAGCTCCTGGCGCTGGCTGCGGGGTGCTATGCGGGTGTGTGTGTGTGCGCGGCGGCGGTAGGAAACAGAGGAGGAGAGGGATCGAGGGAGGAGCGAGACGAGGGAGAGATCGATGTGCGGGGCTTCTCCCTGGCGGCGGTGGACGAACGAGGGAGTGAGGGGAGATGCGAGGGGATCGGGCTAGGTTAGAGGGTTAGGTGGGCCGGGGAAGTGGGCCTTGGAGCCGGCTAGGTTAGATGCAGCTGGGCCCAAATGGCCTGCTGGGCTCCCTTCTCTCCCTCTCTTGATTCTACTCTTAACAAAAACAGTGACAAAAAAATAGGAGAAAGGAAAAGAGAGAAGAGAAGGTTAGAGGAAGAATTTGGGCACGGAGATAATTTTCACGGACTCAGAAAAATGTGCACGGTCCGGGAAAATAGAAAAAGGTCAAGTTGAAAGATTAAATTCAAATTCCTTTGAATTTAATTCAAAAGGTTTGAACTAGGATAGGTTTTTCGAAGTGCCCAAAAATGTTGAGAAATTAGGTGAAGCTCCGGAAAATGATGAAAGGACAAGTGGCAAAGTTAGAGGCCAAGAGTTAAGATAATAAAGGCATTGGGATATTTTGCAAGTGTGTTAAGGTGATTTCCGAAACAATGGAATATTTAAAATAGCTCCCTAATATTGGAGGATATGTTATAAAGAGAAGTCACCATGTGAGTCCCTCGATTTAAATGGATCGAAAAATCCATACAATTTATTTAGTTGAGGTTTTAAAAATTAATGATATGATGGCATGATGACATGATGCAATGCACATGATGCAAGGATGAATGCAACAAATAAAACAAATCACATGACGAAACTCGGAATAGCTGGAAGTCTTCTGGAGCGTCGGTCTCGGGGCGTTACAACACTCCACCACTACAAGAGGATCTCGTCCCGAGATCTAGAATGGCACCGGAGGGGCAACGAAAAAGAAAGAGAAGAGGTAAAACTAAGTTGCTTCTTTGACAAATGAGTGAAACCACAAACCTTGAAAAAGGTTAGGCCGTTTCGAGAAAAGAATACAACGGAGATGATCGAAGTTGAAAACACTCCATTAGAAAAGAGAGACAAAGAACATTGCGAAACCTTTGAGGTTGAAGGAAAGATATATATAGAAAACACTCCGGTTAAGGAAGGGGATCAAGGGAGACCAAATTCGGGTAGCACTCCGGTTAAAAGAAAGTAATTGAACAAGAACTTGATAAGGTGATAGAACTTGAAAAGAGGGCACGACACTCCGGTTAAATGGACAATCATGAAAAGAACATGATCTTGACACAACAAGAAGATGGGTTGAAGAGAACAACAACACAATGCCTCCGAAACAAAAGAATAGAAGATAGATAATTGGAATAGAAGAATGGAGAAGAAAATGCCAAGCACCCTTCCAAGAAGGTTATAACAGAGTTGTTGGAAAACCAACAACGAAACGAATAAGCTTGTAGTGGGCTTATGGAAAACATCTCAAAACTATGAGGTGACAGCCTGCCACTCACGGGAAAAGAATTGATTGGATTAATATGACAAGGAGACGAGAAACTTATTCCGCCGGGAGGATAAATGAAGAACTTGGGTCATTTATAAGCACCATAGACAGCAACAAACCTTAGGGAAGGCTTTAGGTGGAATATAACCCAAGATAATTCCAACGAATAGGTTGATGGATTTAAAATATCTCATACTTGATAACTTGTGAATCATGAAACACGAAGGAAAATTATCGGAAATGACATAACACCACCTCCGATAATATGGTAGACAAAATCTCACTCCGGATTACAAGAAGAAGACTGCTTGAGCTCCTTAAAAGAATCTCGATGAAAACTTCAAGAAGGAAATAAATCCTTTATGAACCATCATGTAGAACCTCCATGAAGAACTCCGGTAATAAAAAGATGATCCAATCGAAGGAAAAAGAAGTTGAAAACACAAGGTGAAACCTTGTAATGATTTAGATGAATCTCCGCAACGAGATAAAGAGAAAACTTGGCACTCCGGTAAAGAAAGATGAACAAATGGAAACAAGAATTTGATGAGCCTCAGGAATAAGGAATTAATATCTTGGGTGAAACAAGAATAAGAATTACATTATGCTAATCCTTCACCATTTTAAAATTGATGACAAGCAACGGATTTGGCATACTACTTATTCTCGTAGAAAGGATTAAGATAGATATTGCGCAAACTTGAGAAAGTCTTCAACGATCCACCGGTAGAATTTGGAAAGCACGAATGCATAGATATGATACACGAAGGAAGAAAACTCTTGAACGAACCACCATAAGAATTAAAATAAATGAAGTAAAGGGATGAATCACCGGTTAGAATTAGCAAATACATGAAGATGCTTGAGAGGATTTAGATACATGAGAACGACGAGATCACGAGCCGATTAAAGATCACTTGAACGAAGCACCGGTATGATTTAGAGTATGCGAGCTGAAAGCTGGACTGAATCAATCTTAGATGATGGGCTCCGGATAATCCGACAGAAAATACTCTGAATTACTCCGGATGAGTGAAAAGAATTCTGACAATCGAAAACAATTATGAGAGGATGGCATAACGCTAGAACCACGAATCTTGAAGAGAAAGGAGCAAGATTGAGAGAAAAAATCTTCTTCGGTCTTCAAATGCTGGGAATGACGATGAGAAACACCACCAAATTGTTGAGATCTCCGGGATTAAAATTGGAGAGGTTGAACCAACGATGTAAGAATTTGAAAGATCAAGGAGAAAGGCATTTGACTGATGATAACTCATTCTTACGTCAAACTTGGAAAAGAATTTGAGAGTACCTTCGGGAAAATAAGAAGAGTCAGGTAAGATCCTGGAAAAAAGACTTGTGGGTTAGGGCCCACTCAAAAGAAAACACCGTTGAAAAGATTTAAAAGAGATGTTGCACCGGTTGAATTAAATGACTTGAATGAGATACCAATCTCGAAAGAGCTTGAACGAATGCAGAGTGGAAACACGAATCTTCGAGATATCTTGAGCACTCCGGAATAACAAATAGCGAGAAGTAGAATGATAATGAGGTGCAGCGGTATGAGAAGACATTGAAATGAGGAAAAAGGTATGATCAACAAAACTTGACTTGAATCCACCGGATAAGAGAAAGGAATGGCGAATGACGAACTAGTAGAACATCTTCTTGAGAACCACCGGGTAAGAACATTGACGGAAAAGAATGGAGAGACTTCCCATCAATAAAAGGATACATGATTAAGATATCTGAGTCCTTGAAGAAAAAAGGGGTGGGAAAACAAAAACAACTTGGGACGGATGAAACAAACACCGTTGAGAAAACTGAGAGGTGATCTTGCGAATGTTGAAATGATCGGATCCACTTGAAGAGAAAGACGCTGGTTGAAGGATTGACATGACAATCTCGATTGTCGAGAAGGATTGGTATTCACATCGGAGTATGAGAACACCATTTCGGAAAGGTATGGAATCAACACTTGACATTGAAGCAACTCGAATACCACAACTCAAAACAAAAACAAAGGACTGGCTTGCAGAATAAGCCGGAACAAACATATGATAGAGATTTCGTCCGAAGTTTTTGTGGTGGGGCCTACACGGGCTCGAGTGTACAGCACCATCATGTACAAGGCAGTGCACATGACATACGAAGCGTCCCCGAGTCGGCATAGCCAAGGACTCTTTAAGACACAACGAGACCACTGTAAAAACGACCGTGAATAGGCGGACCACTAGACGTCGAACCCCAATTTCATATCATACATCTGTCGGAAAGATATCCTAAGAGCTACTTGAATTCCCACCTATGAAACTCCCGAAATTTTCAGGTTATGCAATCAGGTGTTGGGGATACAGGGGAAGCATAATATCTCACCCAAAACTAACAAATCCTACATCCAGCTGTATCCATCCTTCAACACATAACCAAGAAACCTTCGGAAATCGTCTACCTCAACCTTCGAAAAGCATCCGTTATACAAGTCATGGCAATACTCCCGTACTCACCTCAGTACTGGGTTATCGGGGTTATCTCACCAACAACTGCATAAAAGAGATTTTCGATGTCGGCGTACTAAACTCAGGTATTCCAGAACTGCAACGATAAAATTATGACGACAACACCTCAGAGCTCAACTCCCCGGGACACTTCCACTAAACCCCTGACAGGAGGCACCAAGACAATGTTCTCATCATAAAACCATCGGAACGATTCCAAGATACCCGCGTGATCCTAAAAATTTTTTTAGTGAAATTTGAGAAGAGAAGAGTCAAAACTCTACGTCAGGATGCCTTACCAGAGCGATGAAGAGACTGGGGAGTAAAAAGAATTCCTAACTCTCCGATATATAATTCCTAAATGACTCAAAACATTTTTCTAGACACAACTCGGCCGCTAAAAACGATCAAGCAATGGGGCTCCTAAGGTCGGGGAAGGCTCTGATTACCAACTTGTAACGCCCCCGATGCGGCTATATCTCCTACGTGTCGAAGCACGACTTAGAGGCATAACCGCATTGAAAGCAATGTCGCAAGTGAGGTAATCTTCACACAACCCATGTAATACATAAGGGAAAGAGGTACATAGTTGGCTTACAATCGCCACTTCACACAAATACATGAATAAAGCATTACAACAACCAAATACAATCAGGGCCCGACTACGGAGCCTAAATAAAGGAAGAACCCCAAATGCGACAAAGGTCCCCGATCGACCCCAACTGGGCTCCACTACTGATCAACTAAAACGAAACAACACAAAGGGCAAGATCTTCATCGAGCTCCTCCTTGGGCTTGGTTGCTTCTCCTGCTCGGTAATATAGGCACCTGCAAACTGGTTTTGGAAGTATCTGTGAGCCACGGGGACTCAGCAATCTCGCACCCGCGAGATCAAGACTATTTAAGCTTATAGGAAGGATGGAGTAATGAGGTGGAGCTGCAGCAAGCAACTAGCATATATGGTGGATAACATACGCAAATGAGAGCGAGAAGAGAAGGCAAAGCACGGTCGATAAAAGTATGATCAAGAAGTGATCCTATAGCAACCTATGTCAAACATAACTCCAACACCGTGTTCACTTCCCGGACTCCGCCGGAAAGAGACCATCACGGTTACACACGCGGTTGATGTATTTTAATTAAGGTCAACTTCGGGTTTTCTACAACCGGACGTTAACAAATTCCCATCTGCCCATAACCGCGGGCACGGCTTTCGAAAGTTCAAATCCCTGCAGGGGAGTCCCAACTTAGCCCATGACAAGCTCTCACGGTCAACGAAGGAATAGACCTCCACCCGAGACACTCCGATCAGACTCGGTATCCTGGTACAACAAGACATTTCGACAGCGTAAAACTAAACCAGCAACACCGCCCGAATGTGCCGACAAATCCCGATAGGAGCTGCACATATCTCTTTCT
>NC_041388.1:130113301-130141712 GCF_002162155.2 Triticum dicoccoides | reverse complement strand
CTCGGGGATCCGTCAGGCGGGGCCCGCGCCGCGGCGGCGACGGACAGACGAGGAGGCGGGCGAAGAGGAGGTTGGGCGCGCGGCGCGCGGCCGGTGCTCGAGGGGCTCCTCTCCTCGACGCTCGGCGACAGGGAGTTGGCGAGGAGGAGGCGCGGGGAAGGAAGGCAGCAGGGGCACGGCGAAGACTGGCGCCATGGGGATCGGGCTGTGAGGCCATGGCGAAGGAGAGGCGAGCTCCTGGCGCTGGCTGCGGGGTGCTATGCGGGTGTGTGTGTGTGCGCGGCGGCGGTAGGAAACAGAGGAGGAGAGGGATCGAGGGAGGAGCGAGACGAGGGAGAGATCGATGTGCGGGGCTTCTCCCTGGCGGCGGTGGACGAACGAGGGAGTGAGGGGAGATGCGAGGGGATCGGGCTAGGTTAGAGGGTTAGGTGGGCCGGGGAAGTGGGCCTTGGAGCCGGCTAGGTTAGATGCAGCTGGGCCCAAATGGCCTGCTGGGCTCCCTTCTCTACCTCTCTTGATTCTACTCTTAACAAAAACAGTGACAAAAAAATAGGAGAAAGGAAAAGAGAGAAGAGAAGGTTAGAGGAAGAATTTGGGCACGGAGATAATTTTCACGGACTCAGAAAAATGTGCACGGTCCGGGAAAATAGAAAAAGGTCAAGTTGAAAGATTAAATTCAAATTCCTTTGAATTTAATTCAAAAGGTTTGAACTAGGATAGGTTTTTCGAAGTGCCCAAAAATGTTGAGAAATTAGGTGAAGCTCCGGAAAATGATGAAAGGACAAGTGGCAAAGTTAGAGGCCAAGAGTTAAGATAATAAAGGCATTGGGATATTTTGCAAGTGTGTTAAGGTGATTTCCGAAACAATGGAATATTTAAAATAGCTCCCTAATATTGGAGGATATGTTATAAAGAGAAGTCACCATGTGAGTCCCTCGATTTAAATGGATCGAAAAATCCATACAATTTATTTAGTTGAGGTTTTAAAAATTAATGATATGATGGCATGATGACATGATGCAATGCACATGATGCAAGGATGAATGCAACAAATAAAACAAATCACACGACGAAACTCGGAATAGCTGGAAGTCTTCTGGAGCATCGGTCTCGGGGCGTTACATCCATGCCCTTAGCAGGTTCCTTTTGCTTGCTGGCAGTGGTCTTAACATTGCGCTTGGGGGCATTGGAGCCCTCGGGGGCTTCATCTTGGGGGTTGCGCAGACGCTTGGAGCCAGTGTCACGACTGGGATTGGAACGGCGAGAGCCACCACCTGAGACACAAAAACGCAAAACACCCACAACAACCAAGAGGGATTAATGCAAAGACCACAACAAAGCAAGAGAAACAAGCAGAAAGCACACATGATAAATGCCTGGAGAGAGATTTGATCCCTACGGTAGTACTGCCAAGTGCTGCGAAGCTAAGATAGTAGTACTGCTCTTAGACGCGGTAGTACCGTGCAAGGTCATGGTAATACCGGGTCTAGGAGCGGTAGTACGACCTTAGCGCCTCAGCTAGCGCGGTAGTACCGCGTCTGCTGAGCGGTAGTACCGCACAAGCTAGCACGGTAGTACCGCACCTGACAGGCGGTAGTACCGCACATCAGACACGGTAGTACCGCACCGTGTCAAATCTGAACAAGTTCAAATCTGAGAAAAGTCCGCAAAACCGCGGCGGTACTACGATTGGACAAAGCTACCACAAGACAGCATATCAAGTATGATTCCTACGCATCACGACTCTCCTACATCCTATTCTTGCATAGATTTGGCCTAAAATCTCAAGAACAACAAGTTTCTGCCCAAAAACCTAGAAGCAAGAGAACAACCAAGAAAAAGAGGGATTTGGGGAAAACATTGGTCCATGGCAAGAGGAAGTGGTGGGGAACGATCCCACCGGTCGGAATCCGAGGAGAGTGGCCGGAGAAGGAGATCCGGCGAGGGCCTCCGGCACCGTTCTTGAGCGAGAGAGAGAGAGAGAGAGAGACGTGGGGAGAGAGACAAATGAATGGGTATGGGGAGTTGGAACTCCCCTGCCCGAGTCATAACCCCCACGCTCCCTCGACGGCGCGGTAGTACCATGTCCCAACGCGGTAGTACCGCCCGGCGCGGTACTTCCGAAGTACCGCACCTGAGCGGTAGTACCGTGCTGTGGCGCGGTAGTACCGTGCCTCCCAAAACGGTAGTACCGCGGCCAGCCGCGGTAGTACCATGGGCTCAAGAAGATGCACGTTTCGAGCACACGAAAAACTGGGTCTTTGCACAAACACTCCGAGCCAACACGACACCACAAGACCATGCAATACACAAAGCCAGAAAGGCACACGACAAACGAAACAACCACAAGACACCACCTCTCCAAAGAGAGGGCGGTGGTTGTAGCCACCTATATTTGAGTCAATTGGTATGGCACCACGAAGAATTATCCTTGGGTCCATGACCAAAACTCGTCTTTGAAGCACAAGTACCATCAAACATGGCTAATGTGAAAGACTTGATCGATTTATGCATAATGGGGGGAGGGAGAGTTCATTGAGAGAACATCACTCCCCCTATGTCCATGCCTACATCTAAACAGGACAACACGTTGAGTATGGTGGGGTGTGCAAGGGTTCAAGCAACATTGCTCGAATCAATGATATTTAGCTCATGCCTTAACTCGCAAAATCTTGCTTCATCCAAGGGCTTCGTGAAGATATTTGCAAGGTTATCATGAGTGTTGACATAGTTGAGCTCGATCTCTCCTCGCCTAATGTGATCCCGGATGAAGTGATATCGGATCTCAATATGCTTCGTCTTGAAGTGTTGCACCGGGTTGAGAGAGATCTTGATGGCACTTTCATTGTCACACCAAAGAGGCACTTTGTCACAAATGACACTGTAATCCTTTAAAGTTTGCCTCATCCATAAGAGTTGTGCACAACAACTACCGGCCGCCACATACTCCGCTTCGGTGGACGAGAGAGACACACAACTTTGCTTTTTGGAAGACCAACTTACCAAAGAGCAACCAAGGAATTGGCACCCTCTGGAAGTGGACTTCCTATCCACTTTGTCTCCCGCCCAATCGGAATCCGAATACCCTACAAGCTTAAAGTTTGCTCCTCTTGGGTACCATAGGCCAAAGTTTGGGGTATGAGCCAAATATCCAAAGATTCATTTGACCTCCACATAGTGACTTTCCTTAGGTGCGGCTTGAAACCGTGCACAAATTCCCACAATCAACAATATTATCCGGTCTAGATGCACAAAGGTAAAGCAAGGAACCTATCATGGAGCGATATACCTTTTGATCCACCGCTTTACCATTGGGATCTATGTCAAGTTGGCACTTGGTGGGCATGGGAGTGGAAGCCGGCTTGACATCACTTAGCTTAAATCTTTTGAGCATGTCTTGAGTATATTTGGCTTGATTGATGAAGGTTCCTTCTCTTCTTTGCTTCACTTCGAACCCTAGAAAGAACTTCAACTCTCCCATGGAAGACATCTTGAACTTTGAGGTCATGAGAGCGGCAAATTCCTCATTGAAAGCTTTTTTAGGGGAACCAAAGATAATATCATCAATATATAATTGGCACACAAACAACTCCCCTTTGACCTTCTTAGTAAAAAGAGTGGGGTCAATTAGCCCAACTTCAAAACCATGGTCTTGTAACAACTCGGTAAGGTGGTCATACCACGCACGTGGGGCTTGTTTAAGGTCATAGAGTGCCTTATCGAGTTGATACACATGATCGGGAAAGTAGGGATCCTCGAACCCGGGGGGTTTCTTGACATAAACCAATTCATTAATGGGACCATTAAGAAAAGCACTCCTCACATCCATTTGTTGTAACTTAAAGTTATGATGAGAAGCATAAGCAATCAACATGCTAATAGATTCAAGACGAGCAACGGGAGCAAACGTTTCACCGCAGTCGATACCCTCGACTTGGGAGTAGCCTCGTGCTACCAAACGAGCCTTGTTGCGGATGATAATCCCATGGGCATCTTGCTTGTTCTTAAATATCCACTTGGTTCCAATGACATTGTGGTTCCCCGTCGGTCTTGGCACCAATCTCCACACTTTGTTGCGCTCAAAGTTGTTGAGTTCTTCATGCATGGCATTGAGCCAATCCAGATCTTATAGCGCCTCATAGACCTTGTGGGGTTCCACACAAGAGACAAACACATGATGCTCACAATAGTTTGCTAATTTTCTACGAGTGCTTACCCCATTTCTTAAGCTTCCAAGCACATTTGTCATGAGATGATCCTTGGTGGAGAGCTTGGAAGCAACCTTGGTGGCATGACGCTCTAATTCCTCCTCGGGGGAGAGACGAGGAGTGGTCACTTGATCATCTTGAGCGTCGTCTTGAGCTTGTTCTTGTTCTTGAACTTGCTCGGAGGAGAGAACTTGACCTTGGGCATCACTTGATGTGTCAACACCGTCTTGAGCGTGATCTTGCCCTTGGTCATGTTCTTGAGGATGAGGGCCTTCATGTTATTCTTCGGAAGCGTGTGGGTCTTGGGTTGGTGATGGCTCCGCTTGAGTGGAGCTTTGTCCTTCTCCTTCGGCCACAAGGGGTTCATCAATGGGTAGGATAAAGCCAACACCCATTCTTCTTATGGCTTGGGGAGGAATTTCATCACCTACATCACAAGTGCCACTTTGCTCCACTTGGGAGCCGTTATTCTCATCAAACTCCACGTTACACGTCTCCTCAATAAGTCTCATGGATTTATTAAGGACACGGTAAGCATGAGAGTTTGTAGCATAACCAACAAATATGCCCTCATAAGCTCTAGCCTCAAATTTAGACTACTGAACACCTTTCTTGAGAATGAAACACTTACAACCGAACACCCGGAAGTACTTGAGGTTGGGCTTGTTACCGGTGAGTATCTCATATGGAGTCTTGTTCAAGCCCTTGCGGAGGTAGAGCCGATTGGATGCATGACACGCGGTGTTGATGGCTTCGGCCCAAAAGTTGTACGGAGACTTGAATTGCGCCATCATGGTCCTTGCCGCATCCATCAACGTCCGGTTCTTCCTCTCCGCAACACCGTTTTGTTGAGGTTTGTAAGGTGCGGAGTATTGATGCTTGATCCCCTCATCACTAAGAAACTCATCCAAGGTGTAGTTCTTGAACTCGGTGTCGTTGTCACTTCTTATTGTCCAGATCTTTGCATTGTGTTGACGTTGTGCTTCATTTGCAAAGTCAATGACGGTTTGTTGGGTCTCGCTCTTCCTCTTGAAGAAATACACCCAAGTGTATCTTGAGTAGTCATCCACAATCACCAAGCAATACTTCCTACCCCCAAGACTATCGAAGGATGGAGGCCCAAAGAGATCCATGTGAAGGAGCTCCAAAGGCCTCTTTGAGTAAATGATAGTCGTGGGAGGGTGAGCCTTCTCATGTAGCTTTCCTTCGATACAAGCACTGCAAGCACGATCTTTAGCAAAACTAACATTCGTTAGTCCACGGACATGGTCCCCCTTGAGGAGACTTTGCAAAGATCTCATATTGACATGGGCTAAACAGCGATGCCAAAGCCATCCCACATCAACTTTAGCCATTAGGCATGTCGCGGTCTTAGTTGGTCGCTCCAAAAAGTTAATCACATATAGACCGTTCTTGACATGCCCAATAAAGGCTACTTTAAGAGTCTTACTCCACAAGAGGGCCACGGTATCGATATCAAAGAAAGTGGCAAAGCCCATGATTGCAAGTTGACGAACGGAAAGTAAATTGTATGCAAGGGACTCAACAAGCATGACCTTCTCGATTGTGAGATCATGAGAGATGACCACCTTGCCAAGTCCCAATACCTTGGAGGATGAGGCGTCACCCCACTCGACATTGGTGGGCATAGATGGAATCTTGTGCACGTCCACCACCAAGTCCTTGCTTCCGGTCATATGATTCGTAGCTCCGCTATCGAGCAACCATGATCCCCCACCGGAAGCAAACACCTACACGAGATTAATGCTTGGTTTTAGGTACCCATTTTGTAATGGGTCCTTTGATGTTAGTAACAAGGGTCTTTGGAACCCAAATAGACTATTCAATATATTCATGAAGAGAAGCAACGAATTTGGCATAGACATGCCCATCACTAGCACGGCATAACACATAAGAAGGATTAAAGTCGCCGGCTTTGATGCGAGGAGTGACATTGTCCCTTTTGACAACGCCACCCTTCGCGTTGTTCTTCTTCTTCTCCTCGGAGGCACTTTCTCCCTCCTTCACAAAGATTTGCATGAGAGGAGGAGGTCGTTTGGTCTTGTCATTCTTCTTCTTGTTCTTGGAGTCGGGCACGTACCCAACCCCTTCCTTGGCTACAACTCCCTTTTGGTTGATCAAAAGATCGTTGAGGTTCTTCTTGCCTTGTATGCAAGTCGCAAGACCTCTCTCAAGTTGCCCCTTTAGCTTAGTGTTCTCCTCAATGAGATGTACATGCTCACAACACGGGTTAGTAGCATTTGCATTATCAATTAACATCATACGAGGAAAAGTGGCTTTTTCCTTGGTTAGCTTTACTTGAAGTTGATCATGAGACTCTTTGAGGCTAGCATGAGCACCCTTCAAGACCTTGTGAGCCTTGTCAAGTAGATCAAACTCCTCTTTGAGTTTAGCAAGATCAACCTCAAGTTCGGCCTTCTCGGAGTTTAGCCCATGAGAAACAATGAGGACATGACCATAATCTTTCTTTAACTTAGCATGATCAACGTTGTGTGACTCCTTAAGAGCCAAATGAAGACCACGCTCTTCCTCAAGAGCATTGGAAAGATCCGAAATCTCATCGGCATAGTCACGACTATGCCCTTCCATCTTAGTGATGGTGTCTTCGTGAGCCTCGATCATGTCATTGGCTTCACCAAGTTGTTCCAAGAGAGCAACAAAGTGCTTCTTGGATTTTCCCTTGAGTTTGCCCATAAAGGCCTCAAACTCATTTGCCTCCCCATTAGCTTCCTCAAGTTCATTAATGCTATCCGTCGGAGAAGGATGATTAATGATGGTAGTTTTGATGTTGGGGGTTACCTTGTTGGTGGCTTTAGCCATGAGGCACTTGGCGGTGACGCTCTCATTGGGTGAGTCGAAGAGAGACACCCGTGGAGTCGTCGCAATGGCAACGGAGGCCATGGCAACCGACTCGTCATCTTCATCATCGTCATCATCCTCATTGTACTCTTCTTGTACCACCAATGCCTTGGGAGGAGTCTTCTTGGTGAAGTTGCTCTTGTTGGGGAACGACTTGGCCTTGTCCTTTCGGATGAGCTTGCCACCATTGTCTTCCCTCTTCTCATATGGGCACTCCGCAACAAAATGACTCATGTTTCCACAATTGTAACAAGTCCTTACACGTTGCTTGCTCTTCGTGCCACTTGAGTTGTTTTTGCTAAAGTTTGGCCTCGAGTTTTTCTTGCTCCAAAATTGCCTTGAAGCAAGTGCCATGTGTTCATGATACGCATACTTCGTATCTTCGGGGTTGCTCTCCTCTTCTTCCTCTTGTTCTTCTTCAACGGTGAGCTTGGCCTTCAATGCAAGGTTAGGCTTCTTTGCCCTTTGAGAACGAAGCACCGCATTGTCGGCGGTCTTGTCCAAAATGTTCATGGCCACAAACTCATCCAACACTTCGCTTGAGGTCAAAGTGTGGAAGTCCGGTCTTTGACGAATGACGGAGGACATGGCCTTGTGGTAGGGCATCATTGCCTTTAGGAATTTGCGCTTGATCCAATTGTCATCCGTGTCCTTGCTCCCGTGATCTCGTAGTGAGACCGCGAGTTTGGTTACTCTCTGATAAAGCTCACGATGTTCTTCATCTTCTTTCATTGCAAACTCATCGGCCTCATCTTGCACCACTTCATAGTTGGAGCGTTGAATGCTTGCGCTTCCCCGGTAGAGAGAGACAACACAATGCCATGCATCTTTGGCCAAGGCGAAGGGACGAAGATGGGGTAGGTCTTCGGGTGGAATTGCATCTTGAATGATGAAGAGGGCATTCTCATTGAATTGATTATTCGCGGCTTCTCAAGGAGTGAAGTTGCTTGGATCATGCGGATAGAAACCTTCTTCAATGATTCTCCAAAGGTTAGTGTTCACATGATTTAAATGATGTTTAAAGCAGTAAACCCAAGAATCAAAGTCCTCATTTTTCACAATCTTAGGGGGAGGACCGGCATGATTCAAATGAGTGGAAGGAACCGGTCCACCATAAACAAGCGGTGGTTCCACATGAGCAAAGATGCCGATGCCATTTTTACCACTAGAAGAAGGAGCCTTTTCACTACTAGCTTCCCCCTTATCGGAGATAGCATCAGTCACCTTGTCGGTGGGATCACCCACTTTCCACGGTGCGGTGGATAGTTTAAGCCCCTCAAGGAATTTAGTAAACATGCTTTCGACCTCGGTTGTCATGGAGGTTATCAATGTCTCCAAGGCCACATTGAACTCCTCATGAGAGAACGAGGTTCCCCCATCACTCGTAGACGAGGTCAGATTCGCACCGGAGTGTTCCTCCACATCGTCTACGGTATCAACCATACTCTTCGGACGGTAAAGTCCTTAATAAAGAGACGAGGCTCTGATACCAATTGAAAGGATCGATATGGTTGACTAGAGGGGGTGAATAGGCAACTAACAATTTTTAGCTTTTCTTTAACAATTTAAACTTTGCATTAAGGTAGGTTGTCTAGATATGCAACTAGGTGAGCAACCTATATGATGCAACAAGGATAGGAACACAAGCAAGCAAGATATATGAAACAAATAAGCTTGCACAAGTAAAGGCATGAGATAACCAAGAGTGGAGACGAGGACGTGTTGCCGAAGTTCCTTCCCTTTGAGAGGAAGTATGTCTCCGTTGGAGCGGTGTGGAGGCACAATGCTCCCCAAGAAGCCACTAGGGCCACCGTATTCTCCTCACGCCCTCACACAATGCGAGATGCCGTGATTCCACTATTGGTGCCCTTGGAGGCGGTGACCGAACCTTTACAAACTAGATTGGGGCAATCTCCACAACTCAATTGGAGGCTCCCAACGACACCATGAAGCTTCACCACAATGGACTATGGCTTCGCGGTGACCTCAACCGTCTAGGATGCTCAAACACCCAAGAGTAACAAGATCCGCAAGGGATTAGTGGGGGAATCAAATATCTCTTGGTGGAAGTGTAGATCGAGGGCTTCTCAACCACTCCCGAGCAAATCAACAAGTTTGGTCAGCTAGGGAGTGAGATCAGGCGAAAATGGAGCTTAGAGCAATAATGGAGGTACTACCGCGCCTGGCCAGCAGTACTACTACAAGGCCGCGCGGTACTATTGCTTGCAACCAAGCGGTACTACCGCACGGCTGTGCGGTACTACCGTACCGACCCACGGTACTGCTGCAACCCCAGCGATAGTAAAGATAAACAGACGCGCATGAACTAGGGGCGGTACTTCCGCAAGCACGGTACTACCGCGCCCCCCATGCGGTATTACCGCAAGGCAAAAAGCCCCAGCCAGGGGAAAGGAAAACTTCCGTGCCTACTTCCGCAAAGAAACGGAAGTAGCAAAAACCCGTCACAGTAGTACCACCGAGGGGCGGTACTACTGCCTGACTGCATAGCGCGGTACTACCGCGTGGCGAAAACGGTACTACCGCGGTAGGTGCGGATGTAAAAAATTATATCCGCCCCTACTACCGCGAAGGGGCGGCACTAGCCTGGTGGGCAGTGGTAGTGCGGCTCCAGGGGAGCGGTACTACCGCGGGCATCTGCGGTACTACCGCGCCACCGCGCGGTACTACCGCTTTCCTGGAGCAGTACTACCGCGACCAACCACAGCAGCCAGACAAGGGAGGCAAGAAAACGGAGAAAGCTCCAAGGAAAAAGGAGGGGACAAGAAGGAGACGTGTACATGATGATTCCACCCAAACCTTTCCAACACGGACCCCTCTTAATAGTACGGCTTTCCTACGACTCAAATCCACCAAAAAGAAACGTATAAAAGACGCCGTCTTCATCAGTCTTCGAGGGGCACCCAACCGTCTTGTGCCTAGCAATGAAGTGTCTGAAATACTCAAGGCACACGATTAGTCCGCAAATGCGTTGTCATCAATCACCAAAACACTTAGGGATAAATATGCCCTTACAAAGCTTCACTCTTACTCAGATGAACTCCCCAACATATCCACTTGGCAACTTAATCAGAACTTCATGGACCTCTCCAATCCGTTTTGCTAAATTTTCCGAGATCATCATCTATTCGGCATGGCCAAAGACGAGGGAATCGACTCCTCTACCGTGCCTCTAAGCATGACACGGTTGTTGTGCCTCCTTCCGACGCCGCGGATGGACTGACATGGGCCACAAAATTACCAAAACCAACTCCCCAACCCAGCCATTAGATGTATCACATGCCTAAACTGATTAACTATTTTGTTTTCAACTAAGAAAAGAGATTAACCATTTTTAGCGGAACTAATTAACTACAATTAATACATGACCAACACTCTAAAACGTAAAATGATGGAGGCGTGCACCGGTTCGCGATGCTTTAGCCCTCCCTGCCCGCGGATTCAAGCCGAGCTGCCCGAAATTGCTGCCATCCGTGCTCATTTTCCTCGTAACTGATGGTTGTCGCCTCGTTTGATTTGTAGCCGTCAAGCCCTCTCCGGGCTCGCTAACCTGTTCTGACGCATCAGCATGAGCTTATGCTCATTTCCAATCTCCCCATGCTCAATTTTGAGCCGTAGGAACAGTCCCCGCAAGCTTAGATAGTCGTCGTTGCCATGACTCATCGCCACCATTGCTAGAGCTCGAACTTGTCGCATCTGAGCAGGTCGGTGTGCTCCTAACATCGCCAGGAAGCAAACCCGCCCTTAGCTCGCCTTGGTTCACCATGTAGCATCGTGTCTGTCAAACCCATGCCATGGTCGCCGCCAAACCTTGTCGCCGACCCTTCTGCGGGTGACTGCTGCTACCAAAACCACCACCAGCATACGTGCAATTTTGTGCCCTGCAGCGAGCAAACGATGCACCTCCGCCGTCGATTTTGGTTCCCGCCAGTGAGTCGACGTGGCGTGTTTACTTTAGGGTTATAATTAACCAATTAACTAAATCCTTACTCTATGAGACGTGGGACCCCCTTGTTTAATTTGCCATCTATAATAGAGTCTATTTAGGGTTAAGTTTAATCCCGGTGGACCCAGTAGTCAGAGAGAGAAAGAGAGAGATTGTGTGTGAGAGAGTTTTTTAGTTAGGGTCCACTTGTGAGTGAGAGAGTTATTTTCTTTTTTTACTGAAAAGTTAGGTCCCACATGTTAGTGGCACATGCACAGGAGGGCAACTATGTCGAGAAAACGTCCATCTAACGGTCAAACATCTTTGACCGGATGAAAACGGCACGGAGAGATATTTTTATAAAGGCACCAAATGAAATAAGGCCTCCTTTGGTTTAGAGGAATTTCATAGGAATTCTAGAGGATAGGATTCTTATGGGATTTTTTCCTTTAGAACCCTTTGGTTTATAGGAATGGATTCCTATTCCTACATAGGATTGATTCCTATCCTCCACATTTCATAGGAAAATAAAAAAGAGCCTAGACTCAATGGAAAAATTCCTTTGCTGTCAACCAAATGACATCTTGTTTTCTATTCCTACTCATAGGATTTGAGATACACGTCATCTTATTTCCTATAAAATTCCTATTCCTACGATAATTCTATATTATGAACCAAAAAAGGCCTAAGGGTAAAGATGAGGCCCAGCGAAAAATAGGGGATGGAAATGTCCCATTAGCATCTGACGGCAGCTCAGAGGCACGGTGGAGGACGAGACGGTGTGCCCAAGTTTTGCAACGGGAAACACCGGCCCCGCCGAGATCGAGATCGGACGGTGCAGATTACGTAGGAGGCGCAGGCAACCTGCCCAACCCTAACCGGGAGCCTATAAATACAAAAGAAATCCTCCTTCCTAACCACCCAGCAAACCCAGCCGCCAGACCCACTATCTCTCTTCCCCCCATCTTTCCCTTCTATGCATCTCCGCCTCTCCTTCTCGATTCGGCACGAGCTTCGCTTCGATTTGCTTTTATTTTCTCTCGCCCTGCTCGTTCTCCGATGATGACCCAAATAATACTTTCGTTCTTCTGAAATTCACAATGTGGAAGAACTGGAGACCTGAACTGAGGAGACTGCATCTGGTTGCCGTTTGATTTTTCTGTACGTATTTTGTTTTCTTTTCCTTCCCATGGATCGGGGTTGGTTGTTCGCGGATCCCGGTGATGACCTGTGATGTTAAAGTAGTGGCCTGATTCATACGTTGATGAGATCCATATTATCACCCAGAGGGATCTGAGCCAAGAAGCAACCCGACATTGTTGCTCGTCTGGGGTTCTCGTTTTTGCTATTTGCTTGAGAAGTTTTGGACTACTTTTCGCCCTCCCGATGACTGGACAAAATTTAAGTTTCAGCCTTGTCTGAAAAATACCAATCTGTTGATACATCTATGCAAATGTTTCTGAGGGACCATCTCTTTTCGAGATTCTGTTTTTGTTTTATCTTGTGCTAGATCTAATGCCTAAAGCTGTCCGATGATGATGAAACTAAATACTTTCGTTCTTCTGATGCGCTATCTCATGGCGCGGTGTGGAAGCAATTTGGAGACCTGAACTGAGGAAAAGCTTATTATATCGGTGCATTTCAATTTTTTTCCGCTTGCATTTTGCGTTTGAAAAACTGTTTTGTGTTTGTTGCTTCACACCTGGAAGGATGGCCTGTTGATATCAGTTTGGTCATCCCGTAGAGGGAAGCATAGACGGACGGAAACACCGGCCAGCATTAAACAGCACGACGCAAAATCAAACCGTGTCGTGTTACCTGTCTTCTGGCACATCTCAACACAAATTTGCATGTTTTTGTTTCGTGAGATTCGTGTGCCTCCATCTTCCGTTTTCCCTTTCTTCCCCGATCTCCTTGTCGCCCATGCGACCTGTTGTCTTCTCTGCATCCAGCAGCTGGATTAGAGGTGTTGCCCCTGCATGCGGCTCGGAGGTGGGAGGTGGTTGGCTGGTTGTTCGAGCAATCATGTCAGTTTTGTCAGGTGATGATCAAACTAAATACTTCCGTTTTTCTGATGCGCTGTCATAGCAGGTGTGGAAGCGATTTGGAGATCGAAACTGAAACGCTGAAAGATTTGAGTTTTTATAAATTTTGCTTCTCTGAATGAATGGCTTGTTAACATTTTGGTACCCTGTAGAGTAACCGTAACTCCAGCCAACATTAAACAGCTGTTTGAGCAATTTTCTTCTGGCACATTTTTAACATCCGCGTCGCCCGATCCTGTTTTTGTTTCTTATATGTGCGCTCCTGTTTTCCCTTCCTTTGCCGACCTCCTCGTCGCCTGCTCGCCTGCAATACCCCAATTGCTCTGCATCCAGCCGCTTGTGTCGAGGAGATGCCCCTGCATACAGCTTGGAGGTGGGCGGTGGTTGGCTGGTGGGTGAAATGAAATCGAGGAGGGAGAGGGGTGGCGGTGCAGATGGAGGGGTGGGTGGCGGTGCTGGATGTGATAGAAATCTAGAATATAGGCTCTCTAAATTCTGTGATTTCTGTCCTGTCCGCTGCCGCTCACATCTCCCTCTGCGCCTGTGATCCCTCCCTTCTCGATTTTAGGCCACGGCCAACAACCTCTGTCTCCCAGCTGTCTCATCTGGATCCAACTCATGGTGGAATAAAGCTTGCTTGACAGTTCATGCGAATCAGCGTTATCAAATTGCTGCTTGATCTGTAATTCGGTTCATTCTGTGGTTACTTTACTTTGTGTGAGCAATCAAAGTTAGTTTTGTCCGGTGATGAAGTGATTTGGAGACCTGTACTGAGGAAGGGCTGTATGAATTGAGTTTTTATCAAATTTGCTTCATAAATGTTAATGGCTTGTTAGCAGTTTACTCTGTATGTAGAGCGATATCACCTCTGAGCAATCAACATTAAACCCAGGCAAAATATGCCCCTCTTATGGTTCTGTAAATAATTTATCACTGAACAATTAATTTTACTAACAAAATGTTCTAGAATCTTGACTACTACTCACAGTGTGAAAATAATTGGAGTATAATATTTGTCGCCAAGGTGCTGATTCTACGGGAATTTATCGCATGAGGACCGACCTCTGAAAAAAATCCATACAGGGTGCTTGGATACAAGGGACTATTTTTAGTCTGACTAAAAATAGTCTCTTTTAGAGGCTAAAGTTTCAAGCACCCCTGACTAAAGAGAGGCTAGGATTATTCTTGAGGCTAAAATTTTTTAGTCATGAGAAACCTACTAAAATATGTATTAGCTCTCTTTCTCCTCATTTAATTCCTCTCCTTAGTTTTGGATTGGAGGGTTTGGAGGATAATAAATGCTCAATAACTAGATTTTAGTCTCTTTAGTACTTGGATCCAAGCATGGGTGAGACTAGCAAGTTTTAGTCCCACTACTTTTAGTCATGGGACTAAAACGTATCCAAGCATGCTCATAGAATTGGCTGTGTCATGCAATCAAATCCTTCATTTTTCCTATTCCTTTGTTTTGCAAATCCTGTGATCCAAGGAAGCCTTTACTTCATCAGCCTTAGGGAAATGTGCAAGGAAGCTGGCCATGATCCAACCATGTTACATTTCGAAATAAGCAAATTGAACACAATAAATGAATTTCATGCAAACATAATTTAAAAATGGATGAAATATTGAAATGACATCTCCAATTTTTTGTTGATGGTGACCTTGTTATGCGTGGCTGGCCTTTGCCATTTTTCGTTGTTGAACACCTTGTCACAACGCGTCCATTTTGTGTCTGGGTTATGCGAAAACAAATGCCCAAACCGCTTCGTGGACCTGATGAACAGTTGTGGGTGGTTTGGGAGATGTCTTAAGATGGCCATGCTTGGCAGTAGGTGCTAATTGCGCCTTGATAATTTTTGACATTGGTCTTGCAGGCGCTAGGCCTCAACATTCAGACGATCATTTGGGCTAAGCCCGAGCGCAAAGGTCAATGAAGAAAGCTCAAGCCTCAATGGTCATGCTTGGAACCAGGGAAACGTGCATAACACAAAAACTCATGCGCCCTGGCTTTGTAGATAGGATATTTTCCTTTTTGAAAGGTCGTTAAGGAGAATGACAAGGTTTTAAAATGTTACCACGCAGGTCCGAAGCACGGGTGCAGTGAAGTTTACGGCGTGGAAATCGTCCTGCTGGGTGGTGCAGAAGCCGGGGAAGGCACTGGTGCAGTGAAGTTTTGTCTCTTGACTCTGCAGCGAGGCTCGTTGTTGCGAAGCTCCTGGGGGTGTTGTGCAGGTGGTGCCGTTGAGCTGGAGACCTTTCTGTAATGTCCATTTTTCACACGGGTTCTTGTACTGCTGAAATTTAATAGATTGTTGTTGTTTCGCGCAAAACAAATTGCATGTCTTACTCAACCGTCCATTCCATACAACGATTGTTGTTGTTTGACTCCGTTCATGCCTGGTGCACATGCACCATGGGCATCACCGACAGAAAAGCAAATGCATCGATTACTAGTGTCAATCTGGAATGAGCACAACGCAAGAGTGTTCAGGCAAAAGAGCACACTTCCGCAAATCTTGCTCAGCATCATTGAAGACGAGGCAAACCTTTGGATCAAAGCGGGGGCAAAGAAACTAGGGTCATTTTTATTGCGAGAATAATTGTCATGCCGTAACTTGGCAAACAAACTCTCTCTCTAATATATGAGGCAAATCTTTTGCCTCTGTTTAAAAAAACGATTGTTGTTGCAAGAACAAGAGGAAGCGCAATATAGAAAAAAAGAACTGGAGGAAGCGCCTACTTTGGGATTGGCGAGCAAACTTTTTCTGATTGCTGAAACAAATTGTCAGCCACAAAACTTATATCAAAAGCTTAATGAAGGAGCTTCTTCTGCTTGCTGAAACGAGAGCTCCTTGCACTTGCTTCATTCGACTTTCCTCGAAAACAAACCGTCTAGTGAGTAGCAGTGACTAAGAACAAAGCAAGCAGCTGTAACGCTAGCATTCTCAAAGGGAGACAGCGCAAACGCAAATGCTTAGGGTTTACTCCCAACTCATTACTCAGGGCAATGCAAATGTTGAGTGTTAAACCCCCAGCTCATCACGAGAATTCGGATTCGCACCCAGTCAATTAATATACACCGTGCACGTAAACCTGTAGAAAGAAAAGAATAGCCTCCAGGCAAAAACAGAACATCTTGAATCTCAAATGGTGGCCTCTATAAGTAGCTAACGTAATGGCACGGAGATGGCTCATGAATCAAGCCGGTATGCAGTAGGAGGTGCTGAGAGTGGGAGGAAGCACGCACACCAGGTGGGGGCCTGCTGGATTGCAGCTGATATTCGCATCGCCTACGTCGGGCAGGCCTAGCTGTGGCGGGTGTACGTACCCCGACACCAGCGGGACACATGTCACGGCGATCTCGATCCTTGATCCTGTGGGTGAAATGGATGCCTACTGTTATATTGGTGCACACGATAATTGTGAATTGGTGCTAAATAAAGATGGACTGAACCGCAGATGTGTCTAGATCCTGACCTTGTGCTTCTGAGAATGAAATGTGACCGCTTTTCCTCCCAGCAACCATCCAGTTCTGTGGATTAGCGTCCACCTGATAAAGTATTTCATCCTGCGAAATAGAATTCAAGCGTTAGGAAGAAAGTTTCCAGTGGCATCTGCATACATAAAAGTGATGCCTACTGGGACGCAAGAAAGGAATGTTCTGCAGACTTACGTCAGACAGAGATGCTTCCTCCAGGTCCTTCAGCCTTTCAACCCGCCATTTCATGTTAACTAATTGACCAACCCTCAGGCAATCGGTAGAAAACGGAAGGAATCCAACTGCCAGGCATGGATCTAGAACAGGGCGCTTCAGTTTGAGTGAAATCTTGAATAGAAGCTCTTCAGAATCATCAGGTTTAACAGGAACTGGAGAGTGTGCTCCGGTTGCTCGGTCACCGGATATCCCGTATTTAATATGCAACATGCTGTCAGCCTGTTCCAGCTCATCTAGGTCTGAAAATGTGAAAGTTCAAATGGGTGATTCAAGTTTAAGTTGGAAAATGGAGTTTACGTTGGACATTTTTAGATGTTCATTGTGGCCACCAAACTATAGTTTTCGTGGTTAGCTTTGCCATGATGAAGTATACGACTCATAGTCGTAGCAAGGAGTAACAGGACGTGAGCAATCATCCATTGCAAGTCAGCTTAAGATGAGAAGTGGACTTCCTAGAGAAGACATACCTTTTGTGCCACTTAAACGTATCACAAACAAGATTCCAGCTTTGGAAGAAGGAGCAATAACCAGAGGGAACAAACTCGAAGAAGGACGTCCATCTCCCTTGCCTAGGTGCTCAAATCCAGCTTGTAGGTCCAATGATACATCCTTTACATGCAGAGTAGCCTTCACTTCAGAATGCAATATTACCTGGACACGAAATAAAACATAAATTGGGATCCAATAATCCAAGAGAAATTAATACCAATTGATACATGCATTTGTTCAAATATGTTATTAGAGCTGCCAGCATTGTTGCTGACACCTAATACAAGATGAGGAGCATATTTTATGTGCTTTTTTTTGACAATGTATCAGCTAACAATTGTGCAAACATGAGAACTGTACCTGCAGAAGTAGAGTTCCATCATTGCACTTGTCAACAACACGTGTGCTCACATGGAATGGATTAGTGAAATGTACGGCAATGGTCCTGGAAAGCAATCACAATGGTATTTCTTTACTTGGCATATCTAAATAACGAAGTGAGAGCACAGATACTTGAGGGTACCTTTCAAATATTTGATTATGGAAAGCTCCAAATTCAAGCTTGAGAGCAATCATTCTCATCCCATCTACTATGCTATGTTTCTGAGGGGATGCTGAACAAATAAAGACAACAAAAATGTCAACTGACTGCCTGAAACACACTACTATACCTGATGTTATCTGTTTCATACGAACCTGGGGATGTTCCCTTTGGAATTGTATCGTCGATAGCACGAACAGGGAACCAAACAAGCGTTGTCACGTCACTAGCCCAATCTGGCAGTTTTATCTTCCCATTTTCGATAGGAACCTTCTCAACCTTTATCTTCCCATTTTCTATAGGAACCTTCTCAACCCTTCCAGTATCAGTGGGCCTTGATAATGCCTTGGAAGCATCAATAGGACCAGAATGCTCCCCATCGCTTCTGTACCTTTCTATCTCAATCATCTGAGACTCCTCAATTTTTAGTTCAGCACCGGCATCTATATGCAGTATGCCACCTTTCAAAGAATAGTCTATAGGCTTGACAATCAACCCAATCCACTGGAGTTCATTCATAAGCAACGCAGATGATACAGCAGGAGTAATATCAACCAAAGCCCTCGGTTTTCTCACCTAGAGTGAACGCACACACACAAAAAGTGAGACAGACCCGATAGAACGCGCACACACTAAATATAAGAAAGGTTTATCCTGTTATTTTAAGTGTGCCTATTTATAATTTTGAAAATAATGCTGGCTGACTTATGGCAAGTTGACATGATTCACCAGGGCTGATTTGTCATAATACTCCAGCTAATTTTAATGCATTACCTTCAAAACAGGTCTTGTTGGCTTCTCAAAGCTCATGAATTCATCAGTGTCCACTGGACCATCTTGAGAAAATCCATGTGATCTGAATGACAGCTTGCCAATCTGTCCAGTGAGAGCGCCCAACACATAGGAACCTGGCTTTTGAGGAGGAATGTCGAAGGTGATAATATTTCTACCTGGTACAAGAATACGTGCATCTGTACTCCTTATTGCCTGCACGACATGGCATCATTCATTGATTAGGTGACTGCAAAATACATATGTGCAATTACTTCTGAAAGTTGTCCTACAATGATGAAACTGGATTTGAATTGGAAACATACTAGTGTATCAGACTAAACAAGAAGTCTACATCCCACAAGGAAAAAACAGAAAGTAATTGATAATGTAACAGCAAATTAACTGTACCTTAAGACCTTCATCTGCACTAGAGAAAGCTGACAATCTTAAACTGAGAGACTCAAGTGTTATGTCATCTGGGAAGCCACTCCAGACTGCTACAGATAGTGTACCAGGATCACCATCACATAATTCTAGTGGCGGAGCAGGATTTCCAGCGAATGTAATTAATGATGAAACATCAAGGGGTACAGGATGCCTCATTTCACTGTGAGCAAGCCGAACAACCTCTGACTGGAAAGCCTGCCGCTCTTTAGATGAAAACAAGCTACTCTCAAGAGAAAGTAACTTCACACAGGAAGCCAGATAACCAGCTTCGTCATTAAGAATCTTCTGGCATTCTGCAAGATCAGGAAGAACATCTGCCAACAGTTCTTCCCAGCCTTCTGCAGAATAGAGAGCACACACTTTCTCATAGGATTTTGCAGCCAGGTCATAATTCCCATGCTTAAAAAATATAGCTGCAATCTCTCCATCAAGCACAACTCCATGTCTTTTCCACCAAGAGCGGTGATAATTGTCAGCTGCGCCTTTAGTAAGCTCCATATATCTACTCTGTTAACACAGAAACAAACACTGTTGCAGTTTTGGGGAAAATTTATATAAATAACATGATATTCAATTAGTGTCTCCAAAATTAATTAGTTCAACAAACTAATTTTAAAATAGATTAAGGGGGGAAATGAGCAGAATGGCAAAGTACAATTGAAGTATTCCAAAATATATATAACAGGATAGTAAGAAAAGAATCTATCATGACGAGCTGTGGCTGAATAAATATAACACCTCAAATTCTTCTGGTGATGAAAGTGACGTCATAAAATCAGGATCAGATATCGTCTGTTTCAATGCATGCTCAGCAGCAACATGAATTTCTGACAACCTCATGGGCCGATCAACTGGTAGAGAAGTCTCAGAGGTTGCTGGCCCAGACATAGTTCTTGTCATCAAGTTGGAAGAAGATTTGTTGGGAGAAAGTTTTGAATGTGGACCTAAACCTGAACTGTCCAGACAAAAATATACACATATATGAATAAGACAACCCAACAGTTTATGCTGAATTCCCCACTCCAGATATAAATGCATCATAAATGGGAGAAATGGCTGCCCGTACCCATCAACTGGATCATATAATTCAGACAAATTTCCAACTGAAAGAAAAGCTCTACGCCTATTAGCTTCACGTAGAAGAGAAGAAGGTTCCAATGGCAGTGGTTTCCTCTGAATGTCAAAGAGCTTTTCTCTTGCTTTTGCTTGAAGAATTGTCTGCATAAGGAGAATATTTCACAACTTTAAGCCAGAGTTTGCATGAAATATGCAATATAAGCAGCTAAACACTAGAAGCATTTTCCTTTGTCCAAGACTGAGGGAGAGCCTTAAAAGAATTCCCATATTCCGACTCCAGGATTTGGCATCTCCAGTTTCTTTTACTATTATTCTACACCCAAATGCATAATTATACTAGTGATGAACCTGAAGTTTCCGTGTATGAAAAATTGCATGTTCACAGGAACAAAAAACTGAAAATGGTATTGATCCCTAACATGGATGCATGGAATAGCATTTTCTATTTCCATATCCCATGCTTCATTTCATGCCATTTCGTACAGAAAGATTTGCCTTTTGAGCATACAATATTAGAGGAAGGGGCGACTAGATTTAGTGACTGATTTCTAACATGTTGATGTTGTCACTTCGCATGGGTATGGCCCAATTAGACCACATAAGAGCGAAATAGACTTTTGATGCAAAAGAACCAAAAAAATGCAGATGAAACCTAATAAGAAGGCATGATACAAAGCTGAAAAATGCTTGCCTTCTCCTTTGCCATTACTTCTGCTGATGAATCAGGTGGAATCGAAGGCCAGGTAGCTGGCTTTGGCCAAGATAGCATGCTTAATGAGGCACTGCAGGTACGTTAAACATGTTAGTTCGAACGCAAAACTGGATGGAAGGGTGAATTCAGAATATAAAATAGTGACATTGATCTTATACCTGTTGACTGGACTTTTTTCTATTCCAACCCCATAACCAATCAAATAAGCAAGCCTCATAAACTGCCATATCCATCAAGAGTAATATGTAAGCAAAGAGTTTTGCATGTTTTTCAGCGAATTAGGCAAATATAGTCCAAAAGATAAGCAAAAAGGAGTTGATGGCACATTTAATCTGATTGCAGCAAGAAGCTAATAAACCAACAAAACACCAAACAAGAACTGCATTCTCTGGTGTCCATTTGAACTTCAAACCATTACAAACTGCAGACAGATGATTATTAAAACTTGCCTTAGCACGACAGAGAGAATAAAGGTCACCCTGAAGACGATAGAACTCCTTCTCTGAATCAATAGCAACAACTCCACCATCATATTGTGTACTTGTGGATTTAATTAAACCCAAACAAGCAGTTATCACCCATACTTCGCGGAAACAAAAGGGTAGTGCATTCTGAAGGAAAAGGGAAAACACATTCAGGATTACTAAAAAAGTAGTATTTTGCAAAGGGTGATAGTCTTCCTAGAACATATTTAATTCTTGGCGAGGAGAAAAATAGTGAAGCCATGGTTACATACCTCATGCAAGGCTAGCGTCTTGGAAAAGCTGACAACAAAAGCATATCCTCTTGCAGCAACCTCAACTGGTCGAGACAGTTTAAATAGTAACTGAAAAGGTGAAATCAAATAAATGATAAATATACTATTTAATTGTAAGTTGTCGTAGAACCATTAATAATGAATTGTATGAGAAACAAATTTAGCATAAATTAAAACGCCAGGGGTTGTAGTTCTATATGACAGGATCCATTTGAGCACAACAAGAGCATGCCCCTCTCCTAATTAATTAAATAAGTGTCAGTCCTTTCATGCTTGACTGCTTGTGCTAAATTACAAGTAATTATTATTGTTTCATGCTCCTCTCCTAATCGTAAACATTGTGTAACTCTAGTTGCTACAAAATAAAGCAATAAATCGAGGTACTTCCATACTTACATAAAATACTAAGCAGTTGTACAATATTGCACAAACTATTTCAACAAACGAATAATCCATTATGCACATACCTTAGCCTGGCAAGCAAATATGTATTGCCTAAACTCAAATTCCCTGAACACGTCATCCTGAACAATCTGGGTCAACGCTTTGAACCCTGGATTTAGCAGCGCAGCCTGATCATCACCAGTATCCAGTCCTCCAAATTCTCGAGGTTTCCCTGGGAGATTTACTGCATCCATGCAAACATAATGATATGGACACTAATGAGCAAACTATCTTATAAAATACATATACAGGAAACTTAATATTCCAAAAAAGTCTGGCGGCATGGGTAAGCTTTATGTCAAAACGTAGCACTCTTTCTTTTCTTAACATAGAAGACAAGGAATTAGTTGATGACATCACCATTATAGTATTTGAAGCAAAGAAAAGCGTGCCAAAGAGTCGACAAATAAATAGTTACTCACAGTCA
This sequence comes from Triticum dicoccoides, assembly GCF_002162155.2. Classification (NCBI taxonomy): domain Eukaryota; kingdom Viridiplantae; phylum Streptophyta; class Magnoliopsida; order Poales; family Poaceae; genus Triticum; species Triticum dicoccoides. The sequence continues at coordinate 130,119,253 of NC_041388.1, read as the reverse complement.
CCTCCAGAAAGAACAAGCAAGCTTCCACAAACAGATCTATAAGTTTATGGTTGGAAATAATGTCAATCATTTATAATCATATTTGGTCTTCATGCTACTCTGTTTCATTTTACTTTGCATATTAGATAATTTACGCATACCTAGGAGGAGTTAAGAGGGGCTGTTTAGGCTTCATGCATTGGCTCATGGAGCCACTGGTCATATGCTCATCCATACATTGGCTCGTTATTCCTCGGTGTCCTAATAAGCAATGTCTAACTAACTGATCATCACTGGTCATCTATAAGAAGCTCAGTTCAATGTCTCTATATAGTAATACAAATTCAGAAACCTCAAGGCAAACTACTTCTAATCTACGGTCCATACTACATGTACCATAAATGAGGAACCTGTGTCGCACTTCTGTCAGCACAAGTTATTGTTAGCGTATGGAAATGAGGACTGTTCCAGATTCATATTGGGGTCAACATTATCGGAGAAAGCAACAAGATGACACTGGCGCATAAGAACCAACTGGCTGGACACAACCGGAATCAGACCTGCAAAAGGGAGAGCACTGCTGCACTGCAGGCAGATTCTACCATGACAGACTACAACTCGAAAAATACAACTCGTGTTTGGGAAGGACTGTTTGGACTCTTCTAAACTGGATTCGCTCCTAATCTCTCCCCTGGACTCTGGCCTAACTTTTCTTGCCAGGATGTCTGCCTAGTTCTCGAACTTCTGCAATGCTATATAGGTCAGTTAGCATTGCACATTTTATTCTCAAGCAATGATAAAAATCCATCTTCCCCAAATTCTCTTCGGTACCCCTATAACTCCCTTGCGCTATTTTTTTCTGTATTGCCACCAGCAGTGGCTAACCACAACCATTAGCCTTGGCTAACGTTGTCCTACCCCTACAAACTACAAAGCAATCGCATACACCTTATGAATAGATGTATGGAGTTACTCTGAGTTCATGAAAAAACGCATGACTTTTGAGTCTTGATCACCTTACCCTGAACCCTGATATATTAGAAAGAAAATCCTTTGATGATGCAAGTTTAATTAGAGATGAAGCTCAAAACTCAATGCAACATAACTGCCCCAGATCAAAGTTGAAGAAAAACCTGATTCTGAATAGCATAGTTCAAGCTCATCATATTCACGGAGTGAATCTTCATGAAGGTTAGTCACCTCAAACATAAATGCCAAGCTTTCCTGAACAAATAAGAGTGTAAGCTCAAGAAAGCCACACAAACGTAAAGGAACACAGTGCCACTGAGAATGAAATAAGTAACAACAATTGATAAGCACTAGAAATGGTTCCATTGCTAACCTTCAGAATAAAAAAGTTGCAGAAGTTCCATATTGGTGTGAATCGCTGCTCACTTAACCTGCGGTTTTCTTCTTCATAGAACTGAACCCTTTTATCCAATGTGTTTCTTATGCAGTCCACCATTTTCGAGTCAAAATCGTCCCAGAATTCATCATCAGGTCCATGAAGATCAAATTTGCAGCACCTATATCATAGGTGGGCATTTTAAATTTGCATGTAATTAAGTATTATTTGCAGTAACATCTGAACCGAGAACCCCAAAAGGAGTTCCTTGAGAATTCATAAATGGAGGCATCCTCATAAAAAATTCAATGCAAGATGACAGGTGACGGCATGTTGCAGTCAAACAACAAATACATACAAATATTCAGCACACAGATACGAGTGTTGCCAACTCCACTATGGAGACGTGGCAAAAGAAATACCTTTCTCTCTTTTTAGTGTTGAAATCGGCCTCAAGCCTAGCGTATACTTTCTTTGCCATCTTAGTTGCTTGATCATTGCTAGGATGGGCCTTCGACACAAATACAATGAACCATTCTCTCTCATCATTTTGCACAATTAATTTGAGGCGAGGCTTAAGAATGGTCTTGAACTCATCAAGATCCTGTACATTTCATATATATGAAGAATGGCAAAAAGTCATGGTCCATTTGACAAGTGATGTTATCTAAAGCTAGAATCAGGAAGAGCAGCATGCAGCATGATATTTAAAAATGTGGAGAGAAGTACCTCGCAAGTAACAAGAACAACAGTAGCATATGGTTCGCGAAACCAAAACAAGTATTGTTCTTGCGGAAATCGACTACGCAGCCTTGAATCAGTTGTCTGTATAAACTCAGCTGGTAGGTTTTCCACAAGAACAGGGTTCCTCGCCTTGTTATTGAGACAGGCTTTCTTGACTGGCAAGCGTTGCTCAAAACTATCTTTGACGTTGAGCCACAAGTCACTCACATCCTCAACTGTCACAAAAGATCATTTGCTGTATGAGAAGGAATTTATACAACAAATACACAAATTTGATCTCGCATTTTGTCAGCATGTGCGGCGAGAAGCTAGGCTAGTTTGGCAACAAAGTTTTTAGAAAACCGTGGTAATTGAAAACCACAGTATTTCGATGTGTGGGCAAAGAATACTACAGTTTCTTTAAACCATGGTTTTTCTCAGTTTTACTAAAACTACCAGGTGTTTGGGTGGTGTTCTTATACTACAGTTTTGACCGGATTATAAGACAGGATGACAGATGAAACTAACTCAGCTAACTAAAGGAGCTACATGACCAGACTAATTAGCGTCTGCTAACAGCCGCCATGCAGAAGGTCAGCACATCCGCATCTCTGTAGCAGATTGACTTATCACTTCTATGTGCACGTCACCTACTGTACGAGTGCAACCCAGCAGGGGCAAAACTCTTCGTGCGTGTATGTGCACAGCTTGTAATCAATCGGCAAGCTAGCCAACCTACTGCGTACCGATGAATCAATCTACTCCATGATCAATCTTTGCTTGAGACATGTGGTACTCGCTCCGAAGTAATCGGCAACCAACGAGTCGATAAAAGTGTGCAAGATAACTACAAATAATTAGTGCTGTATTCCCATCCACCGGTACCATCTCAAATGTATATGCCGCCCGGCAGCGTTGCAACTTGCAATCACCAGAAGAAGTGCTTGGGACACCAATTAACAGAAGGTAATCTTAACCGACTCGCCTATTAATTAGGAGATAGAATAAGATTCGCTAACAAGATAACGGAAAGAGTGATCGCATGCATCTGATCTTATCTCAACGTAGACAGGGACGTCAAGTGCGCTCTCTTCAATAACTTCTCTCACTTCTGTTTAGAAAAAAGGAGTCTAGACCACTTTTTTAGATACTGCAAAAAACCACAGTTTTTGGCATACTGCAGTTTATGAAACTTCTGTTTTTGTTTCATCCAAACACCTCAAAGTATGTAATACCAAAGTTTTTTTCAGAAACCACAGTATTTCCTGAAAACTGCAAAAATACTTTGTAAACAAACGCACCCTTAGTTGTGTTAGTCAACTTTCATTGTATGCCTCCGGACTATACCAATGGGCATCTGCCTGTCCAACACTACACAGGTGCGAACAGTTTGAGATAAATTACATATGAACCAGGTTTGTGCCAATATGCTGGTGCATTATGTGGTTTTCATGCAGATTGTTTGGCCACATTGGAAATTGGAGACAACACTCATTCCCCATTAGCTTAAGCACAGCGAACCTTACTTGTCACTAATTGAGATGCGACCAGCAGGAAACAAAACACAACCCTCCAGCCCTCACACCACCATGAATATCACTCAACAAGATGTCACAGCAAGCCCGTAACCACCATTTCAGCTATATTATCTAGAAATATCACCATTTCATCTCCAATTGCCGCCCGATCGGGCGCAACCCTCCCGCGTGGCCCCGAGATCACGCGGGCCGGCTGCGCAGATCGCGCTATGCTGCGAGTCGCGGCAGCGCACGGGAGAGCGCGGTTCATGGTAGGTATGGGATCCGAGGGGTTAGGAGTAGGGTGAAGAGAGGAGGTGGCATACCGGCGATGACGATGCGGTCCGAGGAGGACTTGATGGTCTGGAACTGCGCCAGATAGTTGGCCATGGCCGCAGACGGCGCAGGGGCAAGGAGATAGCTTCGGCGCTGGGCCTACTGCTCCATGCGGCGAGCGTTCCGCCGCCGGAGAGGTCGCCGGAGACAGGGACGAGGCGGGGGAGTGGCGAGATGCGGACGGGAGGGGGAGTGGTGGGCTAGTTGAGTTTGGTGGAGACGACAAGGCGGCAGGCGCTCAAACGGGTCGGGTCGGGTCGGGTGCGAAGCGAGCAAGTGGCTTAACGGGGCGGAGAGGCCATCGCGGTGGGCGAACTTTAACCCACAAACCTCAAATTCTTAAAGCAGTTTTAAGGGTTAAGAAGTGCCACTTTTTAACACTTTTAAAAGTTGAAAAACAGAAGCAAATATTAGAACCCTCAAACCCAACCCTTAAACTGATTTAAGGATTGGATTTGAAGGTTCCAGTCTTTGCCTCGACCCCAACCTTTAAATCTATCATTTGACATTTCACAATTTATGACAACAAAAACACAATCAACTTCCAAACAAACTATCAAATGACAATCATTGATGCATGGTTTAATAGTTTACATCATAAAATTATCATCTTCCTCCTCTCATCGGCATCATCACCAAAAAGTTGCACCTCGGCGCCATCTCCTAGACCACATGCGGACTCCATCAAGCATCTCCATGGGCACCGGTGGAGTCGTACACACCGCCATCACCACAACTACTCATCGGAGTGTCACCTCAAAAAGTAGAGGACGCAACACGGAACATCCTCTTCCTCTCCGCGATGTCGTCCTTGTAGTCCTTCCACCATTGCAATTGGTCTTGATCCATGTCCTTCTTGGACATCATCATGTGCTCTTTCTCTTCCACCATGAGTTCTTTTCATACCTTTGCCTTTTTGAACTTGATCATCCTCTCCTCCAACTCGGCCTTGCGCTTTGCTTCTTCACGCTTTGCTTCAACTTGTGCAAGCTTGACCTCTTTCTTCTTCTCGGTGATAAGAAGCTTCGTCTCCAATGTCTTCATTGTCAATTCCTCTCTTACCTTCATCATGTGGTCCATCTTCTCCCTTAGGCTTGACACCTCTTCTTCCATCTTCACCCTTAGCTTGCCCTTCTTGGTTCCCTCGGGCTTGCCCAAGTTCCTCTCCTCCTTGTCTTCACTATCATCCATCCTAAGCATTGCCGACTTCTTGGGTGCGGTCTCTTGATCCCTCAACTTTCACTTGTCAAAGGTTTGAAGAATTGTCCAAGCATGCTTAAATGGGAATGGCTTGCCCTTGGAAGCGGCCATCTCCTTGTACCTCATGCCGGCAATTGTCTCCTATCAACCACACATAAATCACATAAGAACCCACCAATAACATAGTGCACTCACATAGTCACTCTCCACGGTTCCACTAGGTGGTGCATCCCTCACTTGGTACATGGCTGCACTCCAACGAGCACAAGCAGGCTTGATCAACTCCCACCGGCCTTGAAGCGACCGGTAAGTGCGAGAGATGAACCCACTATTCTTCGGCTTGATCCTACAATAGGTGTCCTCGATCCTTTGCCAATACCGTTTATCGGTTTGATCGGTGCCGGTGGTTGCATCCATTCCCACAGCTGCCCAAGCACGAACCAAGAGGATATCTTCCGCCTCGGTGTAGTTTGTCGACCGCGCGTGTGGGCGGGAAGCGGCGGTGAATGCCTCCTCCCCTATCTCGGCCACCTCCTCCTCGTCATCCCCTTCATCCTCCTCATCTTCCTCCTTTTCCTCCAAGTCGTCACCAACCCTAAAGGGGTCTAGAGGCGGAGCTCCGAGGTCCATCTCCGCGTTTTGGAGGAGGTCCATGAACGAGGATGGGGTTGCCATTTCCTCGAACACCTCGTGCGGGGCGGGAGGAGGTTTGGCGACGGCGGCGGGCGGGGCCGCGGGCTTCTTCCGCACCGCGGGCTTCTTCCGCGGCTTGTTCATGTCCGGGGACGAGCCGGTGACCTTGGAGGCCGCCCCTCGCGGCCCATGAGAGGCCGCCTTCGGCCGGCTCTTCTT
>NC_041388.1:129941681-130112939 GCF_002162155.2 Triticum dicoccoides | reverse complement strand
GGGGGCGGGGCGGGCGAGGCGGGCGGGACGGGCGCGGCGGGCGGGGGCGCGGCGGCGGGGCCCTCCATGGCCGGCGTGTTGGGGATCTTAGCAGAAATTTAAAATTTTCTACGCATCACCAAGATCAATCTATGGAGTAATCTAGCAACGAGGGGAAGGAGAGTGCATCTACATACCCTTGTAGATCGCTAAGCGAAAGCGTTGCAAGAACGCGGATGAAGGAGTCGTACTCGTAGCGATTCAGATCGCGGTTGATTCCGATCTAAGCGCCGAACCACGGCGCCTCGGCGTTCAACACACGTGCAGCCCGGTGACGTCTCCTACACCTTGATCTAGCAAGGGGAGAAGGAGAGGTTGGGGAAGACTCCATCCAGCAGCAGCACGACGGCATGGTGGTGAAGGAGGAGCGTGGAAATCCTGCAGGGCTTCGCCAAGCACCGCGGGAGAAGAGGAGGACTTGGGAGAAGGGGAGGGCTGCGCCAGAACTTTGGTGCGGCTGCCCTCCCACCCCCCACATATATATAGGGGCAAGGAAGAGGGGGGCCGGCCCCCTCGGATCCAATCTGAGGAGGGGGCGGCGGCCAGGGGGGTTGCCTTGCCCCCCAAGGCAAGGGGGGCGCCCCCCTTTAGGGTTCCCCCAAACCCTAGGCGCATGGGCCCTAGGGAGGGAGGCGCCCAGCCCACTAAGGGGCTGGTCCCTCTCCACACACAACCCATAGGGCCCTCCGGGGCAGGTGGACCCTCCCGGTGGACCCCCGGAACCCCTCCAGTGGTCCCGGTATAATACCGGTAACCCCCCGAATTATTCCGGTGACCGTATGATGACTTCCCATATATAAATCTTTACCTCCGGACCACTCCGGAACTCCTCGTGACGTCCGGGATCTCATTCGGGACTCCGAACAACATTCGGTGACCACGTACATACTTTCCCTATAACCCTAGAGTCATCGAACCTTAAGTGTGTAGACCCTACGGGTTCGGGAGTCATGTAGACATGGCCGAGACAACTCTCCGGTCAATAACCAACAGCGGGATCTGGATACCCATATTGGCTCCCACATGCTCCACGATGATCTCATCGGATGAACCACAATGTCAAGGATTCAATCAATCCCGTATACAATTCCCTTTGTCCATTGGTACGATACTTGCCCGATATTCGATCGTCGGTATCCCAATACCTTGTTCAATCTTGTTACCGGCAAGTCTCTTTACTCATTCTGTAACACATCATCCCGTGATCAACTCCTTGATCACATTTTGCATATCATGATGATGTCCTACCGAGTGGGCCTAGAGATACCTCTCCGTTTACACGGAGTGACAAATCCCAGTCTCGATTCGTGCCAACCCAACAGACACTTTCGGAGATACCTGTAGTGAACCTTTATAGCCACCCAGTTATGTTGTGACGTTTAGTACACCCAAAGCATTCCTACGGTATCCGGGAGTTGCACAATCTCATGGTCTAAGGAAATGATACTTGACATTAGAAAAGCTTTAGCATACGAACTACATGATCTTTGTGCTAGGCTTAGGATTGGGTCTTGTCCATCACATCATTCTCCTAATGATGTGATCCCATTATCAACGACATCCAATGTCCATGGTCAGGAAACCGTAACCATCTATTGATCAACGAGCTAGTCAACTAGAGGCTTACTAGGGACATGGTGTTGTCTATGTATCCACACATGTATCTGAGTTTCCTATCAATACAATTCTAGCATGGATAATAAACGATTATCATGAACAATGAAATATAATATAATAATAACTAGTTTATTATTGCCTCTAGGGCATATCTCCAACAGTCTCCCACTTGCACTAGAGTCAATAATCTAGTTCACATCGCCATGTGATTAACACTCACAGGTCACATCGCCATGTGACCAACATCCAAAGAGTTTACTAGACTCAATAATCTAGTTCACATCACTATGTGATTAACACTCAATGAGTTCTGGGTTTGATCATGTTATGCTTGTGAGAGAGGTTGTAGTCAACGGGTCTTGCCATATTCAGATCCCTATGTATTTCTCAAAACTTTATGTCATATCATAGATGCTGCTACCACGTTCCACTTGGAGCTATTCCAAATTGTTGCTCCATTATACGTATCCGGTATCTCTACTCAGAGCTATCCGGATAGGTGTTAAGCTTGCATCAACGTAACTCTTTACGTCGAACTCTTTATCACCTCCATAACCGAGAAACATTTCCTTATTCCTCTAAGGATAATTTTGACCGCTATCTGGTGATCCAGTCCTAGATCACCTTTGTACCCTCTTGCCAGACATATGGCAAGGCACACATCAGGTGCGGTACTCAGCATGGCATACCGTATAGGGCCTATGACAAGAGCATAGGGGACGACCTTCGTCCTTCCTCTTTCTTCTGCCGTAGTCAATCTTTGAGTCTTACTCAACTTCACACCTTACAACTCAGGTAAGAACCCCTTCTTTGACTGATCTATTTTGAACTCCTTCAAAAACATGTCAAGGTGTGCGTTCTTTGGAAGTATCATCAGGCGTCTTGATCTATCTCTATAGATCTTGATGCCCAATATGTAAGCAGCTTTCTCCAGGTCTTCCTTTGAAAAACACTCTTCAAACAACCGTTTATGCTTTCCAGAAATTCTACATTATTTCAGATCTACAATATGTCATCCACATATACTTATCAGAAATGTTGTAGTGCTCCCACTCACTTTCTTCTAAATACAAGTTTCTAGCAAACATTGTATAAAACCTAAAAGCTTTGATCACTCCATCAAAACATATATTCCGATTCCGAGATGCTTGCTCTAGTCCATAGAAGGATTGCTGGAGCCAGCATACCTTTTAGCATCCTGAGGATCGACAAAACCTTTTATTGTATCACATACAACTTTTCTTACAAAAACTTGGTAAGAAAACTTGTTTTGACATCCATCTGTAAGATTTCATAATCGAAAAATACAGCTAGTGCTAACATGATTCGGACGGACTTAAGCATCGCTACGGGTAAGAAATTCTCATCATAGTCAACTCCTTGAACTTGTGAAAAAAAACTCTTTCCCACAAGTCGAGCTTCATAGACGGTAACATTACCGCCCACGTCCGTCTTCTTCTTAAAGATCCATTTATCTCAATGGCTTGCCGATCATCGGGCAAGTCCACCAAAGTCCATACTTTGTTCTGATATATGGATCCTATCTCGGATTTCATAGCTTCTAACCATTTGTCAAAATACGGGCCCACCATCGCTTCTCCATAGCTCGTAGGTTCATTGTTGTCTAACAACATGATATCTAAGACAGGATTACCGTACCACTTAGGAGTAGTACATATCCTTGTCGACCTACGAGGTTCGATAGCAACTTGATCCAAAGCTTCATGATCACTATCATTAACTTCCTATTCAACAGACGTAGGCGCCACAGAAAACATCTTTCTGTGTTGCATCACTCTCTGGTTGAAGTAAAGGTTCGACAACCTCATCAAGTTCTATCTTCCTCCCACTCAATTCTTTCGAGAGAAACTCCTTCTCGAGAAAGGACCCGTTCTTAGCGACAAACAATTTGCCCTCGGATCTGAGATAGAGGGTATACCCTATTGTCACCTTTGGGTATCCTATGAAGATGTGTTTGTCCGCTTTGGGTTCGAGCTTCTTCGGCTGAAGCCTTAAGCATCGCAGCCCCAAACATTAAGAAACGACAACTTTGGTTTCTTGCCAAACCAATGTTCATACGACGTCGTCTCAACGGACTTAGATGGTGTCCTATCTAAAGTGAATGCAGCTGTCTCTAACGCATAACCTCAAAATGAAAACGGTAGATTGGTAAGAGACATCATAGATCGCACCATATCTCACAGGGTTCGATTATGACGTCCGGACACACCATTACCTTGTGGTGTTCCAGGTGGCTTCAACTGTGAAACAATTCCACAATGTCTTAAGTGATTGCCAAACTCATAACTTAGAAAATTCCCCTTTGATCAGATCGTAGGAACATGATCTTATTGTTATGATGATTCCTAACTTCACTCTGAAATCGCTTGAACTTTTCAAACGTTTCAGACTTGTGCTTCATTAAGTAGATATACCTATATCTACCCAAATCGTCAGTGAAGATGAGAAAATAGCGATATCCACCGCACGCTTCAATTCTCATTGGATCACACGCATCAGCATGCATGATTTCCAACAAGTCACTTGCTCGTTTCATTGTACCTGAAAACGGGGTCTTAGTCATCCTGCCCATGAGGCATGGCTCGCATGTGTCAAGTGATTCAAAATCAAGTGACTCCAAACATCCATCGACATGGAGTTTCTTCATGCATCTTACGCCAATATGACCTAAGCGGCAGTGCCACGAGAAAGTGGTACTATCATTATGAACTCTACATCTTTTGGCATGAACATGTGTATTACCATGACCGAGATTCAATGAACCATTCACATAGGGTGCATGACCATGAAAGGTATCATTCATGTAAACAGAATAACCATTCTTCTCTAACTTAAATGAATGACCGTATTGCAATGAACATGATCTAATCATATTCATGCTCAACTAGACACCTGATAACATTTATCTAGGTTCAATACTAATCCCGAAGGCAGATGGAGCGTGCGATGGTGATCTCATCGACTTTGGAAACACTTCCAACACACATCGTCACCTCGCCCTTAGCCAGTCTCCGTTTAGTCCGTAGCTTTTGCTTCAAGTCACCAATAATAGCAACTGAACCGGTATCCAATACCCAGGTGCTACCAGGAGTACTAGTGAGGTACACATTAATAACACGTATATACTTTGTTGAAGTTGCCAGCCTTCTTATCTACCATGCATTTGGGGTAATTCCGCTACCAGTGATCATTCCCCTTACAATAGAAGCACTCAGTCTCAGGTTTGGGTTCAACCTTGGGTTCCATCACTGGAGCGGCAACTGGTTTGCCATCCATGAAGTTTCCCTTCTAGCCCTTGCCCTTCTTGAAACCAGTGGTCTTGTTAAACCATCAACACTTGATGCTCCTTCTTTGATTTCTACCTTTTGCGGTCTTAAGCACCGCGAACAGCTCCGGGATCAACACCATCCCTTGCATGTCATAGTTCATCACGAAGATCTAGTAGCTTAGTGATAGTGGCTAGAGAACTCTATCAATCACTATCTTATCTAGAAGTTTAACTCCCACTTGATTTAAGTGATTGTAGCACCCAGACATTCTAAGCACATGCTCATTAGCTGAGCTATTCTCCTCCATCTTGTTGGCAAAAGAACTTGTCAGAGGTCTCATACCTCTCAACACGGGCATGAGCCTGAAATCCCAATTTCGGCTCTTGAAACATCTCATATGTTCTATGGCGTTCAAAATGTCATTGGATCCCCGATTCTAAGCCGTAAAGTATGATGCACTAAACTATCATGTAGTCATCAGGATGTGTCTGTCAGGTGTTCACAACATCCACAGACGACGTTGTAGGGGTTTGCACATCGAGCGGTGCATCAAAGACGTAAGCCTTCTATGTAGCAGCGAGGACACTCCTCGGACCACGGACCTAGTCCGCATCATTGCTTACAATATCTTTCAACTTAATCTTTCTCTAGGAACGTATTGAAACAGGGAGCTACAACGTGAGCTATTTATCTACAACATATTTGCGAAGACAATCTAGACTATGTTCATGATAATTGAGTTCATCTAATCAAATTATTTAATGAACTCCCACTCAGATAGGCATCCCTCTAGTCATCTAAGTGAAACATGATCCGAATCGACTAGGCCGTGTCCGATCATCACGTGAGACGGACTAGTCATCAACGGTGAACATCTCATGTTGATCGTATCTTCTATACGACTCATGTTCGACCTTTCGGTCTTCCGTGTTCCGAGGCCATGTCTGTACATGCTAGGCTCGTCAAGTCAACCTAAGTGTTTCGCATGTGTCCCGAGGCCCCATGTCTATACATGCTAGGCTCGTCAACACCCGTTGTATTCGAACGTTAGAATCTATCACACCCGATCATCACGTGGTGCTTTGAAACGACGAACCTTCGCAACGGTGCACAGTTAGGGGGAACACTTTTCTTGAAATTTTAGTGAGGGATCATCTTATTTAAGCTACCGTCTTTCTAAGCAAATAAGATGTAAAACATGATAAACATCACATGCAATCAAATAGTGACATGATATGGCCAATATCATTTTGCTCCTTTTGATCTCCATCTTCGGGGCTCCATGATCATCGTTGTCACCAGCATGACACCATGATCTCCATCATCACGATCTCCATCATCGTATCTTCTTGAAGTTGTCTCGTCATCCATTACTTATACTACTATGGCTAACGCTTTAGCAATAAAGTAAAGTAATTACATGACATTTATGTTGACATGCAGGTCATAAATAAATTAAGACAACTCCTATGGCTCCTGCCGGTTGTCATACTCATCGACATGCAAGTCGTGATTCCTATTACAAGAACATGATCAATCTCATACATCACATATATCATTCATCACATCCTTTTGGCCATATCACATCACAAGGCATATGCTGCAAAAACAAGTTAGACGTCCTCTAATTGTTGTTGCAAGTTTTTACGTGGCTGCTATAGGTTTCTAGCAAGAACGTTTCTTACCTACGCCAAAACCACAACGTGATATGCCAATTTCTATTTACCCTTCATAAGGACCCTTTTCATCAAATCCGATCCGACTAAAGTGGGAGAGACAGACACCCGCTAGCCACCTTATGCAACTAGGGCATGTCAGTCGGTGGAACCAGTCTCACGTAAGAGTACGCGTAAGGTCGGTCTGGGCCGCTTCATCCCACGATGCTGCCGAATCAAGATAAGACTAGTAACGGCAAGTAAATTGACAAAATCGACGCCCACAACTGCTTTGTGTTATACTCGTGCATAGAAACTACGCATAGACCTGGCTTTGATACCACTGTTGGGGATCGTAGCAGAAATTTAAAACTTTCTACGCATCACCAAGATCAATCTATGGAGTAATCTAGCAACAAGGAGAAGGAGAGTGCATCTACATACCCTTGTAGATCGCTAAGCGGAAGCGTTGCAAGAACGTGGATGAAGGAGTCGTACTCGTAGCGATTCAGATCGCGGTTGATTCCGATCTAAGCGCTGAACCACGGCGCCTCCGCGTTCAACACACGTGCAGCCCGGTGATGTCTCCTACGCCTTGATCCAGCAAGGGGAGAATGAGAGGTTGGGGAAGACTCCATCCAGCAGCAGCACGATGGCATGGTGGTGAAGGAGGAGCATGGCAATCCTGCAGGGCTTCGCCAAGCACCGCGGGAGAAGAGGAGTGTAACGCCCCGGACACACCCGCCGGTGGTCGTTACTCCTGGCGGGATCTAGACTAGCCCCATAGATCAATACTAGTCTTTTCTGCGCACTTTGTCCTCACTCGTGCGCATCCGGGAGCAACTTCCCAGTCGGTCACCCATCCTGAAACTACTCCAAGCTGAGCACACTTAACTTTGGAGTTCTTTCCGAATGGGCTCCCGGAAAAGAAGGAATTCCTTATTGATATGAGTAGTCTACCATCCCTAATAAGCCAGGCTATCACATACACCCCCACTCAGAGGAACCGACGTCCTCGTCGGGCCACAGGAACGTTCCCTCTTGGCACAAACGTCTGTGCTTCCAGTCCGGCACATGTGCCATGCCGTGTGCCACGACGGGTCACAAACGTCATGCACAACATGACCGCGCACCTGTCCGCAAACATCCGTGTAACCGCGAGGGTTGGCTCCGATACCAACTTGTAACGCCCCGGACACACCCGCCGGTGGTCGTTACTCCTGGCGGGATCTAGACTGGCCCCATAGATCAATACTAGTCTTTTCTGTGCACTTTGTCCTCACTCGTGCGCATCCGGGAGCAACTTCCCGGTCGGTCACCCATCCTGAAACTACTCCAAGCTGAGCATGCTTAACTTTGGAGTTCTTTCCGAATGGGCTCCCGGAAAAGAAGGAATTCCTTATTGATATGAGTAGTCTACCATCCCTAATAAACCAGGCTATCACAAGGAGGACTTGGGAGAGGAGGAGGGCTGCGCCAGAACTTTGGTGCGGCTGCCCTCCCACCCCCACATATATATAGGGGCAAGGGAGAGGGGGCCCGGCCCCCTCAGATCTAATCCGAGGAGGGGGCGGCGGCCAGGGGGGTTGCCTTGCCCCCCAAGGCAAGGGGGGCGCCCCCCCCCCCCCTTTAGGGTTCCCCCAAACCCTAGGTGCATGGGCCCTAGGGGGGAGGCACCCAACCCACTAAGGGGCTGGTCCCTCTCCACACACAGCCAATAGGGCCCTCCGGGGCAGGTGGACCCTCCCGGTGGACCCCCGGAACCCCTCTAGTGGTCCCGATAACCCCCGAATTATTCCGGTGACCGTATGATGACTTCCCATATATAAATCTTTACCTCCGGACCATTCCGGAACTCCTCGTGACGTCCGGGATCTCATCCGGGACTCCGAACAACATTCGGTGACCACGTACATACTTTCCCTATAACCCTAGTGTCATCGAACCTTAAGTGTGTAGACCCTACGGGTTCGGGAGTCATGCAGACATGGCCGAGACAACTCTCCGGTCAATAACCAACAGCGGGATCTAGATACCCATGTTGGATCCCACATGCTCCACGATGATCTCATCGGATGAACCACGATGTCAAGGATTCAATCAATCCCGTATATAATTCCCTTTGTCCATCGGTACGATACATGCCCGAGATTCGATCGTGATATCCTGATACCTGGTTCAATCTCGTTACCGGCAAGTCTCTTTACTCGTTCCGTAACACATCATCCCGTGATCAACTCCTTGATCACATTGTGCACAATATGATGATGTCCTACCGAGTGGGCCTAGAGATACCTCTCCGTTTACACGGAGTGACAAATCCCAGTCTCGATTCGTGCCAACCCAACAGACACTTTCGGAGATACCTATAGTGAACCTTTATAGCCACCCAGTTACGTTGTGACGTTTGGTTCACCCAAAGCATTCCTACGGTATCTGGGAGTTGCACAATCTCATGGTCTAAGGAAATGATACTTGATATTAGAAAAGCTTTAGCATACGAACTACACGATCTTTATGCTAGGCTTAGGATTGGGTCTTGTCCATCACATCATTCTCCTAATGATGTGATCCCGTTATCAACGACATCCAATGTCCATGGTCAGTAAACTGTAACCATCTATTGATCAACGAGCTAGTAAACTAGAGGCTTACTAGGGACATGGTATTGTCTATGTATCCACACATGTATCTGAGTTTCCTATCAATACAATTCTAGCATGGATAATAAACGATTATCATGAACAATGAAATATAATATAATAATAACTAATCTATTATTGCCTCTAGGGCATATCTCCAACACGGCGCGGCAGGAGGCGGCGGGAGGCGGCGGGAGGAGGAGGCCGGGAGGAGGAGGAAGTTTCCTCCCGCGCGAGAGAGGAGGAGGAGTGCGGGTTGGGGGGAGATTTTCCTCTCAACCCCTACTTCTACAGGTTGCAAAACTGGTTTGAGGGTTGGACCTCTAAATTTTTTTACGGGTTTGAGTGTTTAGAGGTTCTAGTCTACGGCGTTTTTTCGGCGAAAACTATAAAAAACGGTTATTTTTAAGGGTTTGAGGGCTCTACTAGACTTTCTCTTAGAGCATCTACACCCGTTCATCTCAAACCCACCTTAGACACCTCGACCAACCACCCGATCAATAACTGGTCAACAAAAATCGACCCGAAAGTCTCAAACTGATTGGCATCCTTCATATTCAATTTAAATATAGAACGGACATAAGAAGACCCAGGCGCCGCCGGACGTGTCCATCACGTCGGACTGATGATTATTCTCCACAAAATCGTCTGGAAACACGGTGGTTCGATGGACGTCTTCTCCGATGAGGTGTGAATGGCACCGCCCTGACTCGCCACACGAGGCCAAATTTAAGCCGGTCGGTGTCCCCCAACCCTCGCCACATCCACCTCCTCCCTCTCCGCACCGCCACCTGAGCCCATCCACCTCTCTCGCGTTCCGCCGCTCTTCCCACGCCGTTCGGCTTCACCATAGCCCACAAAAGAAGAAGACATATGCTCTGCTCACGCTGGAGCGCCGTTTCCAGATTGAGGAGGAGATCCAGACAAGGCGCATGGTGTCGCTTGAACTACGTCGTTATTTCCTCAAAGAGGAAGGGATGATGCAACACATCTACTGTAAGTATTTCCCTCAGTTATGAAACAAAGGTTATCAATTCAGTAGGAGAACCAAGCAACACTATGTAAACGGTACCTCCACACAAAGAACAAATACTTGCAACTTTACGCTTATGAGGGGTTATCAATCCCTCTACAGGTAACGTCGCTAGAAATTGTCAAGTTGACGGGATAAAATTGTGATAGATTGGATAAATAGATCTCAATAAAACGTGAAATAAAATAAATAACAAAAAGTGCAGCAAGATATTTTGGGGTTTTTGGAATAATAGATCTGAAAATAAAAGCAAATAAAAATAGATCTCAAAGCAAATATGATAATGAATAGACCCGAGGGCCGTAGATTTCACTATTGGCTTCTCTCAAGAAAATAGCACACGGTGGGTAAACAAATTACTGTTGGGCAATTGATAGAAGATCAAATAATTATGACGATATCCAAGGCAATGATCAATATATAGGCAACACGTCCAAGATTAGTAGACCAACTCCTGCCGTATTATTACTCCACACATCGACCGCTATCCATCATGCATCTAGTGTATTAAGTTTATGGAGAAATGGAGTAATGCAATAAAAACGATGACATGATGTAGACAAGATCTATTCATGTAGGAATAGCCCCCGTCTTGTTATCCTTAATAGCAACGATATATGTGTGTCTTGCTGCCCCTTCTGTCACTTGGAAAGAACACCGCACGATCGAACCCATCACAAAGCACGTCTTCCCATGACAAGAAAAATTGATCTAGCTGGTCTAACTAAACCAAAGATTCTAAGAAGAAATACGAGGCTATAAATAATCATGCATATAAGAGATCAAAGAAGACTCAAACAATATTCATGGATATAGATCTGGTCATAAACTCAAAGTTCATCGGATCCCAACAAACGCACCGCAAAAAGAGTTATATCAAATAGATCTCCAAGAGACCATTGTATTGAGAATCAAAAGAGAGAGAGGAAGTCATCTAGCTACTGCCTACAGACCTGTAGATCTATGATGAACTACTCACGCATCATCAGAGAGGCACCAATGAGGATGAGGAACCCCTCCGTGATGGTGTCTAGATTGGATCTCGTGGTTCTGAAACTTGCGGCGACTGGAATTGTGTTTCGTCGACTCCCCTAGAGTTTCTGGAATATTTGGGTATTTATAGGGCGAAGATGCGATACGTGAGGTCACTGAGGGGGCACAACCCCCCTGGACGCGCCTGGCACAACCCCTCCTGGGCGTGCCTGGGCTCCTGGGTGCCTCATGGTGGGTTGTGCCCACCTCGGGCCTCCCCTCTGGTACTTCTTTGGCCATCTTGTGTCTTCTGATTCAAAAAAATTCTCCAAAAAGCTTCGCAACGTTTGGACTCCGTTTGGTACTGGTATTCTGCAAAGTAAAAAAACAAGCAAAAAACTGCGACTGGCACTAGGCACTATGTCAATAGGTTAGTCGCAGAAAAAGATATAAAGTTGCTATAAAATGATTGTAAAACATCCCAGAATGATAATATAACAGCATGGAACAAGCAAAAATTATAGATATGTTGGAGAAGAATCAACATCCTCAAGCTTAATTCCTGCTCGTCCTCGAGTAGGTAAATGATAAAAATAGATTTTTTGATGTGGAATGCTGCCTGACATGTTCATCACATATTCTTTTCTTTTGTAGCATGGACATTTGAATTTTTATATGGTTCAAAGCAATAGTCTAGTTTTGACATGAAGATTTCAACACTCAAGCATATCAACAAGCAACCATGTCTTTTAAAATGTCAACACTAAAGAAAGTTATCCCTAGCCCATCATGCTCAATCATTGATCCATTCATAAAACACACTCGCATATTAGCTACATCCAATGCTCAAGTATGATCATAATGCTCTCTAGTTGGTGCTTTATAAGAGAAGATGAAGACTCAAGTAAAAATAAAAATTGCATAAAGTAAATAGATTGGCCCTTCGTAGAGGGAAGTAGGGATTTGAAGAGGTGCCAGAGCTCAAAGCAAAAATTGAGAGATAAATTTTTTTGAGAGGCATACTTTTCCCGTCAACGAAAATGATCGAGTAATTTTCAACACTTTCCATGCTAGATATATCATGGGCGGTTCACAAACAGAAAATAAAGTTTATTCCTTTTTCCACCATTCTTTCATAATCCATAGCTAGCCGTATCCACGGGTGCCTTCCATACCAACACTTTTCAAGGAATTTATTATTTGACAACATAAAGTAAAATTCTTTTTTCATTTCGGGACTGAGCATCCCTATTACCATCGTACTCCCGTGCAATGACAAGTTAATAAACACCCATCTTGAGAATAACACATTTAGTATGAAAAATATTGGCCACCCTCTGCCGCTTCATGAGTAGTACGGGCACACAAAAAGAACAATTATTTTAAAAATTAGAGGTGACACATACAAATTTGCTTAGAACGACACGGAAATACCGCATATAGGTAGGTATGGTGGACTCATATGGCAAAACTGAGTTTAAATATTTTGGATGCATAAGTAGTATTTCTACTTAGTACAAGTGGAGGCTAGCAAATAGATTGAGAAGCAACCAACCAAGAAACGAAAAATCACATAAGCGAGCATTAAGCATAACTAACACCAATTAATGCACCACAAGTAGGATGTAATTTCATTGCATAACTATTGACTTTCGTGCTTGCATAGGGAATCACAAACCTTAACACCAATATTCTTACTAAAGCATAATTACTCACCAACATGACTCACATATCACTATCATCATATCTCAAAACTATTACAAAGAATCAAGTTTATTTGTCCAATGATCTTCATGATTTTTTATTATATCCCTCTTGAATATCTATCACTTTGTGACTAATTTCATATGTTTCTTTTGATAAGCTCAAACAAATTTAAGTGAATAACATGAGCATAATTTTTTTCTTCTCACAAAATAATATAAGTGAGGCATGAGAGCATTTCTTCAAAAATTTACTAACTCTCAAATAAATCTAAGTAAAGCATGAGAGCATTTTTCAAAAATATTAAAGCACACCATGCTAAAAAAGATATAAGTGAAGCACTAGAGCAATTCCATAGCTAAAAAAATTAAGTGAAGCATAAAGAGCAATTCTATTAAATCATAGCATAATTTTGGCTCTCTCAAATAGGTGTGTTTAGCAAGGATACTTGTGACAAACTAAAAATCAAAACAAGCAAAGACTCATATAATACAAGACGCTCCAAGCAAAACTCATGATATATGACAAATAAAAATATAGCTCCAAGTAAAATACCGATGGTCGTTAGAAGAAAGAGGGGATGCCTCGGAAGGCATCCCCAAGCTTAGTTGTTTCATTCTCCTTGAATAATAACTTGGGGTGCCATGGGGCATCCCCAATCTTAAGATCTTTTCACTCCTTATTCCTTCATCCATCGTGATCTCACCCAAAACTTGAAAACTTTAATCACACAAAACTCAACAAAACCTTCGTGGGATCCGTTAGTATAACAAAGCAAATCACCACTCTAAGTACTGTTGCAAACCCATTCATATTTTATTTTTGCATCATACCTACTATATTCTAACTTTACCATGGCTTATACCCCCCCGATACAAACTATAGATTCATCAAAATAAGCACACAACACAAAGAAAACAGAATCTGTCAAAAACATAACAGTCTGTAGTAATATGCAAACTTCGTATATTTCTGCAACTCCAAAATTTCTGAAAAATTAGGATAGCATAGGCAATTTGTATATCAATCTTGCATAAAAAATCATAATTTTATCACGCTTTTGTGATTTTAAACAATTCTGCTACTAGCGCACAAAGTTTCTGTTTTTCAACAAGATCAAATCAACTATCACCCAACATGATCCTAAAGGCTTTCCTTGGCACAAACACTAACTAAAACACAAAAAACATAAACATAATAGTAGCATAATTGTGCAAACACTCAAGAACAGAAAGAAAAAGTCAAAAATAAAATTTATTCATTGGGTTCCCTCCCAACAAGCGCTATCGTTTTATGCCCCTAACTAGGCATTGATAATTTTAATGATGCTCGCATGGAAGACAAGAATTGAAGCGCAAAGAGAGCATCATAAAGCATGTGAAAATCACATTTAAGTCTAACATACTTCCTATGCATAAACATTTTATAAGCAAACAAATTATCAAAACAAGCAAAAACTAGCATATGCAAGGAAGAAGAATAAAACATTGACAATCTCAACACGAAGAGAGGTAATTTAGCAACATGAAAATTTCTACAACCATATATCCGTCTCTCATAATAATTACATGTGGGATCATGATCAAATTCAACAATATAGCTATTATATAAAATTTTCTCTTCATGATCCACATGCATAAAAGTTTTATAATCTTCCAAAATAGTGGGATTAACATTAACTAAAGTCATGACCTCTCCAAACCCACCTTTATCAAAAAATTCATAAGATTGAGCGCTCTCCAAATATGTAGGATTATTTTTACCTAAAGTTGATGCTGTTCCGAATCCACTTTCAATATTATTGCAAATAACATATTCATCATGAAGCTTAAATAAATTTTCAAGATCATAAGAGGAATCACTCCAATCATTATCATTGCAATAAGTAATGGACATAGAAAAATTAGCATCCCCAAGCTTGGGGTTTTGCATATTATTAGCACAATTAAAATTAATAGAATTTGTAGTAAAATCATTGCAATCATGCTTCTCATTCAAGGAGCTATCATGAATCACTTCATATATTTCTTCATCACAATTTTCAAATTCATGAATCTCAAGCAAAACTTCATAAATATAATCTAGTGCACTCAACTCACTAGCAATTGGTTCATCATGATTGGATCTTTTAAAAAGATTAGCAAGTGGATGGTGATACATATCAGTAGATTTTTAGCAAGCGAAGATGAAGCAAATACAAGACACATGGCAACACAAGCAAACAAAGGTCGAATGAGAAAAAGGCAAACAGAAAATATTTTTGGATTTTTGCAAAAACATTTTAGAAGTGGGCGAGATGAAAATAAGAGGCAAATGGCAAATAATGTAAATTACAAGGAGATGAGATTTATGATTAGGAACCTGCTATATGTTGATGATGTCTCCCAGGCAACGGCGCCAGAAATTCATTTTGATGTCGCTTGAACTACGTCGGTATTTCCCCAAAGAGGAAGGGATGATGCAGCACATCTACGGTAGGTGTTTCCCTTAGTTATGGAACCAAGGTTACCAATCCAGTAGGAGAACCAAGCAACACTATGTAAATGGTACCTACACACAAAGAACAAATACTTGCACCCGACACTTATGAGGGGTTGTCAATCCCTCTACAAGTAACGGCGCCAAAAATTGTCAAGTTTACGGGAAAAATTTGTGATAGATTGGATAAATAGATCTCGATAAAACACGGAATAAAATAAGTAACAAAAAAGTGCAGTAAGGTATTTTTGGGTTTTTGGAATAATAGATATGAAAATAAAAGCAAATAAAAATAGATCTCAAAACAAATATGATAAAGAATAGACTCAGGGGCCGTAGATTTCACTAGTGGATTATCTTAAGAAAATAGCACACGGTGGGTAAACAAATTACTGTTGGGAAATTGATAGAAGATCGAATAATTATGCTGATATCCAAGGCAATGATCAATATATAGGCATCACATCCAAGATTAGTAGACCGACTCCTGCCTGCATCTACTACTATTACTCCACACATCGACCACTATCCAGCATGCATCTAGTGTATTAAGTTCATGGAGAAACGGAGTAATGCAATAAGAACGATGACATGATGTAGATGATATCTATTCATGTAGGAGTAGCCCCCATCTTGTTATCCTTAATAGTAACAATACGTGCGTGTCTTGCTACCCCTTCTGTCACTGGGAAAGAAAACTGCATGATCGAACACATCACAAAGCACGTCTTCCCATGGCAAGAAAAATCAATCTAGTTGGCCTAACTAAACCAAAGATTCCAAGAATAAATACGAGGCTATAAATAATCATGCATATAAGAGATCAAAGAAGACTCAAATAATATTCATGGATATAGATCTGATCATAAACTCAAAGTTCATCGGATCCCAACAAACACACCGCAAAAAGAGTTACATCAAATAGATCTCCAAGTGACCATTGTATTGAGAATCAAAAGAGAGAGATGAAGCCATCTAGCTACTACCTATGGACCTGTAGGTCTATGATGAACTACTCACGCATCATCGGAGAGGCACCAATGAGGATGATGAACCCCTCCGTGATGGTGTCTAGATTGGATCTCGTGGTTCTGGAACTTGCGGCGGCTGGAATTGTGTTCTGTCGACTCCCCTAGGGTTTCTGGAATATTTGGTTATTTATAGGGTGAAGAGGTGGTGCGGGAGGTCAATGAGGGGGGCACAACCCCCTGGGCGCGCCTGGGCTCCTAGGCGGACCCTGGTGGGTTGTGCCCAACTCGAGTCTCCCCTCTGGTACTTCTTTGGCCCATCTTGTGTCTTCTGGTCTAAAAAAATTCTCCAAAAAGTTTTGTTGCGTTTGGACTCCGTTTGGTACTGATATTCTGTGAAGTAAAAAACAAGCAAAAGACAACAACTGGCACTAGGCACTATGTCAATAGGTTAGTCCCAAAAATGATATAAAGTTGCTATGAAATGATTGTAAAACATCCAAGAATGACATATAACATCATGGAACGAGCAAAAATTATAGATACATTGGTGACGTATCAGCGCGCCGCCCGCATCGCAGCCGGTCTGCCTCCAGACTCGCCGAAGCCGGAGGAGGAGGAGCGGCAGCCGTCTTCGATGGAGGTGACGGATCCGAAGGAGTACAAGGCAGAGCAGCCGTAGGATAAGCTGGCGGGGGCTCCGGGCTTCAGCATGGCGGACGCGGAGGCAGAGTTCGTGGTCGCCCAAGCGACCGAGATGGCAGAGCAACATGCCATCCTCTAGTCCATCCAAGATGAGGCCTACGTGGAGGCCAACCAACAATTCATCCGGCGGGAACGGGCCGCGATCGACGCGCTTTTCGATGAACTCGACACGGAGATGGAGGTGGAGGCCGACGCAGAGCAGCTGGAAGAATCAGAGTTGCGGTTGTCTCCCATGTACCTAGAGCCAGGCACGAAGATAGTGGACATCTTGGACGAGGATTAGGGTATTATAGGTTTCTATGTAGGACTTTCTCGTGTGCATGATTTGTAAGGTTTCAAATATGAGATATCTTGATGCAGAGTAGTAAATTTAAGGTCTAACCTATCATTACCCATGGACGTGCCCGGTCACGTCCACTTTGAGGGGCCGGATTGAAGGAAATATGCCCTAGAGGCGATGACAAAGGGAACAACGTATGTTGTTATGCGGTCTGACCGATAAAGATCTTCATAGAATATGTGGGAGCCAATATGAGCATCCAGGTTCCGCTATTGGGTATTGATCGGAGACGTGTCTTGGTCATGTCTACATAGTTCTCGAACCCGTAGGGTCTGCATGCTTAAAGTTCCGATGACGGTTATATTATGAGTTTATGAGTTTTGATGTACCGAAGGTTGTTCGGAGTCCTGGATGTGATCATAGACATTACGAGGAGTCTCGAAATGGTCGAGACATGAAGATTGTGTTGGGGAACGTAGTAATTTCAAAAATTTCCTACGCACACGCAAGATCATGGTGATGCATAGCAACGAGAGGGGAGAGTGTTGTCTACGTACCCTCGTAGACCGTTCGCGGAAGCTTTATATCAACGTGGTTGATGTAGTCGTACGTCTTCACGATCCGACCGATCCAAGTACCGAAAGCACGTCACCTCCGAGTTCTGCACACGTTCGGCTCGGTGACGTCCTCGCCTTCTCGATCCAGCAAGAGAGGTAAAGTAGTAGATGAGTTCCGGCAGCACGACGGTGTGGTGACGGTGTTGGTGAAGAACAATCTCTGCAGGGCTTCGCCTAAGCACTACGAAAACTAGGACGGAGGATAAACTAGAGGGGACGGGGTTGCCGGCACATGGTTTGGTGTTTCTTGATGTGTCTTTGGTGCTAGCCTTGCCCCTCTATTTATATGTTGAGCCATGGGGTCGAAACTTGGAGCAAAAGCCTCCTCAAAGTCGGTTTTGCCCGAAAGGCAAGAGTCCCACTCGGACTCCAGGACCGAACGCCACAATCCTTGGCGTCTAGCCCAGATGCCATGGGCCTCGGCGTCTGGCCTAGGGCCAGACGCCAGGGTCTCCGGCGTTTGGCCCCCTGGCCTCCGCAAAACTCCTTTTGCACCGACTTATAGCCCCATGGCCTGACCCCTTGGCCAAACCATATCATCCAATATATGAATCTTTACCTCCGGACCATTCCGGAGCTCCTCGTCATGTCCGTGATCTCATCCGGGACTCTGAACAACATTCGGTCACCAACATACATAACTCATATAATACTATATCATCAACGAATGTTAAGCATGCGGACCCTACGGGTTTGAGAACTATGTACACATGACCGAGACACCTCTCTGGTCAATAACCAATAGTGGGACCTGGATGCCCATATTGGCTCCTACATATTCAACGAAGATCTTTATCGGTCAGACCGGATAACAACATATGTTGTTCCCTTTGTCATCGGTATGTTACTTGCCCGAGATTCGATCGTCGGTATCTCAATACCTAGTTCAATCTCGTTACCGGCAAGTCTCTTTACTCGTTCGGTAATACATCATCCCGCAACTAACTCATTAGTTGCAATGCTTGCAAGGCTTATAGTGATGTGCATTACCAAGTGGGCCCAGAGATACCTCTCCGACAATCGGAGTGACCAATCCTAATCTCGAAATACGCCAACCCAACAAGTACCTTCGGAGGCACCTGTAGAGCACCTTTATAACCACCCAGTTACGTTGTGACGTTTGGTGGCACACAAAGTGTTCCTCCGGTAAATGGGAGTTGCATAATCTCATAGTCATAGGAACATGTATAAGTCATGAAGAAAGCAATAGCAACAAACTAAACGATCAAGTGCTAAGCTAACGGAATGGGTCAAGTCAATCATATCATTCTCCTAATGATGTGATCCCGTTAATCAAATGACAACTCATGTCTATGGTTAGGAAACTTAACCATCTTTGATCAACGAGCTAGTCAAGTAGAGGCATACTAGTGACACTCTGTTTGTCTATGTATTCACACATGTATTATGTGTCTGGTTAATACAATTCTGGCATGAATAATAAACATTTATCATGAAATAAGGAAATAAACAATAACTTTATTATTGCCTCTAGGGCATATTTCCTTCAGTCTCCCACTTGCACTAGAGTCAATAATCTAGATCACATCACCATGTGATTTGACATCAATAGTTCACATCTTTATGTGGTTAACACCCATAGTTCACATCGACATGTGACCAACACCCAAAGGGTTTAGTAGAGTCAGTAATCTAGTTCACATCGCTATGTGATTAACACCCAAAGAGTATTAAGGTGTGATCATGTTTTTCTTGTGAGATAATTTTAGTCAACGGGTTTGTCACATTCAGATCCATAAGTATTTTGCAAATTTCTATGTCTACAATGCTCTGCACGGAGCTACTCTAGCTAATTGCTCCCACTTTCAATATGTATCTAGACCGAGACTTAGAGTCATCTAGATTAGTGTCAAAACTTGCATCGACGTAACCCTTTACGACGAACCTTTTGTTACTTCCATAATCGAGAAACATATCCTTATTCCACTAAGGATAATTTTGACCGCTTTCCAGTGATCTACTCCAAGATCAATATCGTACTCCCTTTCCAAACTCAGTGGTAGGGTATGCAATAGATCTGGTACACAACATGGCATACTTTATAGAACCTATGGCTGAGGCATAGGGAATGACTTTCATTCTCTTTCTATCTTCTGTCATGGTCGGGCTTTGAGTCTTACTCAATTTCACACCTTGTAACACAGGCAAGAAACTCTTTCTTTGACTGTTCCATTTTGAACTACTTCAAAATCTTGTCGAGGTATGTACTCATTGAAAAAAAACTTATCAAGTGTCTTGATCTATCTCTATAGATCTCGATGCTCAATATGTAAGCAGCTTCACCGAGGTCCTTATTTGAAAAACTCCTTTCAAACACTCCTTTATGCTTTGCAGAATAATTCTACATTATCTCCGATCAACAATATGTCATTCACATATACTTATCAGAAATGTTGTAGTGCTCCCACTCACTTTCTTGTAAATACAGGCTTCACCGCAAGTCTGTATAAAACTATATGCTTTGATCAACTTATCAAAGTGTATATTCCAACTCCGAGATGCTTGCACTAGTCCATAGATGGATCGCTGGAGCTTGCATATTTTGTTAGTACCTTTAGGATTGACAAAACCTTCTGGTTGCATCATATACAACTCTTCTTTAATAAATCCATTAAGGAATGAAGTTTTGTTTATCCATTTGCCAGATTTCATAAAATGCGGCAATTGCTAACATGATTCAGACAGACTTAAGCATAGATACGAGTGAGAAACTCTCATCGTAGTCAACACCTTGAACTTGTCGAAAACCTTTTTGCGACAATTCTAGCTTTGTAGATAGTAACACTACTATCAGCGCCCGTCTTCCTCTTGAAGATCCATTTAATCTCAATGGTTCGCTGATCATTGGGCAAGTCAATCAAA
The DNA here is from genome assembly GCF_002162155.2 of Triticum dicoccoides. Taxonomy (NCBI): domain Eukaryota; kingdom Viridiplantae; phylum Streptophyta; class Magnoliopsida; order Poales; family Poaceae; genus Triticum; species Triticum dicoccoides. The sequence continues at coordinate 130,092,056 of NC_041388.1, read as the reverse complement.
GTCCATAATTTGTTCTCATACATGGATCTCATCTCAGATTTCATGGCCTCAAGCCATTTCGCGGAATCTGGGCTCATCATCGCTTCCTCATAGTTCGTAGGCTCGTAATGGTCAAGTAACATGACCTTCAGAACAGGATTACCGTACCACACTGGTGCGGATCTCACTCTGGTTTACCTACGAGGTTCGGTAGTAACTTGATCTGAAGTTACATGACCATCATCATTAGCTTCCTCACTAATTGGTGTAGTAGTCACAGGAACAGATTTCTGTGATGAACTACTTTCCAATAAGGGAGCAGGTACAGTTACCTCATCAAGTTCTACTTTCCTTCCACTCACTTCTTTCGAGAGAAACTCCTTCTCTAGAAAGGATCCATTTTCAGCAATGAATAACTTGCCTTCGAATCTATGATATAAGGTGTACCCAACATTTTCTTTTGGGTATCCTATGAAGACGCACTTCTCTGATTTGGGTTTGAGCTTATCAGGTTGAAACTTTTTCACATAAGCATTGCAACCTCAAACTTTAAGAAAGGACAGCTTAGGTTTCTTGCCAAACCATAGTTCATACGGTGTTCGTCTCAACGGATTTAGATGGTGCCCTATTTAACGTGAATGTAGCTGTCTCTAATGCATAACCCCAAAATGATAGTGGTAAATCGGTAAGAGACATCATAGATCGCACCATATCTAATAAAGTACGGTTACGACGTTCAGACACACCATTACATTGTGGTGTTCCAGGTGGCGTGAGTAGTGAAACTATTTCACATTGTTGTAACTGAAGGCCAAACTTGTAACTCAAATATTTTACTTCTGCGATCATATCATAGAAACTTTTTATTTTTGTTACGATGATTCTCCACTTCACTCTGAAATTCTTTGAACTTTTCAAATGTTTCAGACTTGTGTTTCATCAAGTAGATATACTCATATCTGCTCAAATCATCTGTGAAGATTAGAAAATAATGATACCTGCCGCGAGCCTCAATATTCATCGGACCACATACATCAGTATGTATGATTTCCAACAAATCTGTTGCTCGCTCCAATGTTTCGAAGAACGGAGTTTTAGTCATCTTGCCCATGAGGCATGGTTCGCAAGCATCAACTGATTCATAATCAAGTGATTCCAAAAGCCCATCAGCATGGATTTTCTTCATGCGCTTTACACCAATATGACCTAAACGGCAGTGCCACAAATAAGTTGCACTATCATTATTAACTTTGCATCTTTTGGCTTCAATATTATGAAAATGTGTATCACCACGATCGAGATCCAACAAACCATTTTCATTGGGTGTATGACCATAGAAGGTTTTATTCATGTAAACAGAACAACAATTATTCTCTAACTTACATGAATAACCGTATTGCAATAAACATGATCCAATCATATTTATGCTCAACGCAAACACTAAATAACATTTATTTTAGGTTTAACACTAATCCTGAAAGTATAGAGAGTGTGCGATGATGATCATATCAATCTTGGAACCATTTCCAATACACATCGTCACTTCACCCTTAACTAGTCTCTGTTCATTCTGCAACTCCCGTTTCGAGCTACTATTCTTAGCAAATGAACTAGTATCAAATACTGAGGGGTTGCTATAAACATTAGTAAAGTACACATCAATAACATGTATATCAAATATACCTATGTTCACTTTGCCATTCTTCTTATCCGCCAATTACTTGGGGTAGTTCCGCTTCCAGTGACCAGTCCCTTTGTAGTAGAAGTGATGACCCACAAGTATAGGGGATCTATCCTAGTCCTTTCGATAAGTAAGAGTGTCGAACCCAATGAGGAGCAGAAGGAAATGATAAGCGGTTTTTAGCAAGGTATTCTCTGCAAGTACTGAAATAAGTGGTAACAGATAGTTTTGTGATAGGATAAATTGTAACGAGCAACAAGTAACAAAAGTAAATAAAGTGCAGTAGGGTGGCCCAATCCTTTTGTAGTAAAGGACAAGCCAGAACAAACTCTTATAATAGGAAAAGCGCTCCCGAGGACACATGGGAATATCGTCAAGTTAATTTTCATCACGTTCATATGATTCGCGTTCGATACTTTGATAATTTGATATGTGGGTGGACCGGTGCTTGGGTGCTATTCTTACTTGAAAAAGCATCCCACTTATGATTAACCTCTATTGCAAGCATTCGCAACTACAACAAAAGTATTAAGGTAAACCTAACCATAGCATGAAACATATGGATCCAAATCAGCCCCCTACGAAGCAACGCATAAACTAGGGTTTAAGCTTCTGTCACTCTAGCAACCCATCATCTACTTATTACTTCCCAATGCCTTCCTCTAGGCCCAAATAATGGTGAAGTGTTATGTAGTCGATGTTCACATAACACCACTAGAGGCTAGACAACATACATCTTATCAAAAATATCAAACGAATACCAAATTCACATGACTACTCATAGCAAGACTTCTCCCTTGTCCTCAGGAACAAACGTAATTACTCACAAAGCATATTCATGTTCATAATCAGAGGGGTAATAATATGCATAGGATCTGAACATATGATCTTCCACCAATTAAACCAACTAGCATCAACTACAAGGAGTAATCAACACTACTAGCAACCTACTAGCACCAATCCCGGACTTTGAGACAAGAATTGGATACAAGAGATGAACTAGGGTTTGGAGATGAGATGGTGTTGGTGAAGATGTTGATGGAGATTGCCCTCTCCCGATGAGAGGAGCGTTGGTGATGACGATGGTGATGATTTCCCCCTCCGGGGGGGAAGTATCCCCGGCAGAACAGCTCTGCCGGAGCTCTAGATTGGATCCGCCAAGGTTCCGCCTCGTGGCTGCGGAGTCTCATCACGAAAAGTTCCTTCCTATTCTTTTCTCATCGAAAGACCTCATATAGGAGAAGATGGACGTCGGAGAGCCACCAGGGGGCCCACGAGGTAGGGGGCGCGCCCTAGGGGGGCGCCCCACCCTCGTGAGAAGGGTGTGAGCCCCCTGGCCTTCATCTTTTGCGAGGATTTTTCTTTATTTATTTTAAGATGTTCCGTGGAGTTTCAGGACTTTTGGAGTTGCGCAGAATAGGTTTCTAATATTTGCTCCTTTTCCAGCCCAGAATTCCAGCTGCCGGAATTCTCCCTCTTTATGTAAACCTTGTAAAATAAGAGAGAATAGCCATAAGTATTGTGACATAAAGTGAAATAACAGTCCATAATGCAATAAATATCGATATAAAAGCATGATGCAAAATGGAAGTATCAACTCCCCCAAGCTTAGACCTCGCTTGTCCTCAAGCGAAAAGCCGATAACAATAAATATGTCCTCATGTTTAGAGGTAGAGGCGTCGATAAAAATAAAATACGGACATGAAGGCATCATGATTATTCTCATAACAGCAACTTATATAGATTTTGTCATATGATTACTTATGTTCAAGTGATGATCTATTCACAATGCAAAAGTATAAATCATAAACCTTATTGGGCTCCGACAAACTATAATCTCAGTCATTGAAGCAATTGCAATTTATCATAACACCGGAAAGAGTCTATGTCAGAGCTAAAAAGCAAGTCCACATACTCAACTATCATTTAGTCCCCCATAATTGCTAACACTCACACAATACTGGTGGTTACGGAGTTTTAATCGGACACAGAGAAAGATAGGGGCTTATAGTTTTGCCCCACAACCTTTTACCTCAAGGGTAATGTCAACAATAATGGTTCATGCTCCCCTACATCCAATTAGATATATATATCATGTTCTTTCCAACATGCTGAGCTTGCCAAAGGATAAAATGAAAAAGGAAAGGTGAAGATCACCATGACTCTTGCATAAGGCAAAAGATAATAATAAAAGATAGGCCCTTCGCAGAGGGAAGCAGAGGTTGCCATGCACTTTTATGGTTGGATGCATAAAATCTCAATGCGAAAGAACGTCACTTTATATTGCCCCTTGTGATATGAACCTTTATTATGCAGTCCGTCGCTTTTATTACTTCCACATCACAAGATCGTATAAAGCTTATTTCTCCCACACCAATCAATCATACATATTTAGAGCAATTTTTATTGCTTTGCACCGATGACAACTTACTTGAAGGATCTTGCTCAATTCATAGGTAGATATGGTGGACTCTCATGGCAAAACTGGTTTAGGGATTTTGGAAGCACAAGTAGTATTTCTACTTGGTGCTGAGAATTTGGCTAGCATGAGGGGGAAAGGCAAGCTCAACAAGTTAGAGGAACCATGACAACATATTTTATCTCAGATATAAGAAAGACATAACTCATTACGTTGTCTTCCTTGTCCAACATCAACTCTTTAGCATGTCATATTTTAATGAGTGCTCCCAATCATAAAAGATGTCAATGATAATATATCTATATGTGAAACCTCTCTTTCCTTATTACTTCCTATTAATTGCAACAATGACCAAAGCTATGTCTGCCAACTCCCAACAACTTTTAATCATCATACTCTTTCTATGTGAAGTCATTACTCTCAATAAGATCAATATGAACTTTTTGTTTCTTTTTATTCTTTTGTTCTTTCTTTTATTCACCCAAGATTATGGCAAAACAATCAATCCCTTGACTCAACACTAATTTTTATTATATATAGCTCACGGACTCGATTACATAGAGAGATCATAAAGCAAAACTCAAAACTAGATCATGACATAAACTTTATTCTACTAGATCAAGATACTACTAATAAGATCGAACTAAGAAAAACGATAAAGATAGGAGTTGTGATTGTGATACGATACTGGGGCACCTCCCCCAAGCTTGGCAGTTGCCAAGGGGAGTGCCCATACCCATGTGATTATGTCTCCTTCTTTGTTGTCGGTGTAATATTCTTGGCGATGATTCCCCTCAGGATGCGGTTCTCCTCCTTGAGCTTATTGACTTGCTATTTGAGGTCCATTATTTCCTTACGAAGCTTTCTTGTGACAGCTAAAGCTCCTTGCACCCAAGGGTGTTGCATAGCTGCGGGAGAACAAGTGACACTCCTCTTCATATTTTCATAAGAAAGAAATCTAACATTAGAAGGGATAACCGAGTTTGGAATAGCTGAGCTCTGTAGTTCCCCCATCGTGAACCCAGCTCGGAGGCGAGAGGTGACTTCTTGATCCTCCATGGCATCTACTCTCATCAAGTCAGCCTCCATCTCTTCCTCCGTTGCTGGCCCAAAGTGGTCAGCGTCGCTGTTTGCCCTTGGTTTCGGTGCCGGATTAGATACCCGGCTCTCCCCGATTGACTCTTGAGAAGACATCTTGCCCTAATCTGCAGCGGCAACAGCTCGAAAACAAAAACAGAGGAATTTTGCGTGATACGGGAGTCAAAACCTTCGGGAGGTTATATAATGAATTTTTACCGACCAAAATATGTAACATGCAAGAAAACGGAGTCCGGAAGGCACACGAGGTGCTCACGAGGTAGGGGGCGCGCCCAGGGGGGTAGGGCGCGCCCACCAGCCTCGTGGGGCCCTCGTGTCCTTCCCAGACTGCTGCTTATTTTTCTATTTTTCTAAATATTCCAAAACGGAGAAATATTGCCTTAAAAATTGTTTTGGAGTCGGTTTACTACCTATTCCTTTTTGGAGTCTGAAACGTTCCGGAAAGTGTCCCTTATGTATTCCTCCGGGGTTACGGTTTCAATAATATTGGTTTCAACATTTATGGGATTACCTGAGATATAATGTTTAATTCTTTGACCGTTTACCACCTTCAGATTTGTGCCTTCGAAGTTGTTGATTTTTATGGCACCGGACGATAGACCTCCTCGATAACGTAAGGGCCTTCCCATTTAGAGAGAAGTTTTCCTGCAAAAAATCTTAAACGAGAGTTGTATAACAATACATAATCACCTACATTAAACTCGCGCTTTTGTATCCTTTTGTCATGCCATCTTTTAACTTTTTCTTTAAACAACTTGGCATTTTCATAAGCTTGGGTTCTCCATTCGTCAAGTGAGCTAATATCAAATAACCTCTTCTCACCGGCAAGTTTAAAATCATAGTTGAGTTCTTTAATAGCCCAATATGCCTTATGTTCTAGTTCGAGAGGTAAGTGACATGCTTTTCCATAAACCATTTTATACAGAGACATTCCCATAGGATTTTTATATGCAGTTCTATATGCCCATAATGCATCATCAAGTTTCTTAGACCAATTCTTTCTAGACCTATTAACAGTCTTTTGCAAAATTAATTTGAGCTCTCTATTTCTCAACTCTACTTGACCACTAGATTGTGGGTGATAAGGAGATGCAATTCTATGATTAACATCATATTTAGCAAGCATTTTACGGAAGGCACCATGGATAAAGTGTGAACCACCATCAGTCATTACATATCTAGGGACTCCAAACCTCAGAAAAATAACTTCTTTAAGCATTTTAATAGAAGTGTTATGATCAGCACTACTAGTTGGAATAACTTCTACCCACTTAGTAACGTAATCAACAGCAACTAGAATATGTGTGTATCCATTAGAGGCAGGAAAAGGTCCCATATAATCAAAGCCCCAAACATCAAATGGTTCAATAACAAGTGAATAATTAATAGGGATTTCTTGACGTCTACTAATATTACCAATTCTTTGACATTCATCACAAGACAAGACAAACTTACGGGCATCCTTGAAGAGAGTAGGCCAATAAAAACCAGATTGCAGTACCTTATTGTTGGGTTTCGTAGTAATTTCAAAAAAAATTCCTACGCACACGCAAGATCATGTGATGCATAGCAACGAGAGGGGAGAGTGTTGTCTACGTACCCACGCAGACCGACTGCGGAAGCGATGACACAACATAGAGGAAGTAGTCGTACGTCTTCACGATCCAACCGATCAAGCACCGAAACTACGGCACCTCCGAGTTCGAGCACACGTTCAGCTCGATGACGATCCCCGGACTCCGATCCAGCAAAGTTTCAAGGAAGAGTTCCGTCAGCACGACGGCGTGGTGACGATCTTGATGTACTACAGCAGCAGGGCTTCGCCTAAACTCCGCTACAGTATTATCGAGGACTATGGTGGCTGGGGGCACCGCACACGGCTAAGGAATAGATCACGTGGATCAACTTGTGTGTTTCTGGGGTGCCTCTGCCTCAGTATATAAAGGACCAAAGGGGGGAGGCTGGCCGGCCACATAGGGCGCGCCAGGAGAGTCCTACTCCCTCTGGGAGTAGGATTCCCCCCCAATCCTAGTTGGAATAGGATTCGCGGAGGGGGAAAAGAGAGAGGGGGGGCCGGCCACCTCTCCTTGTCCTAATAGGACTAGGGGAGGGAGGGAGGCACGCAGCCCATCTTGGGCAGCCCCTTCTCTTTTCCACTAAGGCCCACTAAGGCCCATATAGCTCCCGGGGGGTTCCGGTAACCTCCCGGTACTCCGGTAAAATCCCGATTTCACCCGGAACACTTCCGATATCCAAACATAGGCTTCCAATATATCAATCTTTATGTCTCGACCATTTCGAGACTCCTCGTCATGTCCGTGATCACATCCGGGACTCCGAAAAACCTTCGGTACATCAAAATGCATAAACTCATAATATAACTGTCATCGTAACCTTAAGCGTGCGGACCCTACGGGTTCGAGAACAATGTAGACATGACCGAGACACGTCTCCGGTCAATAACCAATAGCGGGACTTGGATGCCCATATTGGCTCCTACATATTCTACGAAGATCTTTATCGGTCAGACCGCATAACAATATACGTTGTTCCCTTTGTCATCGGTATGTTACTTGCCCGAGATTCGACCGTCGGTATCCCATACCTAGTTCAATCTCGTTGCTGGCAAGTCTCTTTACTCGTTCTGTAATACATCATCTGCAACTAACTCATTTAGTTGTACTGCTTGCAAGGCTTAAGTGATGTGCATTACCGAGAGGGCCCAGAGATACCTCTCCGACAATCGGAGTGACAAAACCTAATCTTGAAATACGCCAACCCAACATGTACCTTTGGAGACACCTGTAGTACTCCTTTATAATCACCCAGTTACGTTGTGACATTTGGTAGTACCCAAAGTGTTCCTCTGGTAAACGGGAGTTGCAGAATCTCATAGTTATAGGAACATGTATAAGTCATGAAGAAAGCAATAGCAACATACTAAACGATCGGGTGCTAAGCTAATGGAATGGGTCATGTCAATCAGATCATTCTCTTAATGATGTGATCCTGTTAATCAAATAACAACTCATTGTTCATGGTTAGGAAACATAACCATCTTTGATTAACGAGCTAGTCAAGTAGAGGCATACTAGTGACACTTTGTTTGTCTATGTATTCACACATGTATTATGTTTCTGGTTAATACAATTCTAGCATGAATAATAAACATTTATCATGATTATAAGGAAATAAATAATAACTTTATTATTGCCTCTAGGGCATATTTCCTTCAGTCTCCCACTTGCACTAGAGTCAATAATCTAGATTACACCGTAATGATTCTAACACCCATGGAGCCTTGGTGCTGATCATGTTTTGCTCGTGGAAGAGGCTTAGTCAATGGGTGTGCAACATTCAGATCCGTATGTATCTTGCAAATCTCTATGTCTCCCACCTGGACTAGATCCCAGATGGAATTGAAGCGTCTCTTGATGTGCTTGGTTCTCTTGTGAAATCTGGATTCCTTTGCCAAGGCAATTGCACCAGTATTGTCACAAAAGATTTTCATTGGACCCGATGCACTAGGTATGACACCTAGATCGGATATGAACTCCTTCATCCAGACTCCTTCATTTGCTGCTTCCGAAGCAGCTATGTACTCTGCTTCACATGTAGATGCCGCTACAACGCTTTGTTTAGAACTGCACCAACTGACAGCTCCATCGTTTAATGTAAACACGTATCCGGTTTGCGATTTAGAATCGTCCGAATCAGTGTCAAAGCTTGCATCAACGTAACCATTTACGACGAGCTCTTTGTCACCTCCATATACGAGAAGCATATCCTTAGTCCTTTTCAGGTATTTTAGGATGTTCTTGACCGCTGTCCAGTGATCCACTCCTGGATTACTTTGGTACCTCCCTGCTAGACTTATAGCAAGGCACACATCAGGTCTGGTACACAGCATTGCATACATGATAGATCCTATCGCTGATGCATAGGGAACATCTTTCATATTCTCTCTATCTTCTGCAGTGGTCGGGCATTGAGTCTTACTCAATTTCACACCTTGTAACACAGGCAAGAATCCTTTATTTGCTTGATCCATTTTGAACTTCTTCAAAATTTTGTCAAGGTATGTTGTTTGTGAAAGTCCAATTAAGTGTTTTGATCTATCTCTATAGATCTTTATGCCTAATATGTAAGCAGCTTTACCGAGGTCTTTCATTGAAAAACTCTTATTCAAGTATCCCTTTATGCTATCCAGAAATTCTATATCATTTCCAATTAGTAATATGTCATCCACATATAATATCAGAAATGCTACAGAGCTCCCACTCACTTTCTTGTAAATACAGGTTTCTCCAAAAGTCTGTATAAAACCAAATGCTTTGATCACACTATCAAAGCGTTTATTCCAACTCCGAGAGGCTTGCACCAGTCCATAAATGGACCGCTGGAGCTTGCACACTTTGTTAGCTCCTTTTGGATCGACAAAACCTTCTGGTTGCATCATATACAACTCTTCTTCCAGAAATCCATTCAGGAATGCAGTTTTGACATCCATTTGCCAAATTTCATAATCATAAAATGCGGCAATTGCTAACATGATTCGGACAGACTTAAGCATCGCTACGGGTGAGAAGGTCTCATCGTAGTCAACCCCTTGAACTTGTCGAAAACCTTTTGCGACAAGTCGAGCTTTGTAGACAGTAATATTACCGTCAGCGTCAGTCTTCTTCTTGAAGATCCATTTATTCTCAATTGCTTGCCGATCATCGGGCAAGTCAACCAAAGTCCATACTTTGTTCTCATACATGGATCCCATCTCAGATTTCATGGCTTCAAGCCACTTTGCGAAATCTGGGCTCACCATTGCTTCTTCATAGTTCGTAGGTTCATCATGATCTAGCATCATGACTTCCAGAACGGGATTACCGTACCACTCTGGTGCGGATCTTACTCTGGTTGATCTACGAGGTTCAGTAGTATCTTGTTCTGAAGTTTCATGATCATTATCATTGACTTCCTCACTAACTGGTGTAGGTGTCACAGAAACAATTTTCTGTGATGTACTACTTTCCAATAAGGGAGCAGGTACAGTTACCTCGTCAAGTTCTACTTTCCTCCCACTCACTTCTTTCGAGAGAAACTCCTTCTCCAGAAAGTTTCCGAATTTAGCAACAGAAGTCTTGCCTTCGGATCTGTGATAGAAGGTGTATCCAATAGTTTCCTTTGGATATCCTATGAAGACACATTTCTCCGATTTGGGTTCGAGCTTATCAGGTTGAAGCTTTTTTCACATAAGCATCGCAGCCCCAAACTTTCAGAAACGACAACTTTGGTTTCTTGCCAAACCACAGTTCATAAGGCGTCGTCTCAACGGATTTTGATGGTGCCCTATTTAACGTGAATGCGGTCGTCTCTAGAGCGTATCCCCAAAACGATAGCGGTAAATCAGTAAGAGACATCATAGATCGTACCATATCCATTAAAGTACGATTACGATGTTCGGACACACCATTACGCTGTGGTGTTCCGGGTGGCGTGAGTTGCGAAACTATTCCACAATTTTTCAAATGTACACCAAACTCGTAACTCAAATATTCTCCTCCACGATCAGATCGTAGAAACTTTATTTTCTTGTTACGATGATTTTCAACTTCACTCTGAAATTCTTTGAACTTTTCAAATGTTTCAGACTTATGTTTCATTAAGTAGATATACCCATATCTGCTTAAATCATCTGTGAAGGTGAGAAAATAACGATATCCGCCATGAGCCTCAATATTCATCGCACCACATACATCTGTATGTATGATTTCCAACAAATCTGTTGCTCTCTCCATAGTACCGGAGAACGGTGTTTTGGTCATCTTGCCCATGAGGCACGGTTCGCAAGTACCAAGTGATTCATAATCAAGTGGTTCCAAAAGTCCATCAGAATGGAGTTTCTTCATGCGCTTTACACCGATATGACCTAAACGGCAGTGCCACAAATAAGTTGCACTCTCATTATCAACTCTGCATCTTTTGGCTTCAACATTATGAATATGTGTGTTACTACTATCGAGATTCAACAAGAATAGACCACTCTTCAAGGGTGCATGACCATAAAAGATATTACTCATATAAATAGAACAACCATTATTCTCTGATTTAAATGAATAATCGTCTCGCATCAAACAAGATCCAGATATAATGTTCATGCTTAACGCTGGCACCAAATAACAATTATTTAGGTCTAATACTAATCCCGAAGGTAGATGTAGAGGTAGCGTGCCGACTGCGATCACATCGACTTTGGAACCGTTTCCCACGCGCATCGTCACCTCGTCCTTAACCAATCTTCGCTTGATCCGTAGTCCCTGTTTCGAGTTGCAAATATTAGCAACAGAACCAGTATCAAATACCCAAGTGCTACTGCGAGCATTAGTAAGGTACACATCAATAACATGTATATCACATATACCTTTGTTCAGCTTGCCATCCTTCTTATCCGCCAAATACTTGGGGCAGTTCCGCTTCTAGTGACCAGTCTGCTTGCAATAGAAGCACTCAGTTTCAGGCTTAGGTCCAGGTTTGGGTTTCTTCTCTTGAGTAGCAACTTGCTTGCCGTTCTTTTTGAAGTTCCCCCTCTTCTTCCCTTTGCCCTTTTTCTTGAAACTAGTGGTCTTGTTGATCATCAACACTTGATGCTCCTTCTTGATTTCTACCTCCGCAGCTTTCAGGGTCGCGAAGAGCTCGGGAATAGTCTTGTTCATCCCTTGCATATTATAGTTCATCACGAAGCTCTTGTAGCTTGGTGGCAGCGATTGAAGAATTCTGTCAATAACGCAATCATCTGGAAGATTAACTCCCAATTGAATCAAGTGATTATTATACCCAGACATTTTGAGTATATGCTCACTGACAGAACTGTTCTCCTCCATCTTGCAGCTATAGAACTTATTGGAGACTTCATATCTCTCAATCCGGGCATTTGCTTGAAATATTAACTTCAACTCCTGGAACATCTCATATGCTCCATGACGTTCAAAACGTCGTTGAAGTCCCGATTCTAAGCCGTAAAGCATGGCACACTGAACTATCGAGTAGTCATCAGCTTTGCTCTGCCAGATGTTCATAACATCCGGCGTTGCTCCTGCAGCAGGCCTGGCACCCAGCGGTGCTTCCAGGACGTAATTCTTTTGTGCAGCAATGAGGATAATCCTCAAGTTACGGACCCAGTCCGTGTAATTGCTACCATCATCTTTCAACTTTGCTTTCTCAAGGAACGCATTAAAATTCAACGGAACAACAGCACGAGCCATCTATCTACAATCAAACATAAACAAGCAAGATACTAATCAAGTACTAAGTTTCATGATAAATTTAAGTTCAGTTAATCAAATTAATTAAAGAACTCCCACTTAGATAGACATCCCTCTAATCCTCTAAGTGATTACGTGATCCAAATCAACTAAACCATAACCGATCATCACGTGAGATGGAGTAGTTTTCAATGGTGAACATCGTTATGTTGATCATATCTACTATATGATTCACGCTCGACCTTTCGGTCTCCGTGTTCCGAGGCCATATCTGTATATGCTTGGCTCATCAAGTATAACCTGAGTATTCCGTGTGTGCAACTGTTTTGCACCCGTTGTATTTGAACGTAGAACCTATCACACCCGATCATCACGTGGTGTCTCAGCACAAAGAACTTTCGCAACGGTGCATACTCAGGGAGAACACTTCTTGATAATTTAGTGAGAGATCATCTTATAATGCTACCGTCAATCAAAGCAAGATAAGATGCATAAAAGGATAAACATCACATGCAATCAATATAAGTGATATGATATGGCCATCATCATCTTGTGCTTGTGATCTCCATCTCTAAAGCACCGTCGTGATCACCATCGTCACCGGCGTGACACCTTGATCTCCATCGTAGCATCGTTGTCGTCTCGCCAAGCTTGTGCTTCTACGACTATCGCTACCGCTTAGTGATAAAAGTAAAGCATTACATCGCGATTGCATTGCATACAACAAAATGACAACCATAAGGCTCCTGCCAGTTGCTGATAACTCGGTTACAAAACATGATCATCTCATACAATAAAATTCAGCATCATGTCTTGACCATATCACATCACAACATGCCCTGCAAAAACAAGTTAGACGTCCTCTACTTTGTTGTTGCAAGTTTTACGTGGCTGCTACGGCTTAAGCAAGAACCAATCTCACCTACGCATCAAAACCACAACGATAGTTTGTCAAATAGACTCCGTTTTAACCTTCGCAAGGACCGGGCGTAGCCATACTTGGTTCAACTAAAGTTGGAGAGACAGTCGCCCGCAAGCCACCTATGTGCAAAGCACGTCGGGGGAACCGGTCTCGCGTAAGCGTACGTGTAATGTTGGTCCGGGTCGTCTCGTCCAACAATGCCGCCGAACCAAAGTATGACATGCTGGTAGGCAGTATGACTTATATCGCCCACAACTCACTTGTGTTCTACTCGTGCATATAACATCAACATAAATAACCTAGGCTCTGATACCACTGTTGGGTTTTGTAGTAATTTCAAAAAAAATTCCTACGCACACGCAAGATCATGTGATGCATAGCAACGAGAGGGGAGAGTGTTGTCTACGTACCCACGCAGACTGACTGCGGAAGCGATGACACAACATAGAGGAAGTAGTCGTATGTCTTCACGATCCAACCGATCAAGCACCGAAACTACGACACCTCCGAGTTCGAGCACACGTTCAGCTCGATGACGATCCCCGGACTCCGATCCAGCAAAGTGTCGGGGAAGAGTTCCGTCAGCACGACGGCGTGGTGACGATCTTGATGTACTACAGCAGCAGGGCTTCGCCTAAACTCCGCTACAGTATTATCGAGGACTATGGTGGCTGGGGGCACCGCACAAGGCTAAGGAATAGATCACGTGGATCAACTTGTGTGTTTATGGGGTGCCTCTGCCTCAGTATATAAAGGACCAAAGGGGGGGAGGCTGGCCGGCCACATAGGGCGCGCCGGGACAGTCCTACTCCCTCTGGGAGTAGGATTCCCCCCCAATCCTAGTTGGAATAGGATTCGCGGAGGGGGAAAAGAGAGAGGGGGGACCGGCCACCTCTCCTTGTCCTAATAGGACTAGGGGAGGGAGGGAGGCACGCGGCCCATCTTGGGCAGCCCCTTCTCTTTTCCACTAAGGCCCATATAGCTCCCGGGGGGTTCCGGTAACCTCCCGGTACTCCGTAAAATCCCGATTTCACCCGGAACACTTCTGAGATCCAAACATAGGCTTCCAATATATCAATCTTTATGTCTCGACCATTTCGAGACTCCTCGTCATGTCCGTGATCACATCCGGGACTCCGAACAACCTTCGGTACATCAAAATGCATAAACTCATAATATAACTGTCATCGTAACCTTAAGCGTGCGGAACCTACGGGTTCGAGAACAATGTAGACATGACCGAGACACGTCTCCGGTCAATAACCAATAGCGGGACCTGGATGCCCATATTGGCTCCTACATATTCTACGAAGATCTTTATCGGTCAGACCGCATAACAATATACGTTGTTCCCTTTGTCATCGGTATGTTACTTGCCCGAGATTCGATCGTCGGTATCCCATACCTAGTTCAATCTTGTTGCCGGCAAGTCTCTTTACTCGTTCTGTAATACATCATCCGCAACTAACTCATTTAGTTGTACTGCTTGCAAGGCTTAAGTGATGTGCATTACCGAGAGGGCCCAGAGATACCTCTCCGACAATCGGAGTGACAAAACCTAATCTTGAAATACGCCAACCCAACATGTACCTTTGGAGACACCTATAGTACTCCTTTATAATCACCCAGTTATGTTGTGACGTTTGGTAGTACCCAAAGTGTTCCTCTGGTAAACGGGAGTTGCATAATCTCATAGTTATAGGAACATGTATAAGTCACGAAGAAAGCAATAGCAACATACTAAACGATCGGGTGCTAAGCTAATGGAATGGGTCATGTTAATCAGATCATTCTCTTAATGATGTGATCCCGTTAATCAAATAACAACTCATTGTTCATGGTTAGGAAACATAACCATCTTTGATTAACGAGCTAGTCAAGTAGAGGCATACTAGTGACACTTTGTTTGTCTATGTATTCACACATGTATTATGTTTCTGGTTAATACAATTCTAGCATGAATAATAAACATTTATCATGATTATAAGGAAATAAATAATAACTTTATTAGTGCCTCTAGGGCATATTTCCTTCACTTATGTGCAGTTCTATCTCCAGCGTGGTGTCCTCCATAAGACTCGGAATGACACTTGCGTAGGATATGTTCCTGTTCATGCTCAGGTACACAATGTCTAATAACACCATCTACTCCTTCTTTATAAAGAGGTGGGTCATCCCAAAAGTAATGTCTCAAATAATAGAAGAACTTTTTCTTTTGCTGGTATGTGAAGCTAGGTGGTATAAACTTGGCAACAATATAATTAGCATAATCAGCATACCATGGAGTACTATGAGAAGTACTTATAACATTTAATTGTTCATCAGGAAAGTCATCATTAATAGGTAGTGGGTCATCAAGAATATTTTCTAACCTAGGCAAATTGTCTACAATGAGGTTCTCAGCTCCCTTCTTATCAACAATATGCAAATCAAATTCTTGTAGCAAGAGAACCCATCTAATAAGTCTAGGTTTAGCATCTTTCTTTTCCATAAGGTATTTAATAGCAGCATGATCAGTGTGAATAGTTACTTTAGAATCAACAATATAAGGTCTGAACTTATCACAAGCAAATACAACTGCTAAAAGCTCTTTTTCAGTAGTAGCATTATTTCTTTGAGCATTGTCTAGAGTCTTACTAGCATAATGAATAACATTTAATTTCTTATCAACTCTTTGCCCTAGAACAGCACCTACAGCATAATCACTAGCATCACACATAATTTCAAAGGGTAAATTCCAATCAGGTGGCTGAACAATAGGTGCAGAGACTAATGCTTTCTTAAGTATTTCAAATGCTTCTACACAATCATCATCAAAGACAAATGGTATATCTTTTTGCAATAAATTAGTCAGAGGCCGAGAAATTTTTGAGAAGTCCTTAATGAACCTCCTGTAAAATCCGGCGTGACCAAGGAAACTTATTATACCTTTGATGTCCTTGGGACATGGCATCTTTTCAATAGCATCAACCTTGGCTTTATCAACTTCAATACCTCTTTCAGAGACTTTGTGCCCCAAGACAATACCTTCATTAACCATAAAGTGACACTTTTCCCAATTCAAGACAAGATTAGTTTCTTCACATCTCTGCAAAACTCAATCAAGATTGCTCAAGCAATCATCAAAAGAGGAACCATAGACGGAAAAGTCGTCCATGAAAACCTCACAAATCTTTTCACAAAAGTCAGAGAATATAGACATCATGCATCTTTGAAAGGTAGCAGGTGCATTACATAAACCAAAATGCATACATCTATAAGCAAAAGTACCAAAAGGGCATGTCAAAGTAGTCTTTGATTGATCTCTAGCCGACACAGGTATTTGAGAGAAACCAGAATAACCATCTAGAAAGCAATAGTGTGTGTGTTTGCATAATCTTTCTAGCATTTGATCAATAAAAGGTAAGGGGTAATGATCTTTCTTAGTAGCTTTATTTAATTTACAAAAATCAATTACCATCCTGTAACCTGTGATAATTCCTTGTGGAATCAATTCATCTTTATCATTAGGAACAATAGTAATACCTCCCTTCTTAGGGACACAATGGACAGGACTTACCCACTCACTATCAGCAACGGGATAGATTATACCTGCCTCCAGAAGCTTTAGTATTTCTTTTCTTACCACTTCTTTCATTTTAGGATTCAGACGTCGTTGAGGATCACAAACTGGTTTGGCATTTGCTTCCAAATTTATTTTATGTTGACATAGAGTGGGACTAATGCCCTTAAGATCATCAAGAGTATATCCAATAGCAGCACGATGCTTCTTCAGAGTTTTCAATAATCTTTCTTCTTCATGCTCTAAAAGGTTAGCACTAATAATAACAGGATATATCTTCTTTTCATCAAGATAAGCATATTTAAGATTATCAGGCAGAGGTTTAAGCTCAAACACGGGATCACTCTTGGGTGGAGGAGGATCCCCTAAAATTTCAATAGGCAAATTGTGATGCAGAATAGGTTCCTGTTTAAAGAATACTTCATCTATTTCCCTTCTTTCATTCATGAACATATCATTTTCATGGTCTAGCAAATAGTGTTCTAAAGGATCACTAGGAGGTACGGCAATAGAAGCAAGACCAATAATTTCATCCTTATTCTCCCTCACGATGTTGTTTACTAAATTTAGAGAAATTAAACTCATGAACCATATCATCCAAGCCAATAGTAACAACATTCTTTTCGCAGTCTATCTTAGCATTAACAGTGTTCAAGAAGGGTCTACCAAATATAATGGGACAAAAGCTATCTTGTGGGGAAGTAAGAACAAGAAAATCAGCAGGATATTTAGTCTTCCCACACAAGACTTCAACATCTCTAACAATTCCAATTGGTGAAATAGTATCTCTATTAGCAAGTTTAATTGTGACATCAATATCTTCTAACTCAACAGGTGCAATATCATGCATAATTTCTTTGTATAAGTCATGAGGTATAACACTAGCACTGGCACCCATATCACATAAGCCATGATAACAGTGATCTCCTATTTTAACAGAAATAACAGGAACGCCTACCACAGGTCTATGTTTATCTTTATCATAAGGTTTAGCAATTCTAGCAGTTTCACCTTCGAACTAAATAACATGCCCATCAATATTATCAGACAAGAGATCTTTAACAATAGCAATTTTAGGTTCTACTTTAACTTGCTCAGGAGGCGTATAAGTTCTAATATTGCTTTTACGAACAACAGTTGAAGCTTTAGCATGATCCTTTACTCTAATAGGGAAAGGTGGTTTCTCAACATAAGAAGTAGGAATAATAGGATCATTATAAGTGACAGTATTTTCTTCAACTTTAATAGGTGCAACTACTTTTACTTCTATGCAAGGATGATATTTAAACCACTTCTCCTTAGGGAGATCAACATAAGTAGCAAAGGATTCACAGAAAGAAGCTACTATCTCAGAATCAAGTCCATATTTAGTGCTAAACTTACGGAAAATATCGGTATCCATAAAAGATTTAACACAATCAAACTTAGGTGTCATAGCTGACTCCTTACCTTCGTCGAGATCCCAATCTTCAGAGTTGCGTTTAATTCTATCCAATAAATTCAATCTGAATTCATTAGTCTTCATCATAAAAGAGCCAGCACAAGAAGTATCGAGCATGGTGCGATTGTTTTCAGAAAGCCGAGCATAAAAACTTTGCATAATTATTTCTCTTGGGAGCTCATGATTGGCGCATGAATATAACATTGATTTAAGCCTCCCCCAAGCTTGAGCGATGCTTTCTCCTTCGCGAGGCCAGAAATTATATATATAATTGCGATCACGATGAACAAGATGCATAGGGTAATACTTTTGATGAAATTCCAACTTCAATCTTTTATAGTCCCATGATCTCATATCATCACATAGCCTATACCATACCAATGCGTCTCCCTTCAAAGATAAAGGGAAGACCTTCTTCTTAGCAACATCATCGGGTATACCTGCAAGCTTAAATAATCCACAAACTTCATCCACATATATTAAGTGCTCATCAGGATGCTTTGTTCCATCTCCTGTAAAAGGGTTAGCTAGCAGTTTTTCCATCATAGCCGAAGGAAATTCAAAAGGAGTTTCATTTTCAATAGGTTCAGTAGGTTGAGGAGCAACTCTTTGCTCTACTGGACGGGGTGAAGATACCCCGAACAAGCCCCTCAGAGAATTACTTTCCATAGTAACAAGTGACAGTAAATTTCAGCACACTATATAAATTTTTTCCTTACCAAATTCCACCTACCAAAGGCGCTACACTCCCCGGCAACGGTGCCAGAAAAGAGTCTTGATGACCCACAAGTATAGGGGATCTATCGTAGTCCTTTCGATAAGTAAGAGTGTCGAACCCAACGAGGAGCAGAAGGAAATGATAAGCGGTTTTCAGCAAGGTATTCTCTGCAAGTACTGAAATAAGTGGTAACAGATAGTTTTGTGATAGGATAAATTGTAACGAGCAACAAGTAACAAAAGTAAATAAAGTGCAGCAGGGTGGCCCAATCCTTTTGTAGCAAAGGACAAGCCGGAACAAACTCTTATAATAGGAAAAGCGCTCCCGAGGACACATGGGAATATCATCAAGCTAATTTTCATCACGTTCATATGATTCGCGTTCGATACTTTGATAATTTGATATGTGGGTGGACCGGTGCTTGGGTGATGTTCTTACTTGAACAAGCATCCCACTTATGATTAACCTCTATTGCAAGCATCCGCAACTACAACAAAAGTATTAAGGTAAACCTAACCATAGCATGAAACATATGGATCCAAATTAGCCCCTTACGAAGCAACGCATAAACTAGGGTTTAAGCTTCTGTCACTCTAGCAACCCATCATCTACTTATTACTTCCCAATGCCTTCCTCTAGGCCCAAATAATGGTGAAGTGTTATGTAGTCGACGTTCACATAACACCACTAGAGGCTAGACAACATACATCTTATCAAAATATCAAACGAATACCAAATTCACATGACTACTCATAGCAAGACTTCCCCCTTGTCCTCAGGAACGAACGTAATTACTCACAAAGCATATTCATGTTCATAATCAGAGGGGTAATAATATGCATATAGGATCTGAACATATGATCTTCCACTAATTAAACCAACTAGCATCAACTACAAGGAGTAATCAACACTACTAGCAACCTACTAGCACCAATCCCGGACTTTGAGACAAGAATTGGATACAAGAGATGAACTAGGGTTTGGAGATGAGATGGTGCTGGTGAAGATGTTGATGGAGATTGCCCTCTCCCGATGAGAGGAGCGTTGGTGGTGACGATGGTGATGACTTCCCCCTTCGGGAGGGAAGTATCCCCGGCAGAACAGCTCTGCCGGAGCTCTAGATTGGATCCGCCAAGGTTCCACCTCGTGGTGGCGGAGTCTCGTCCCGAAAAGTTCCTTTCTAATTTTTTCTCATCAAAAGACCTCATATAGGAGAAGATGGACGTCGGAGAGCCACCAGGGGGCCCACGAGGTAGGGGGGCGCGCCCTAGGGGGGGCGCCCCCCACCCTCCTGAGAAGGGTGTGGGCCCCCTGGCCTTCATCTTTTGCGAGGATTTTTCTTTATTTATTTTAAGACGTTCCGTGGAGTTTCATGACTTTTGGAGTTGCGCAGAATAGATCTCTAATATTTGCTCCTTTTCCAGCCCAGAACTCCAGCTGCCGGCATTCTCCCTCTTTATGTAAACCCTGTAAAATAAGAGAGAATAGCCATAAGTATTGTGACATAAAGTGAAATAACAGTCCATAATGCAATAAATATCGATATAAAAGCATGATGGAAAATGGACGTATCAAGAAGCACTCAGTTTCAGGCTTAGGTCTAGATTTGGGTTTTTTCACTTGAGCAGCAACTTGCTTGCCGTTCTTCTTGAAGTTCCCCTTTCTTCCCTTTGTCCCTTTACTTGAAACTAGTGGTTTTGTTTACCATCAACGCTTGATGCTTTTCTTGATTTCTACCTTCGTTGATTTCAACATCACGAAGAGCTTGGAAATCGTTTCTGTTATCCCTTGCATATTATAGTTCATCACGAAGTTCTACTAACTTGGTGATGGTGACTAGAGAATTCTGTCAATCACTATTTTATCTGGAAGATTAACTCCCACTTGATTCAAGCGATTGTAGTACCCAGACAATCTGAGCACATGCTCACTTCTTAAGCTATTCTCCTCCATCTTTTAGCTATAGAACTTGTTGGAGACTTCATATCTCTCAACTCGGGTATTTCCTTGAAATATTAACTTCAACTCCTGGAACATCTCACATGGTCCATGATGTTCAAAACGTCTTTGAAGTCCCGATTCTAAGCCGTTTAAGCATGGTGCACTAAACTATCAAGTAGTCATCATATTGAGCTAGCCAAACGTTCATAACATCTGCATCTACTCCTGCAATTGGTTTGTCACCTAGCGGTGCACCAAGGACATAATTTTTCTATGCAGCAATGAGGATAAACCTCAGATCACGGATCCAATCCGCATCATTGCTACTAACATCTTTCAACTTAGTTTTTTCTAGGAACATATCAAAAATAAAACATGGGAGCTAAACGCGAGCTATTGATCTACAACATAGATATGCTAATACTACCAGGACTAAGTTCATGATAAATTTAAGTTCAATTAATCATATTACTTAAGAACTCCCACTTAGATAGACATCCCTCTAATCCTCTAAGTGATCACGTGATCCATATCAACTAAACCATGTCCGATCATCATTTGAGATGGAGTAGTATCAACGGTGAACATCACTATGTTGATCATATCTACTATATGATTCACGCTCGACCTTTCGGTCTCCGTGTTCCGAGACCATATCTGTTATATGCTAGGCTCGTCAAGTTTAACCTGAGTATTCCGCGTGTGCAACTGTTTTGCACCTGTTGTATTTGAATGTAGAGCCTATCACACCCGATCATCACGTGGTGTCTCAGCACGAAGAACTTTCGCAACGGTGCATACTCAGGGAGAACACTTATACTTTGATAATTTAGTGAGGGATCATCTTATAATGCTACCGTCAATCAAAGCAAGATAAGATGCATAAAAGATAAACATCACATGCAATCAATATAAGTGATATGATATGGCCATCATCATCTTGTGCTTGTGATCTCCATCTCCTAAGCACCTTCATGATCACCATCGTCACTGGCGCGACACCTTGATCTCCATCATAGCATCGTTGTCGTCTCGCCAATCTTATGCTTCCACGACTATCGCTACCGCTTAGTGATAAAGTATAGCATTATAGGGCGATTGCATTGCATACAATAAAGCGACAACCATATGGCTCCTGCCAGTTGCTGATAACTCGGTTACAAAACATGATCATCTCATACAATAAAATTTATCATAATGTCTTGACCATATCACATCACAACATGCCCTGCAAAAACAAGTTAGACGTCCTCTACTTTGTTGTTGCAAATTTTACGTGGCTGCTACAGGCTTAGCAAGAACCGTTCTTACCTACGCATCAAAACCACAACGATAGTTTGTCAAGTTAGTGCTGTTTAAACCTTCGCAAGGACCGGGCGTAGCCACACTCGGTTGAACTAAAGTTGGAGAAACTGACACCCGCCAGCCACCTGTGTGCAAAGCACGTCGGTAGAACCAGTCTTGCATAAGCATACGCGTAATGTCGGTCCGGGCCGCTTCATCCAACAATACCGCTGAACCAAAGTATGACATGCTGGTAAGCAATATGACTTATATCGCCCACAACTCACTTGTTTTCTACTCGTGCATATGACATCTACGCATAAAACCCAACTCGGATGCCACTGTTGGGGAACGTAGTAATTTCAAAAAATTCCTACGCACATGCAAGATCATGGTGATGCATAGCAACGAGAGGGGAGAGTGTTGTCTACGTACCCTCGTAGACCGTTCGCGGAAGCGTTATATCAACGCGGTTGATGTAGTCGTACGTCTTCACGATCTGACCGATCCAAGTACCGAAAGCACGGCACCTCCGAGTTCTGCACACGTTCGACTCGGTGATGTCCTCGCCTTCTCGATCCAGCAAGAGGGGCAAAGTAGTAGATGAGTTCCGGCAGCACGACGGCGTGGTGACGGTGTTGGTGAAGAACAATCTCCGCAGGGCTTTGCCTAAGCACTACGAAAACTAGGACGGAGGATAAACTAGAGGGGACGGGGTTGCCGACACATGGCTTGGTGTTTCTTGATGTGTGTTTGGTGCTAGCCCTGCCCCTCTATTTATATGTTGAGCCCTGGGGTCGAAACTTGGAGCAAAAGCCTCCTCAAAGTCGGTTTTGCCCGAAAGGCAAGAGTCCCACTCGGACTCCAGGACCGAATGCCACAATCCTTGGTGTCTGGCCCAGATGCCATGGGCCTCGGCGTCTGGCCCAGGGCCAGACGCCAGGGTCTCCGGCACTTGGCCCCTTGGCCTCCGCAAAACTCCTTTTGCACCAACTTATAGCCCCATGGGCCTGACCCCTTGGTCAAACCATATCATCCAATATATGAATCTTTACCTCCGAACCATTTGGGAGCTCCTCATCATGTCTGTGATCTCATCCGGGACTCCGAACAACATTCGGTCACCAACATACATAACCCATATAATACTATATCATCAACGAACATTAAGCGTGCGGACCCTACGGGTTCGAGAACTATGTACACATGACCGAGACACCTCTCTGGTCAATAAACAATAGCGGGACCTGGATGCCCATATTGGCTCCTACATATTCTACGAAGATCTTTATCGGTTAGACCGCATAACAACATATGTTGTTCCCTTTGTCATCGGTATGTTACTTGCCCGAGATTCGATCGTCAGTATCTCAATACCTAGTTCAATCTCGTTATCGGCAAGTCTCTTTACTCGTTTCGTAATACATCATCCCGCAACTAACTCATTAGTTGCAATGCTTGCCAGGCTTATAGTGATGTGCATTACCGAGTGGGCCTAGAGATACCTCTCCGACAATCTGAGTGACCAATCCTAATCTCGAAATACGCCAACCCAACAAGTACCTTCGGAGGCACCTGTAGAGCACCTTTATAATCACCCAGTTACGTTGTGACGTTTGGTGGCACACAAAGTGTTCCTCCGGTAAACGGGAGTTGCATAATCTCATAGTCATAGGAACATGTATAAGTCATGAACAAAGCAATAGCAACAAACTAAACGATCAAGTGCTAAGCTAACGGAATGGGTCAAGTCAATCATATCATTCTCCTAATGATGTGATCCCGTTAATCAAATGACAACTCATGTCTATGGTTAGGAAACTTAACCATCTTTGATCAACGAGCTAGTCAAGTAGAGGCATACTAGTGACACTCTGTTTGTCTTATGTATTCACACATGTATTATGTTTCCAGTTAATACAATTCTGGCATGAATAATAAACATTTATCATGAAATAAGGAAATAAATAATAACTTTATTATTGCCTCTAGGGCATATTTCCTTCAGATTGATATATTGGAAGCCTATATTTGGATATCGGAAATGTTCCGGGTGAAATCGGGATTTTACCGGAGTACCGAGTGGTTACCGGAACCCCCCGGGGGCTTAATGGGCCATAGTGGGCATTAGTGGAGAAGAGGAGAGGCGGCTAGGGCAGGGCCGCGCGCCCCTCCCCCTCTAGTCCGAATAGGACAAGGAGAGGGGGGGCGCCCCCCTTTTCCTTCGTCTCTCCCTCCACTTTACCCCCTTCTCCTAATCCAACAAGGAAGGGAGGGAGTCCTACTCCCGGTGGGAGTAGGACTCCTCCTGGCGCGCCTCCTCCTGGCCGGCCGCACCTCCCCCCTTGCTCCTTTATATACGGGGGCAGGGGGCACCCCATAGACACAACAATTGTTTTGATCTTTTAGCCGTGTGCGGTGCCCCCCTCCACCATAGTCCACCTCGATAATACTATAGCGGTGCTTAGGTGAAGCCCTGCGTCGGTAGAACATCATCATCGTCACCACGCCATCGTGCTTATGAAACTCTCCCTCAACACTTGGCTGGATCGGAGTTCGAGGGACGTTATCGGGCTGAACGTGTGCTGAACTCGGAGGTGTCGTGCGTTCGGTACTTGATTGGTCGGATCGTGAGGACGTACGACTACATCAACCGCGTTGTGCTAACGCTTCCGCTTTCGGTCTAGGAGGGTACGTGGACACACTCTCCCCTCTTGTTGCTATGCATCACCATGATCTTGCGTGTGCGTAGGAATTTTTTTGAAATTACTACGTTCCCCAACAGTGGTATCAGAGTCAGGTTATATGCGTAGATGTCATATGCACGAGTAGAACACAAGTGAGTTGTGAGCGATATAAGTCATACTGCTTACCAGCATGTCATACTTTGGTTCGGCGGTATTGTTGGATGAAGCGGCCCGGATCGACATTACACGTACGCTTACGCGAGACTGGTTCTACCGACGTGCTTTGCACACAGGTGGCTGGCGGGTGTTAGTTTCTCCAACTTTAGTTGAACCGAGTGTGGCTACGCCCGGTCCTTGCGAAGGTTAAAACAACACCAACTTGACAAACTATCGTTATGGTTTTGATGCGTAGGTAAGAACGGTTCTTGCTCAGCCCGTAGCAACCACGTAAAACTTGCAACAACAAAGTAGAGGACGTCTAACTTGTTTTTGCAGGGCATGTTGTGATGTGATATGGTCAAAGCATGATGCTAAATTTTATTATATGAGATGGTCATGTTTTGTAATCGAGTTATCGGCAACTGGCAGGAGCCATATGGTTGTCGCTTTATTGTATGCAATGCAATCGCCCTGTAATGCTTTACTTTATCACTAAGCGGTAGCGATAGTCGTGGAAGCATAAGATTGGCGAGACAACAACGATGCTACGATGGCGATCAAGGTGTCGCGCCGGTGATGATGGTGATCATGACGGTGCTCCGGAGATGGAGATCACAAGCACAAGATGATGATGGCCATATCATATCACTTATATTGATTGCATGTGATGTTTATCTTTTATGCATCTTATCTTGCTTTGGTTGACGGTAGCATTATAAGATGATCTCTCACTAAATTTCAAGATAAAAGTGTTCTCCCTGAGTATGCACCGTTGCCAAAGTTAGTCGTGCCCAGACACCACGTGATGATCGGGTGTGATACGCTCTACGTCCATCTACAACGGGTGCAAGCCAGTTTTGCACATGCAGAATACTCAGGTTAAACTTGATGAGCCTAGCATATGCAGATATGGCCTCGGAACACTGAGACCGAAAGGTCGAGCGTGAATCATGTAGTAGATATGATCAACATAGTGATGTTCGCTACTCCATTTCACGTGATGATCGGTTATGGTTTAGTTGATATGGATCACGTGATCACTTAGAGGATTAGAGAGATGTCTATCTAAGTGGGAGTTCTTAAGTAATATGATTAATTGAACTTAAATTTATCATGAACTTAGTACCTGATAGTATCTTGCTTGTCTATGTTGATTGTAGATAGATGGCCCGTGTTGTTGTTCCATTGAATTTTATTGCGTTCCTTGAGAAAGCTAAGTTGAAAGATGATGGTAGAAATTACGCGGACTGGGTCATAACTTGAGGATTATCCTCATTGCTGCACAGAAGAGTCATGTCCTGGAAGCACCACTAGGTGTACCACCTGCGCCAGCAACTGCAGACATTGTGAATGCCTGGCAGCCACATGTTGATGACTACTCGATAGTTCAGTGTGCCATGCTTTACGGCTTAGAACCGGGACTTCAACGACGTTTTGAACGTCATTGAGCATATGAGATGTTCCAGGAGTTGAAGTTAATATTTCAAAAGAATGCCCGGATTGAGAGATATGAAGTCTCCAATAAGTTCTACAGCTGCAAGATGGAAGAGAATGGTTCTGTCAGTGAGCATATACTCAAGATGTCTGGGTACTGCAATCACTTGATTCAACTGGGAGTTAATCTTCCGGATGATAGCATCATTGACAGAGTTCTTCAATCACTGCCACCAAGCTACAAAAGCTTCGTGATGAACTATAACATGCAAGGGATGGATAAGACGATTCCCGAGCTCTTCGCAATGCTAAAGGCAGCAGAGGTAGAAATCAAGAAGGAGCATCAAGTGTTGATGGTCAATAAGACCACCAGTTTCAAGAAGAATGGCAAAGGGAAGAAGAAGGGGAACTTCAAAAAGAACAACAAACAAGTTGCTGCTCAAGAGAAGAAACCCAAGTCTGGACCTAAGCCTGAGACTGAGTGCTTCTATTGCAAGCAGACTGGTCACTGGAAGCGGAACTGCCCCAAATATTTGGCGGATAAGAAGGATGGCAAGGTGAACACAGGTATATATGATATACATGTTATTGATGTGTACCTTACCAGAGCTCGCAGTAGCACCTGGGTATTTGATACTGGTTCTATTACTAGTATTTGCAACTCAAAACAGGGACTACGGATTAAGCGAACATTGGCCAAGGATGAGGTGACGATGCGCTTGGGAAACGGTTCCAAAGTTTATGTGATCGCCGTCGGCACGCTACCTCTACACCTACCTTCGGGATTAGTATTAGACCTAAATAATTGTTATTTGGTGCCAGCGTTGAGCATGAACATTATATCTGGATCTTGTTTGATGCGAGACGGTTATTCATTTAAATCAGAGAATAATGGTTGTTCTATTTATATGAGTAATATCTTTTATGGTCATGCACCCTTGAAGAGTGGTCTATTTTTGATGGATCTCGATAGTAGTAATACACATATTCATAATGTTGAAGCCAAAAGATGCAGAGTTGATAATGATAGTGCAACTTATTTGGGGCACTGCCGTTTAGGTCTTATCGGTGTAAAGCGCATGAAGAAACTCCATAATGATGGACTTTTGGAACCACTTGATTATGAATCACTTGGTAATTGCAAACCGTGCCTTATGGGCAAGATGACTAAAACGCCATTCTCCAGAACTATGGAGCGAGCAACTGATTTATTGGAGATCATACATACTGATGTATGTGGACCGATGAATATTGAGGCTCGCGGCGGGTATCGTTATTTTCTCACCTTCACAGATGATTTAAGAAGATATGGGTATATCTACTTAATGAAACATAAGTCTGAAACATTTGAAAAGTTCAAAGAATTTCAGAGTGAAGTTGAGAATCATTGTAACAAGAAAATAAAATTTCTACGATCTGATCATGGAGGAGAATATTTGAGTTACGAGTTTGGTCTACATTTGAAACAATGCGGAATAGTTTCGCAACTCACGCCACCCGGAACACCACAGCGTAATGGTGTGTCTGAACGTCGTAATCGTACTTTACTAGATATGGTGCGATCTATGATGTCTCTTACTGATTTACCGCTATCATTTTGGGGTTATGCTTTAGATACGGCCGCATTCATGTTAAATAGGGCACCATCAAAATCCGTTGAGACGACGCCTTATGAACTGTGGTTTGGCAAGAAACCAAAGTTGTCGTTTCTTAAACTTTGGGGCTGCGATGCTTATGTGAAAAAGCTTCAACCTGATAAGCTCGAACCCAAATCGGAGAAATGTGTCTTCATAGGATACCCAAAGGAGAGTGTTAGTTACACCTTCTATCACAGATCCGAAGGCAAGACATTCGTGGCTAAGAATGTATCCTTTCTAGAGAAGGAGTTTCTCTCGAAAGAAGTGAGTGGGAGGAAAGTAGAACTTGATGAGGTAACCATACCTGCTCCCTTATTGGAAAGTAGTTCATCACAGAAACCGGTTCATGTGATGTCTATATCAATTAGTGAGGAAGTTAATGATGATGATCATGGAACTTCGGATCAAGTTGTTACTGAACCTCGTAGGTCAAGCAGAGTAAGATCCGCACCAGAGTGGTATGGTAATCCTGTTCTGGAGGTTATGTTACTAGACCATGACGAACCTACGAACTATGAAGAAGCAATGGTGAGCCCAGATTCCGCAAAATGGCCCGAGGCCATGAAATCTGAGATGGGATCCATGTATGAGAACAAAGTGTGGACTTTGATTGACTTGCCCGTTGATCGGCAAGCCATTGATAATAAATGGATCTTCAAGAAGAAGACTGACACCGACGGTAATATTACTGTCTATAAAGCTCGACTTGTTGCAAAAGGTTTTCGACAAGTTCAAGGGATTGACTATGATGAGACCTTCTCACCCGTAGCGATGCTTAAGTCTGTCCGAATCATGTTAGCAATTACCGCATTTTATGGTTATGAAATTTGGCAAATGGATGTAAAAACTATATTCCTGAATGGATTTCTGGAGGAAGAGTTGTATATGATGCAACCGAAAGGTTTTGTCGATCCAAAGGGAGCTAACAAAGTGTGCAAGCTCCAGCGATCCATTTATGGACTGGTGCAAGCCTCTCGGAGTTGGAATAAACGCTTTGATAGTGTGATCAAAGCATTTGGTTTTGTGCAGACTTTTGGAGAAGCCTGTATTTACAAGAAAGTGAGTGGGAGCTCTGTAGCATTTCTGATATTATATGTGGATGGCATATTGCTGATTGGAAATGATATAGAATTTCTGGATAGCATAAAGGGATACTTGAATAAGAGTTTTTCAATGAAAGACCTCGATGAAGCTGCTTATATATTGGGCATCAAGATCTATAGAGATAGGTCAAGACGCTTAGTTGGACTTTCACAAAGCACATACCTTGACAAAGTTTTGAAGAAGTTCAAAATGGATCAAGCAAAGAAAGGGTTCTTGCCTGTGTTACAAGGTGTGAAGTTGAGTAAGACTCAATGCCCGACCACTGCAGAAGATAGAGAGAAGATGAAAGATGTTCCCTATGCTTCAACCATAGGATCTATCATGTATGCAATGCTGTGTACCAGACCTGATGTGTGCCTTGCTATAAGTCTAGTAGGGAGGTACCAAAGTAATCCAGGAGTGGATCACTGGACAGCGGTCAAGAACATCCTGAAATACCTGAAAAGGACTAAGGATATGTTTCTCGTTTATGGAGGTGACAAAGAGCTCATTGTAAATGGTTACGTTGATGCAAGCTTTGACACTGATCCGGATGATTCTAAATCACAAACCGAATACGTGTTTACATTGAATGGTGGAGCTGTCAGTTGGTGCAGTTCTAAACAAAGCGTCGTGGCGGGATCTACGTGTGAAGCGGAGTACATACTGCTTCAGAAGCAGCAAATGAAGGAGTCTGGACGAAGGAGTTCATATCCGATCTAGGTGTCATACCTAGTGCATCCAGTCCAATGAAAATCTTTTGTGACAATACTGGAGCAATTGCCTTGGCGAAGGAATCCTGATTTCACAAGAGAACCAAGCACATCAAGAGACGCTTCAATTCCATCCGGGATCTAGTCCAGGTGGGAGACATAGAAATTTGCAGGATACATACGGATCTGAATGTTGCAGACCCGTTGACTAAGCCTCTTCAACGAGCAAAACATGATCAGCACCAAGACTCCATGGGTGTTAGAATCATTACTGTGTAATCTAGATTATTGACTCTAGTGCAAGTGGGAGACTGAAGGAAATATGCCCTAGAGGCAATAATAAAGTTATTATTTATTTCCTTATATCATGATAAATTTTTATTATTCATGCTAGAATTGTATTAACCGGAAACATAATACTTGTGTGAATACATAGACAAATAGAGTGTCACTAGTATGCCTCTACTTGACTAGCTCGTTGATCAAAGATGGTTATGTTTCCTAGCCATAGACATGAGTTGTCATTTGATTAACGGGATCACATCATTAGGAGAATGATGTGATTGACTTGACCCATTCCGTTAGCTTAGCACTCGATCGTTTAGTATGTTGCTATTGCTTTCTTCATGACTTATACATGTTCCTATGACTATGAGATTATGCAACTCCCGTTTACTGGAGGAACACTTTGTGTGCTACCAAACGTCACAACGTAACTAGGTGATCATAAAGGTGCTCTACAGGTGTCTCCGAAGGTATTTGTTGGGTTAGCGTATTTTGAGATTAGGATTTGTCACTCCGATTGTCGGAGAGGTATCTCTGGGCCCACTCGGTAATGCAGATCACTTAAGCCTTGAAAGCATTGCAACTAATGAGTTAGTTGCGGGATGATGTATTACGGAACGAGTAAAGAGACTTGCCGGTAACGAGATTGAACTAGGTATTGAGATACGGACGATCGAATCTCGGGCAAGTAACATACCGATGACAAAGGGAACAACGTATGTTGTTATGCGGTCTAACCGATAAAGATCTTCATAGAATATGTGGGAGCCAATATGAGCATCCAGGTTCCGCTATTGGTTATTGACCAGAGACATGTCTCAGTCATGTCTACATAGTTCTCGAACCCATAGGGTCCGCACGCTTAAAGTTTTGATGACGGTTATATTATGAGTTTATGAGTTTTGATGTACCGAAGGTTGTTTGGAGTCCCGGATGTGATCATGGACATGACGAGGAGTCTCGAAATGGTTGAGACATGAAGATTGATATATTGGAAGCCTATATTTGGATATCGGAAATGTTCCGGGTGAAATCGGGATTTTACCGGAGTACTGAGGGGTTACCGGAACCCCCCGGGGGCTTAATGGGCCTTAGTGGATAAGAGGAGAGGCGGCTAGGGCAGGGCTGCGTGCCCCTCCCTTTTCCTTCCTCTCTCCCTCCTCTTTCCCCCTTCTCCTAATCCAACAAGGAAGGGAGGGAGTCCTACTCGCGGTGGGAGTAGGACTCCTCCTGGCGCGCCTCCTCCTGGCCGGCCGCACCTCCCCCCTTGCTCCTTTATATACGGGGGCAGGGGGCACCCCATAGACACAACAATTGATTTGATCTTTTAGCCGTGTGCTGTGCCCCCCTCCACCATAGTCCACCTTGATAATACTGTAGCGGTGCTTAGGCGAAGCCCTGCGTCGGTAGAACATCATCATCGTCACCACGCCGTCGTGCTGACGAAACTCTCCCTCAACACTTGGCTGGATCGGAGTTCGAGGGACGTCATCGGGCTGAACGTGTGCTGAACTCGGAGGTGCCGTGCGTTCGGTACTTGATCGGTCGGATCTTGAAGATGTAGACTACATCAACCGCGTTGTGCTAACGCTTCCGCTTTCGGTCGACGAGGGTACGTGGACACACTCTCCCCTCTCGTTGCTATGCATCACCATGATCTTGCATGTGCGTAGGAATTTTTTTGAAATTACTATGTTCCCCAACACGGATTTGCCAAGTCCGGCTATTGATGCTCTTAAGGATTCTTCGAGAAAATCTATCGCAAATCGTTATGGCCGAAGCGCCACATCGGTCCTCCCGCACTGTCCGATCCAGTCTCCTATGTTCGTTTGATCTGTCGGTCAGCTCTATCGACCCTCCCCCCATCCAAGAAATCCTCACCGCCACACAGTGTGTGTTCCCTTCCCAAACGCCAACCGGCTCGCTAGCTGTCCTCGCCTGCTTGCCTTGCTG
The DNA here is from genome assembly GCF_002162155.2 of Triticum dicoccoides. Taxonomy (NCBI): domain Eukaryota; kingdom Viridiplantae; phylum Streptophyta; class Magnoliopsida; order Poales; family Poaceae; genus Triticum; species Triticum dicoccoides. The sequence continues at coordinate 130,059,804 of NC_041388.1, read as the reverse complement.
CTGACGTTCATCGACGATGCTACCCTGATACGTCTCCAACGTATCTATAATTTTTGATTGTTCCATGCTATTATATTATCTGTTTTGGATGCTTAATGGGCTTTATTATACCTTTTTATATTATTTTTGGGACTAACCTATTAACCGAAAGCCCAGTGCAAATTGCTATTTTTTTGCCTATTTCAGTGTTTTGCGGAAAAGGAATATCAAACGGAATCCAAACGAAATGAAACCTTCATGATGATTGTTTTTGGAACAAACGTGATCTAGGAGACTTGGAGTGAACGTCAAGGAAGCAGCGAGGCAGCCATGAGGTAGGAGAGCGCGCCCAGGGGGGCCAGGCGCGCCCCCACCCTCATGGGCCCCTCGCAGCTCCACCGACCTACGTCTTTCGCCTATATATACTCTTATACCCTAAAACCTTCGGGGAGAGCCACGAAACACCTTTTCCACCCCGCAACCTTTTGTACCCGTGAGATCCCATCTTGGGGCCTTTTCCGGCGATCTGCCGGAGGGGGATTCGATCACGGAGGGCTTCTACATCAACACCATAGCCTCTCCGATGATGTGTGAGTAGTTTACCACAGACCTTCGGGTCCATAGTTATTAGCTAGATGGCTTCTTCTCTCTCTTTGGATCTCAATACAAAGTTCTCCTCAATCTTCTTGGAGATCTATTCGATGTAACTCTTTTTGCGGTGTGTTTGCCGAGATCCAATGAATTATGGGTTTATGAACTTGATTATCTATGAATATTATTTGATTCTTCTCTAAATTCTCATATGCATGATTTGATATCTTTGAGAGTCTATCTGAATTACCGGTTTAGTTTGGCCTACTAGATTGATCTTTCTTGCAATGGGAGAAGTGCTTAGCTTTGGGTTCAATCTTGCGGTGCTCGATCACAGTGACAGAAAGGGAAACTGCAAGTATTGTATTGTTGCCATCAAGGATAAAAAGATGAGGTTTATATCATATTGCATGAGTTTATCCCTCTACATCATGTCATCTTGCCTAATGCGTTACTCCATTCTTATGAACTTAATACTCTAGATGCATGCTGGATAGCGGTCGATGTGTGGAGTAATAGTAGTAGATGTAGAATCATTTTGGCCTACTTGTCACGGACATGATGCCTATATTCATGATCATTGCCTTAGATATCATCATAACTATGCACTTTTCTATCAATTGCTCGACAGTAATTTGTTCACCCACCATAATACATGCTATCTTGAGAGAAGCCACTAGTGAAATTTATGGCCCTCGGTTCTACTTTACATCATATAAGTTTCCAATCTACAATTCTAGTTTACTATCTATTTTGCAATCTTTATTTTCCAATCTATACCACAAAAATACCAAAAATATTTATCTTATTATCTCTATCAGATCTCACTTTCGCAAGTGACCGTGAAGGGATTGACAACCCCTTTATCACGTTGGTTGCGAGGTTCATGTTTGTTTGTGTAGGTACTAGGGGACTTGCATGTAGTCACCTACTGGATTGATACCTTGGTTCTCAAAAACTGAGGAAAATACTTACACTATGATACATCTCCAACGTATCTATAATTTATGAAGTATTCATGCCACGTTTACAATAGTTTTATATGATTTTGGTATGATTTGATTAGAACTAACCCGGACTGACGCTGTTTTTAGTAGAACTACCGTGGTGTTGTTTTTGTGCAGAAATAAAAGTTCTCGGAATGCGATGAAAATCAACGGAGAATTTTTTTGGAAAATGTAAAAAATACTGGAACAAAAATCTACCGGAGGGGAGTCCCGTGGGCCCCACGAGCGTGGGGGCGCGCCCCTATGCCTCGTGGACTTCCAGTGGGCCCCCCTGACTTGTTCTCGACGCCAACCTCTCCTATAAATGCCCAAACCTCCAGAAAATAACCTAGATCAGAAGTTTCGCCGCCGCAAGCCTTTGTAGCCACGGGAAATCAATCTAGGTCCTCTCTGGCACCCTGCCGCAGGGGGCCATCATCACTGGAGGCTATGGAGGAGGATCCCGGAGGGGCCACCATCACCATGAAGGCCAAGGACCAGAGGGAGGACCTCTCCCCATCCAGGGGGGAGGCCATGGAGGAGGAAGCACAAGGGGGAGAACCTCTCCTCCTCTCTCTCTCGATGGCGCCGAAGTGCCATCGGGAGGGGAATCATCGCTGCGGTGATCGTCTTCATCAACATCACCATCATCATCACCATCCTCATCTCTTTTACGCGGTCCACTCTCCCGCACCCCGCTGTAATCCCTACTTGAACATGGTGCTTTATGCCACATATTATGATCCAATGATGTGTTGCCTTCCTATGATGTTTTGAGTAGATATCCTTTGTCTTTGGGTTGATTGATGATCTAGATTGGTACGAGTTGTATGTTTTATTTTGGTGCTGTCCTATTGTGCCCTCCGTGTCGCGCAAGCATGGGGGATTCTCGCTGTAGGGTGTTGCAATACGTTCATGATTCTCTTATAGTGGGTTGCTTGAGTGACAGAAGCATAAACCCGAGTAAGGGGGTTGTTGCGTATGGGATAAAGGGGACTTGATGCTTTAATGCTATGGTTGGGTTTTACCTTAATGATCTTTAGTAGTTGCGGATGCTTGCTAGAGTTACAATCATAAGTGCATATGATCCAAGAAGAGAAAGTATGTTAGCTTATGCCTCTCCCTCATATGAAATTGCAATGACGACTATCGGTCTTGTTAACAATTGCCTAGGACAATTCCGCACACCGATCCCTCATTACTCCACACTCGCTATTTATAATATTTAGTAATATATTCTAACTTTATGATAACAACACCTACTGAGGGAGTCCTGGATTAGGGGGTGTCCGGATGGTCGGACTATACCTTCAGCCGGACTCCTGGACTATGAAGATACAAGATTGAAGACTCCGTCCCGTGTCCGGAAGGGACTTTCCTTGGCGTGGAAGGCAAGCTTGGCGATACGGATATGAAGATCTCCTACCATTGTAACCGACTTTGTGGAACCCTAACCCTATCCGGTGTCTATATAAACTGGAGGGTTTTAGTCCGTAGGACAACATACACATCAACAATCATACCATAGGCTAGCTTCTAGGGTTTAGCCTCTTCGATCTCGTGGTAGATCTACTCTTGTACTACCCATATCATCAATATTAATCAAGCAGGACGTAGGGTTTTACCTCCATCGAGAGGGCCCGAACCTGGGTAAAACTTCGTGTCCCTTGTCTCCTGTTACCATCCGGCCTAGACGCACAGTTCGGGACCCCCTACCCGAGATCCGCCGGTTTTGACACCGACATTGGTGCTTTCATTGAGAGTTTCTCTGTGTCGTCGCCGTCAGGCTCGATGGCTCCTACGATCATCAATGGCGATGCAGCCCAGGGTGAGACCTTCTCCCCGGACAGATCTTCGTCTTCGGTGGCTTCACACTGTGGGCCAATTCACTTGGCCATCTGGAGCAGATCGAAAGCTATGCCCCTGGCCGTCAGGTCAGATTTGGAAGTTTAAACTACACGGCTGACACCCGCCAGGACTTGATCTTCGACGGATTCGAGCCACTGCCGAGCGTGCCGCACTGTCCCGACGAGCATGATCTAGCTCTGCCGCCGAATAGTGCCCTGGAGGCCGCACCCGCATCGGCTTCGACCCTTAATTCGGAGCCAACTGCGCCGATCGAGGATGGGTGGTTGGACGCCGCCTCGGGGGCTACGATCCCAACGGCGATCGATCCAAACACCAGCGCCGCACTCTGCGAGACTCGTGACTCCAAGGAGCCGGACTCCTCTCCGGACTCCGAACCCTCCGCGCCCCTGCCAATCGAATCCGATTGGGCGCCGATTATGGAGTTCACTGCCGCGGAAATCTTTCAGCACTTGCCTTTCGGCGATATCCTGAAGTCACTGAAGTCTCTCTCTTTATCAGGAGAGCCCTGGCCGGACTACGGTTAGCAAGGTTGGGGTACGGACGATGAAGAAATTCAAAACCCACCCACCACCCACTTTGTAGCCACTGTCGACGATTTAACCGACATGCTCGACCTCGACTCCGAAGACATCGATGGTATGGACGCCGATGAAGGAGACGAGGAAGAACCAGCGCCTATCAGGCCCTGGAGTGCCACCTCGTCATATGACGTATACATGGTGGACACACCAAAACATGATGACGAGGAGCGGAAGGATGCACCGAAGGCTTGTTCCCTCGAAAAGCAGTCAAAGCGGCGACGCAAGCGCCTCCCCAAATCCCGCCTCGATAGAAATAGCGATCACACAGACCCAGCGCTGGAGCAGGGCGAACCGCTACCGGACAACGGCAATCCGGATAATCAAACCGAACAAACAAATCCTATCAAGGACAATGGTCCGGATGATGTAACGCCGGACAGGCACCCGGAGCAGCAGACTGCCCGTAAAAGGCTTGTTGCTACCGCGAGGAGTCTGAAAAAGCAGAAGCAAAGGCTCAAGGCTGCACAAGGCACACTCCACATCAGATGGAGCAAAATACTCAACACAGCAGCGAGGTACGGCGACAATCGCCCCTCCAAGAGCTACCCAAAGCAGAAGCTGCTACCCGAATTCGATGAGAAGGCCTCAGACCCCCCACAACCAAATATCAAAGCAGCCACCTGGTTGGATAGACGACCCCTCTACCAACACAGAGCGGCATACAACGCCGCTCACAATACAATACGTGACCCATGCGAGGGCTCGCACCCAAAGGACGGCGCACCAAGATCCATCTATGGACCACGCAAGCACGCCCCAGCATACAATGCAACACAACAAACACCCAAACAACGCGGTACACCCAGCTACAGGGGTGCCACACACCCCCTATGTTTCGCCGATGAGGTGCTGGACCATGAATTTCCAGAGGGATTCAAGCCCGTAAACATAGAGGCATACGACGGAACAACAGACCCTGGGGTCTGGATTGAGGACTACATCCTTCACATCCATATGGCTCGAGGAGATGATCTCCACGACATTAAGTACTTACCCCTCAAGCTCAAAGGGCCAGCTCGTCACTGGCTCAAAGGCCTCCCCGAAAGCTCCATTGGAAGTTGGGAAGAGCTCGAAGACGCCTTTCGGGCAAATTTTCAAGGGACTTATGTCCGACCTCCGGATGCGGACGATTTGAGTCATATAACTCAACAGCCCGGAGAGTCAGCCCGAAAGCTTTGGAACAGGTTTCTTACTAAAAAGAACCAGATTGTCGACTGTCCGGACGCCGAAGCCTTGGCAGCTTTCAAGCATAGCGTCCGTGACGAATGGCTCGCCAGACACCTTGGCCAAAATAAGCCGAGAATGATGGCCGCATTAACAAACCTCATGACCCGCTTTTGCATGGGTGAGGACAGCTGGTTAGCCAGATGCAGCACCAGCGACCCCAGTACATCTGAAGTTAGAGATGGAAACGGGAAATCACGGCGCAACAGCAATAATAAACGCCAGATTAAAGAAGACAACACGAAGGACATGACAGTAAATGCTGGATTCAAAAGCTCTCGTCCAGGTCAACAGCCGCCCCCCTAAAGGCACCAGGGATGAACTGTCCAGCCTCAACAAAATTCTGGACCAAGTATGCCAGATCCATAGTACCCCTGGTAAACCCGCTAATCATACCCACAGAGAATGTTTGGTCTTCAAGCAGTCCGGCAGGCTCAACGCCGTACACAAGGGGGAGGATACACCAAGTGAAGACGAGGACGAGGCCCCTAAGAAAGACACGGGGGAACAAAAGAAATTTCCACCAGAAGTCAAAACAGTAAACGTGTTACACGTGATCAAGGGAAAAAACAACGCGGCACTCTTAGGAAAATATACCCAAGTGCCTGTCACCGCGAAGTCCTGCCACTGGTCGTCTCAACCGATCACTTTCGACCATCGCGATTACTCAGCAAGTATCCGACACGCAGGATGGGCTGCCCTGGTATTAGACCCAGTAATTGGCGGATATCACTTCACACGAGTCTTGATGGACGGCGGCAGTAGCCTAAACCTAATATATCAGGATACAATCCACGGGATGGGGTTAGACCCAACACAAATTCGCCATAGCAATACTACCTTTAAAGGAGTAACGCCAGGCCCAGGGGCTCGTTGTACGGGCTCCCTCTTACTACAAGTTATATTCGGCTCCCCCGATAACTTCCGTCGCGAGCATCTAACCTTCCACATCGCTCCGTTTCAAAGTGGCTATCAAGCACTGCTCGGACGCGAAGCTTTCGCTCGCTTTAATGCAATACCACACTATGCCTCCCTCACACTCAAGATGCCCGGTCCATGTGGCATCATTATAGTGCACGGAAATATCAAGCGCTCTCGACGCGCCGAAGAGAGTGAGGCTGCCTTGGCAGCCGCACATTAAAGGTGTCCGGACCAGCGAAAGCATCCAATAGGTCGTCAAGACCTCAGACACAACTAATCAAATCCGGCGCCGCTATTTATACCGAATAAGTGGTCACACCCCTATTTGTCAATACAAGGGGCTCAATGCGCGCAGACAAGTGGCAATTTCTTATCATCTCCAATTATACATGGTTTCTTTAAAAACTATCCTTTTGCACGACAACTTTTTCACTTAACTTCCTCTCTTTTACAGACGATCATCGTGCTACACCCGTCCAGGATACGACACAACGGAGACACAGGCGCAGACGTGCAGCAGGGACCCGCTCCAAGGATTCTTTTTAGATTAAGACCCTGCGTAAACCTTTTTTACTGTCTCTTGTTGATACATATCCACCGTTGAGAAGGATGCTGACGTCTTGGCATGTGGCCACGCCAGAACAATGCATGTACCTGGACACAAGGGGCTTATTACAAAGGCCATTATTTAGGCCCGGTTTATACCACAAAGACCGAATACCTTAGGGAGTGTTCGGCGTCGCGAGTTTGGCCCTATATGCATCAGCTCCGAATCATTGTCTTTGGTCAAATGTTGGGTTTACCCGGCTCCTGTGTTTTGGTGCCTTACGTTCCGCTTTACCGGCTAAGGTAGCACCAGGAGAACTACTGCGATTGTGCCCTGGTTCATCCGGAAGAGCACCTCAGTAGAGAAAGCCGAAAACTGACTGTCATGATATAGCGTGAGACTGGTCAACCACTCGATGACCTGTGGGAATGTTAGAATTCCTCCACCTTAACGAAGGGCCGTTTTCCGGCCAGGCTTGTACGCACCCTGGAACCGGGAGAGTGCGGAGCCACCAGGGGCTATCTAGTAGCCCCACTGTCAAACTCCTATGGCTAAGTGAAAGTGCTAAAGCATTATAGTCCGGTTGCCTCGCTCGCTCCGCTATCACCTCCTTAATAGGACCAAGACGTTGGGTTAAGTGTGAATGCATGTCTTTGCGAACACCTCCGCATTATATGCGTGGGGGCTAAAGCCGACGACTGCAATCTTTCAGGTTATACACATGTATACATAAACGGCTACTCAGGAGGCATCATATTACTTTCAGGCAAAAGTATAAAAATAGCCTTATAAAAATTTATAAAAGCATTTAGCTTACGATGAGATTACATATCACTCAAACATAATATTTTTTGAGCACTGGGTCTCTATCAAATGAGCACCCTCAAGAACTTCTTCAAAGTAGTGCTCAGCAGCCTTTCGACCTATAGCCGAATCCCGCGCTGCAACATGGGTAGCATCCATCTACGCCCAGTATGCCTTAACATGGGCAAAGGCCATCCGTGCGCCCTCTATGCACGCCGACCTCTTCATCGCATTAATGCGCGGCACCACGTCAAGGAACTGCTGCACCAAGCTGAAATAGCTGTTCGGTTTTGACCTTTCCGGCCATAGCTGATCCACAATGGACCTCATGGAGAGTCCGGACAACCTATTTAGTTTGGCCCATTCAGCTAATTGGTCAGTCAATGAAAGTGGACGCTCGGGAGTATGGAATTGTCTCCAAAACAGCTGGTCTACTCCACGGTCCGTCTGACCCTGGAAGTACTTGGCCGCATCGGCAGCGCTCGCCGCCAAATCCATATATACATCCTCCGAGCTCCACAGCCGATCCAGAGGGGCATACCGTGGATCTCCGAACTTCCTCCGCAACATAAAGGATTTCCCAGCTACAATATCCTCGGCTTCCCGCAGCTCCTCCTTCTTTGCCCTCATAGCAGAGCGGAGGTCCTTTCTCGTCGCAGCAGCCTTCTCAAGGTCTGATGCCTTCACCTGGTTTTCCTTTTCAAGAACCTGGCAATGGTCGGCAGCGGCTTTTAATTCTATGGCCATCTTGGCCATCTTGTCTCGGCTCTTGCCATGTGTGGCCTTCTTGGCTTGCAACTCTTCGGCCGCCTTCAAAGCAGCCGCATTACCCAACCTCGCTTGTTCCTTGGCTTGGGCAAGTTCTGCCCGCAAGGCTTCAACAGTGGCATCTCCATCTGCAGTCACAACATATTAAAGATACTGGCATCATGCTGCTCTTCCTATGTGACGTTTACCAGATAATGACACTTACCCTGTGCCTCGTCAAGCCTTTTGTTAACAAGCTCGATGTCGGCGTCTGCCGCATCCAACTGCCGTTCTAAATGGGCAAATTCGCTAGTCCGGCGAGCCACCGGAGCTTCCATCACCTACACATAGAGGCAGTATGGTTATTACCGGAGAATATGATCCTCTGTTTGTCGTCATTTCCGACGACAACCAGAGTCTCAGGGGCTACTATCTACACAGTGCACACCTAGCATGTGCAGGACTATCATACATTTTTTACGTACCTCAAAGCCTGTCAGTAGACTCATAAAAGCTTCATGCAATCCGCTTTCGGCGGACGATATTCTCTCCGTCACCGTATTCATCAGCACACGGTGTTCATCTGAGATGGCCGCTCGCCCCACCAACTCCCTCAGAATGTTCGATCGCACACTAGATGATGTTGGACTCTTTTGTCTGCTCTCTTCGGGAGCCGGACACCGGGAGCTTCGGGGGGTCAATGGGATTATCTTCTGGCCTCACCGGACTCGGAGACGCCCTCCGCGACGACACTTCAGGGTCGCCTGCTTCCGGAGCGGAGGAGTCCGGAGGAGGCGTTTCGCTCTCCATCATCTCTGGAAGAAGACCCCCCCGAAGACGAGCTCATTTGAGAGGGGCTAAGGCCCGAACTACAAAAATATATGCGGTGGTTATCTTCTCAGAAGAAAAAATGGCATATCTGTACTATTAAAGTATTTCGGGTCACTTACGACTCGCGGGAGAATTGATCCCCCCGCGGACTTTGTGCGGCAACGGCGCCCCCAAGGTAGGACCCTCTGTGGGAGACTTCTTCTCCCGTTTGGAAGTTTCGGCTTCCGAATCCCCGGGTGCAATCCTTTTCCTCTTCTGGTCGTCTTCCTTCATGGAGACGCTCGCTCCCTCGGCTAGAATGGGCAGCGTTGGGGGCCCGCGTCCGCCCGCATTGCCCTCCATAGTATCTTCCTTTAAGGGCTCCGGGCAAGGTGCGGTCTGGAGCATCTTTTCCAATACTGGATTTTCCAAGCCCTCAGGGAGGGGGGCCGAACACCGAATCAATTTTGCCTTTGTTAGCCAGTCCTGGTCAAAAAGCAAACTCTCAGAAATAACTTCATAACAAAGGAGAGATAGTATGTTCGGCCGGAAGATGCCTTACCTGTTCGGCGGCGCGGTTACTACTCAGTCCCACATCCTCGGTGATTTCCGGACACTCCACCTGAGGTCCGAAGAATGACTTGTACATCTCCTCGTGCGTCAGGCCGAGAAAATCTTGAATGACATGCGGTCCCTCGGGATTGAACTCCCATAGGCGAAGGGGCCAGCGTTTGCAAGGCTAGACTTGACGAACCAGCATAACTTGTATGACCGCAACCAAACTGAAATCTCCATTGAAGAGATCTCGAATGCGGATTTGCAGTATAGGCACGTCCTTGGCTGGACCCTAGCTCAGACCCCGGCTGATCCATGACATCAGTTGTGGTGGAGGGTCCGAGCGGAAAACAGGGGCGGTCGCCCACTTGGTGCTTCTAGGAGCCGTGATGTAGAACCACTCATGTTGCCACAATTCAGACACCTCTGGGATGGAACCTTTGGGCCACGGAGCTCCCGTCATCTTGCGTATTGAGGCACCTCCACATGCTGCATGCTGCCCCTCGATCATCTTCGGCTTCACTTCAAAGGTCTTGAGCCATAGGCCAAAGTGAGGGGTAACCCGGAGGAAGGCCTCGCATACGACAATAAATGTCGTGATATGAAGAAAGGAGTCCGGAGCTAGATCATGGAAGTCTAGCCCGTAATAAAACATCAAACCCCTGACGAAAGGATCCAGAGCAAGGCCTAGACCTCGGAGGAAGTGGGAGACGAACACGACGTTCTCGTTGGGTTCGGGGGTAGGGACGGCCTGCCCTCGGGGAGGCAGCCGATGCGAAATTTTGGCGGTCAGATATCTGGCCTCCCTCAACTTTTTGATGTCTTCTTCCGTGACGGAGGAAGGCACCCATCAGCCTTAAGGCTAGATCCGGACATGACTGGAGGTTCGGAGCACCTGACATGAACTTCGGGCGTTTGAGCTTGAGGTGTGGGAAGGATTCGATTGATCATGGGAGGGAAAAATAAAAGCCTTGTCCCCTTTATAAAGAGGGTGAATCTCAAGCGTCCTCTCCGTGTCCGCTTGGACTTGCCTATAATCTAGGAGTCCTAGAGGCGGTGGGGTTACCCACGCCCGTATTGATGAGAATCCCGGAATAAGGGGACACGATCTCTGCTTTAACAAGACGTGCCAAGGAAACCACCTCGCATGACGCGCTGAGGTGGGATAATGAAATGACTCGGATAAAGGCTTGGCCGTGGTGTGTCACACTACGGAATACGTCAGCAGATTAGATTTGTGTAAATATTATTCTCTCTATGGAAATATGTGGAAACTTATTTTGCAGAGCCGGACACTACCTTTGTGTTCAAAATCTTCTACGAAGTACTTGGAGGAGGAACCCGCCTTGCAATGCCGAAGACAATCTGCGCGCCGGACTCGTCGTCATTGAAGCCTGGTTCAGGGGCTACTGAGGGAGTCCTGGATTAGGGGGTGTCCGGATGGTCGGACTATACCTTCAGCCGGACTCCTGGACTATGAAGATACAAGATTGAAGACTCCGTCCCGTGTCCGGAAGGGACTTTCCTTGGCGTGGAAGGCAAGCTTGGCGATACGGATATGAAGATCTCCTACCATTGTAACCGACTTTGTGGAACCCTAACCCTATCCGGTGTCTATATAAACTGGAGGGTTTTAGTCCGTAGGACAACATACACATCAACAATCATACCATAGGCTAGCTTCTAGGGTTTAGCCTCTTCGATCTCGTGGTAGATCTACTCTTGTACTACCCATATCATCAATATTAATCAAGCAGGACGTAGGGTTTTACCTCCATCGAGAGGGCCCGAACCTGGGTAAAACTTCGTGTCCCTTGTCTCCTGTTACCATCCGGCCTAGACGCACAGTTCGGGACCCCCTACCCGAGATCCGCCGGTTTTGACACCGACACCTACTTTCATATTTTAGCTCTCCGATATCATGCAAAGTTATCCGCTTCATACCCACAATGTTGTTTTATTTCTCGTTTCTAGTTGGAAGCGAACGTTCGGTGTACGTAGAGTCGTATCAGTGGCAGATAGGGCTTGAGAGAATATTGATCTTACCTTTAGATCCTTATGGGTTCGACACTCCATACTTATGACTTCCACCATTGGGAATTGCTACGATGATTCCCTGCACTTGGGGATTATCAAGCTCTTTTCTGGCGCCGTTGTCGGGGAGCAATAGCGTGGGGTTGATATTCTCGTGTGTGCTTGTTTGCTTTCTTCACTAAGTAGATTTTGTTTTTTCTTTTTGTTTCTGTTTAGTTGTGGGTGAAACATACATTTTTTGAAAAAGAATGAAAATACAAAAAAATTACTTGCCTCTCATACCTAAAAAGTTTTTCAATAAGAGAAGTGATTGGAAGGTTATGCATTGGAGAAATGAGGGTCGACCTTGAACACTTGTGTTCATGCTCATGGAAACAATGTAGAAAAAATCATGGAAGCTTCTCTGAAAATAAGTATCCCCTTGTATATATCCATTGTATTATAAAAATAATGTGCCAGGCCTTGGTTTTAGGATGATTAGATTGCTTGTTTACTTTGTGTAGTACAAAAACAGAAAGTTTAGCTGTAGCGCATGATTTTACATTTTTTACTGGAAAGTCAAATGGGTCTGAAACTTTTTGCACATTACTTCTGTATATTTTTTTTAAATTGTCGGATTTTTTTGAATTTTTTGGAGTTTCATAAGTTTACTAAACTTCCACATTACTACAGACTGTCATGTTTTTGACAGATTCTGTTTTCTTTGAGTTGTTCGCTTATTTTGATGAATCTATGGGTAGTATCGGGGGGGGGGGGGTATGAACCATGGTGAAGTTGGAATACAGTAGATATAGTTCTAATATGAAATTGGAATAAGTTTGCAACAGTACCTAAAGGTAGTGATTTGCTTTATTTACACTAACGGATCTCACAAAGTTTTTGTTAAAGTTTTGTGTGGATGAAGTGTTCGAAGACCGAGGAGCTATCAATATGAGAAGAATAAAGAGAGGCAAGAGCTCAATCTTGGGGGTTCCCAAGGCACCCCAAGTAAATATTTCAAGGATACTCAAGCATCTAAGCTTGGGGATGCCTCGGTTGGCATCCCATCTTTCTTCTTCAACAATTATCGGTATACCTCGATTTTTGTTTTTTCACATAATTTGTGTCCTTTGTGTTTCTGTTTTTCCTTTAAGAACTATGCTAGTATGAGATAGCCCTTTTTTGGTTTATAGAATACTTCATGTGCTTCACTTATATCTTTTAAGTATGATCTTATAGAATTGCTCTTTGTGCTTCACTTAAATCTTTTGAGTATTTATAGAATGCTTCGTGTGCTTCACTTATATATTTCGAGCTTGGATATTGGTTAGTCTATATTAATTGTAGAATGCTCCATGAACTTCACTTATATCTTTTGTAGTATGAATAATACTATCATCTAAAGTGGATTTAGAAGAAGTTTGCTCCCACTATTCCGAATGAGGAGAATTTTGCTTATGTGGAGACTAGTGAATTTTCTATGCTTGTAGATCATGAACAGAATGCTTTATGTGATGGTTATATTGTTGAACTCATTCATGATGCTACTGAAAATTATTATGTGGGAGGAATACATGCTTGTAAGAGTTCCAATAATATCAAGTTTCCTCTCTATGTGCTTAAAGTTTTGAAGTTATACTTGTTTTGCCTTCCTATGCTAGTTGATTCTTGTTCCCATAAATTGTGTGCTCACAAAATCCCTAGGCATAGGAAGTGGATTAGATTTAAATGTGCTAGTCATACTCTTCATGATGCTCTCTTTATGTTTCAATTCTTATCTTTTATGTGAGCATCAATGAAATCATCATGCCTAGCTAAAAGGCATTAAAGAAAAACGCTTGTTGGGAGACAACCCAATATTTTACCCTTACAGTTTTTGTGTGTTTATATGATTAAGCTACTGTAGTAATCATGTTTTATAGCTTTTGTTTCAATAAAGTGCCAAGTAATACCTTTGGGAAGACTTGGGTGAAAGTTATTGTGATCTTGCTGTAAAAAACAGAAACTTTGCGCTCATGAGTTTAGCTGCCATTTTTTTACAGAAGTGTGATTTGGTGTTGATTCTTTTTGCAGAAGATTAATAGAAAAATTCCTCACGTCCACCAATTTATTTAATAATCTTTTGAGTAGCATAAGTATGGTTGCTGTTCAGATCATTACAGACTGTTCTGTTTCTGAAAGATTTTGTTTTCATTGCATAGTTTGCTTGTTTTCTAGTTTCTATGGCTTGTATTTCTCAATATAAATTGTAGAAATGATAGGGTACAGTAGGCATTGTGTGAGAACATTTATGAACCTCGTCTTTGACACTACAAAAGTGAATGGTTTACTCTTTATCATACTAACCTATTTCATGAAGTTCCGTTAAGTTTTGTGTGATTGAAGTTTTCAAGCTTTGGGTGAGATATTGATATGAGGAGAATAAGGAGTGGAAAGACCCTAAGCTTGGGGATGCCCAAGGCACCCCAAGGTAATATTCAAGGAAGACTCAAGTGCCTAAGCTTTGGGATGTCCCGGAAGGCATCCCCTCTTTCGTCTTCAAAACTATCGTATACCTTACTCGGAGCTATATTTTTATTTGTCACATGATATGTGTTTTGCTTGGAGCGTATTTTAAATTTTACTTGCTGTTGGAATAAAATAATTGGATCTGAAATCTTGAGTGAAAAAATAATCCTCCCATGGCTAGCTAATTATTTGACTACTCAGCGTTCTTCACTTATATCTTTTTGGAGTAGTTTGTCATTTACTCACGCGCTTCATGTATATCCTATGAGTAAATGGTTGAATAAATTGAATATCATAAATCTGAATTTATATATGTTTCATATGCTTATAACATAGGGAGTAATGACTTCACACATAATAAGTATAGGTAGTAAACTTATTGAAAGTTAGCAAACGCAAAATTGGTCACTTGAACAATTCATGAAAGAATATTGAAGGAAGAGAGATTTCACATATAAATATATTATCTTGGACATCTTTTGCAATTATGAGCACTCATTAAAATATGACATGCTAAAAGGTTGATGTTGGACAAGGAAGACAACTTAATGGGTTATGTTTTCCTATATCTGAAACGTTATATTGTCTTGGATCATCCAACATGTTGAGCTTGCCTTTCCCTCTCCTGCTAGCCAAATTCTTTGCACCAAGTAGAGATACTACATGTGCTTCCAAATATCCTTAAACCTAGTTTTGCCATGAGAGTCCACCATATCTACCTATGGATTGAGTAAGATCCTTCAAGTAAGTTGTCATTGTTGCAAGCAATAAAAATTGCTCTATAAATATGTATGATTTATTAGTGTGGAGAAAATAAGCTTTATACGATCTTGTGATGTGGAAGAAATAAAAGCGACGAACTGCATAATAAAGGTCCATATCACAAGTGGCAATATAAAGTGACATTCTTTTGCATTAAGATTTCGTGCATCCAACCATAAAAACACATCACAACCTCTGCTTCCCTCTGCGAAGGGCCTATCTTTTATTTTTGTCTTATACCTTATACAAGAGTCATGGTGATCATCACCTTTCCCTTTTTAAATTTTTTCCTTTGGCAAGCACTTTGTGTTGGAGCGATCCAGATATATATATATATATATATATATATATATCCACTCGGATGTAGGTTTTCATAAATTATTATTGTTGACATTACCCTTGAGGTAAAAGGTTGGGAGGCAAAACTATAAGCCCCTATCTTTCTTTGTGTCTGATTAAAACTTTGAACCCATAAATATCATGTGAGTGTTAGCAATTGTGAAAGATTGAATGATTAGTTGAGTATGTGGAGTTTGCTGAACCAAAGCTCTTACATAGACCTCTAACATCCACAATGCGGCTATATCTCCCACGTGTCGGGGCATGACTTAGAGGCATAGCCGCATGGTAGGTTTGTCGCAAGAGGGGTAATCTTCACACATCCCATGTACTGAATAAGAAAGGGATAAAGAGTTGGCTTACAACTGCCACTTCACACAAATACAAGTTAAACATACATCATCCAGAATACAATCAAGGTCCGACTACGGAACCAAAATAAAAGAAGACAACCCCAAATGCTAGATCCCCAATCGTCCCAACAGGGCTCCACTACTGATCAACGGGAAACAAAAGATAACAACGACCAAGATCTTCATCGAGCTCCCACTTGAGCTCGGTTGCGTCACCTGCATTGTTAACATCGGCACCTACAACTGTTTGGAAGTATCTGTGAGTCACGAGGACTCAGCAATCTCACACCCGCGAGATCAAGACTATTTAAGCTTATGGGTAGGAAAAAGGTAGTGAGGTGGAGCTGCAGCAAGCACTAGCATATATGGTGGCTAACATACGCAAATAAGAGCGAGAAGAGAAGCAACGCAATGGTCGAGAAGCTAGAAGCGATCAAGAAGTGATCCTGAAACTACTTACGCACAAACATAACTCCAAAACCGTGTTCACTTCCCGGACTCCGCCGGAAAGAGACCATCACGGCTACACACGCGGTTGATGCATTTTAATTAAGTTAAGTGTCAAGTTCTCTACAACCGGACATTAATAAATTCCCATCTGCCACATAACCGCGGGCACGGCTCTCGAAAGTTTGTACCCTATAGGGGTGTCCCAACTTAGCCCATCACAAGCTCTCACGGTCAACGAAGGATATTCCTTCTCCCGGGAAGACCCGATCAGACTCGGAATCCTGGTTACAAGACATTTCGACAATGGTAAAACAAGACCAGCAAAGCCGCCCGATGTGCCGACAATCCCGATAGGAGCTGCACATATCTCGTTCTCAGGGAAACACCGGATTGGGCAAGCTACGAGTAAAACTAGACCTCAAGTTTCCCCGAGGTGGCCCCGCAGGCTGCCCATTTCGGACCAACACTTAGAGAAGCATTGGCCCAGGGGTGGGGGTTAAAATAAAGATGACCCTCGGGAGCGCGACTCCCAAGGGAAAAGTAGGTGGTGGTGAGGCAAATGGTAAAACCAAGGTTGCGCCTTGCTGGAGGAGTTTTATTCAAAGCGAACTGTCAAGGAGTTCCCATAACACCCAACCACGTAAGGAACGCAAAATCAAGGAACATAACACCGGTATGACAGAAACTAGGGCGGCAAGAGTGGAACAAAACACCAGGCATAAGGCTGAGCCTTCCACCCTTTACCAAGTATATAGATGCATTAATTAAATAAGAGATATTGTGATATCCCAACATATCCATGTTCTAACATGGAACAAACTTCATCTTCACCTGCAACTAGCAACGCTATAAGAGGGGCTGAGCAAAAGCGGTAACATAGCGAAACAACGGTTTGCTAGGAAAGGTGTGTTAGAGGCTTGACATGGCAATATGGGAGGCATGATAAACAAGTGGTAGGTAGCACGACATAGCGATAGAGCGAGCAACTAGGAAGCAAAGATAGAAGTGATTTCGAGGGTATGGTCATCTTGGCTGAAATCCCGCAAGGAAGAAGAACGAGTCCATGAAGAAGACAAGCGAATGTAGTTGAACGGATCCTCACAAACGCAACGTTACCAGAACTAACACGAAGAAGCAACACCGGAAAGAAGCAAACAACATGGTAAACAATCATCACATAAACATGGCATGATGCGCAACCAAGTATGATGCATGTCCGGTTTAATGAGGCATGGCATGGCAAAGTGCGACAAACAAAACTACAAATTAAGTGGACTTCAATATGCAACGAGTTGCATATTGATGAAACACCACAACAATTATTTAGTTCTCTCCCGTTTAAGTACTCAACAATATTAAATGTTGGTTAGCAAGGCAAGGGGTGAAGCATACATAAACTAACTATCTAGCCAAGTTTAAATGAGGCCGGAAACAACAACCAACAATTCCGAAAAAACCTCATGTGCATATTTATGGATTTGGTACTGTTTTGCCCTAAACCATATTTTAGAGTTGTTTAACATGCAAAGTGATACCATGGTTTCAGACGCGAGGGGGGGTTAGGTGCGCTGCAGGCGGGCTGTGGAGAGACCGTGTGGTGAGAAGAGAGAGAAGTAGAGCGGTCCGGCGACTGTTCCGGAGACCGAAACATCCGACGTTTGACCGGCTATAATGCCGCTATAGTTTAACGGTTGGGCTATCAAACGAGCTCCGAATGTGATGAAACTTGGCAGGCGGTCTACCTACAACATAACAAGACCGCACGCCAACTCTCATCCCATTCCGAGAACATTTCCCGGCCACTTATAAAATAATATTTCGGACGTGCCGCGGGCGCGTGCCAGTGTGGTTGGGCTCAGAACGGACAACGGACGGAACTGGGGGAACCCGGATGGATGCAAGTTTTGAAAACATGCAGATGCAATGCGGATGATGACATGGCAATATGCAACACGCAAGCGAATGACAAGTCAACAATAATGAATAACTGGAAGACACCTAGCGCGTCGGTCTCGGGGCGTCACAACACTCCACCACTACAAGAGGATCTCGTCCCGAGATCTAGGATGGCACCGGAGAAAAACGGAAGGGAAACAGAAGATGTAAAACTAAGTTACTTCTTTGATAAACAAGTGAAACCAAAGAACCTTGCAGGGTTGAACAAATTGAAAGAAAGAATACAATGAAGATGAATGAATTTGAAAACACTCCGTTAGAAAAGAGGAACAAGGAACATTACGAGAACCTTGTAGGTTGAAAGACATACGAAAAAGGGTTGCAATGGACAGGAAGTACATGTGAGCACTCCGGATGGAACGAGATGTACAAGGAACGAGAAGGATCAATTCCGACAACACTCCGCTTGGAAATGGAAGGCAGAGAATAGAAACCTGACAGAATGAAAGCACTTGGATGAGACTCCGGTTAGAAGAGGAATGATAGACACAACACTCGGTTAAAACAAGATAGAAAGGGAATAAGAATGATATAATTTGGACAGCACTCCGACTATAAATGGAAGGAATTGAACATGATCTTGACAAAACAAGATGATGGGTCGAAGAGAGCAACATCACCATGCCTCCGGAACAAATGTAAGAATGGAATCAAAAGAAGGGAGGAGAAAACAACATCTTCTACCTCAAATGAGCTTGAAAAAGCATCTTTAGGAGAAGGGTCGAACGGAGTTGTTTGGAAAACCAACAACGAAACGAATAAGCTTGTAGTGGGCTTATGGAAAACATCCCAAAACTATGAGGTGAAATTCTGCCACTAACGGAAACAATAGCTTGGAATGATATGAACAAGTAGATGAGAAGCTTATTTCACCGGGAGGATAACTGGAGAACTTGGGTCATTTATAAGCACCATAGATAGCAACAATCCTTAGGGAAAACTTTAGGTGAAATATAACCCAAGATAACTCCAATGAAGAGATTGGTGGGTTTAAATATCTCATTCTTAACAAATTGTGAATCATGAAACACGAAGGGAAATTGTCGAGAATGACATAACACAACCTGAAAAGGTAAGGTAGAAGGAATTGCACTTCGGAATGCAAGATGAAGAATACTTGAGCTCCTCTAAAAATAATCTTGATGAGCACTTCGAGAAGGAATTAAATCCTTGCTGAACCATCATGTAGAACCTCCATGAAGAACTCCGGTAATAAAAGAATGATCCAAAGAAGTGAAGGATGAAAAGAATAAGATTGAAGCCTTGCAATGATTTAGATGGATCTTCGTGATGATGAGAGCTTGAAACTCCGGGAAAAGAGAAGATGAAACAATAAAACCGAGAATTTGATGAGCCTATGGAATAATGAAAGAATTGAATTTACTCGATGAAACAAGAATAAGAATTGCATTATGCTTATCCTTCACCAATTTAAATTGATGACAAGCAACAGATTTGGCACACTACTTATTCTCGTAGAAAGGATTAAGATAGATATAGCGCAAACTTGAGAAGGTCTTCGATGAACCACCGGAAGGATTGAAAATGAAAGTAGCAAAGGCACAATTCACCGGTAAGAATTGGAAAATGAAAGATGATAGTTGAGGGAATTTAGATGCAAGTGAACGAAGAGATCCCGAGCTGATTAGCGAATATTTGAATGATGCACCGTTAAGATTTGGAGAACAATAGCTGAAAGCTGAGGATGAATAAACCCAAAATGATGGCCTTCGGAGAATCAAACTGAAAAGAATCTTGAATTTGCTCCGGATAGGTGAAAAGAATTCTCACAATCAAAAATGATCATGAGAGGATGGCATCAAGCTTGAACTACGCATCTTCGAGAGAACGGACCAAGATTTGAGAGAAACTCTTCTTCGGTCTTCAAGTGTTGAGAATGACGATGAGAAACACCACCATGAATTGTTGAGATACTCCGGGATGAAAATTAGAAAGGTTGAACCAAATGATGAAAAGAATTTGAAAGATCTTGGATAAAAACATATGACTGATGATAATTCATTCTTACGTCAACTTTGAAATGAATTTGAGAATAACTCCGAAAAAATTAGAAGAGTTAGGTAAGATCCTGGAAAAAGACCTGTGGGTTAGGGCCCCACTCAAAAGAAACACCATTGAACAATTTAAAACATAGATTGCGCCAGCTGAATTAAATGGCTTGAATGAGATAACAACCTAGAAATAGGTTAAACAGATCTTGCATGAAAAGACGAGCCTTCTAAGATATCTTCAGCACTCCGGAACAAATGAATAGCGAGAAGTGAATGATTAAGAGGTGCACCGGCGTGAGAAAGCATTTGAAAGGAGGAAAAGGGTATGATCGACAAAGCTTGAATTGAATCCACCGGAGAAGAAAAGAATGAATAATAATGAGCTTGAAGCTTCCTTAGCATCTAAATGAGAATCACCAGGTAAGAACTTTGAAGGAAAAGAATGAAGGAACTTCACATCACTAAAATGGATGCTTGATTGGGATATATGAGTCCTTGAATAGAAGGGTGGGAGGGCGGGAAAACAAAAGCAACTTGGGATGGATGAAACAAACATCGTTGGGAAGAACTTAGAATTGATCTTGCAGATGTTGAAAATGATCGGATCCACTTGAAGAGGAGCACGCCGGTTGAAAAGGATTGACATGACAATCTCGATTATCATGAAGGATTAGTATTCACATAGAAATATGAGAACACCGCTTAGGAAAAGTATGGAATCAACACTTGACATTGAAGTAACTCGAATACCACAACTCAAAACAAGGCAAAGGTTGGGCTTGCAGAATAAGCCGAAAACAAACATATGATAGATCCCATATCGTATCATGTGTCTGTTGGAAAGATATTCTAGGAGCTACTTGAATTCCCACTTATAAACTCCCGGAACTTTCTGGTTATGCAATCAGGTGTTGGGGATACAGGGGAAGCATAATATCTCACCCAAACTAACAATTCCTACATCCAGCTGTATCCATCCTTCAACACATAACCAAGAAACCTTCGGAAATCATGTACCTCAACCTTCGAAAAGCATCCGTTATATGATTTATGGCAATACTCCCGAACTCCCGCCCCAGTACTGGGTGGCGTCGAGGTTATCTCACCAACAACTGCATAAAAGAGATTTTCGATGTCGGCGAACTCAGGTATTCCAGAACTGCAACGATAAAATTGTGATGACAACACCTCGGAGCTCAACTCCCCGGGACACTGCCACAACCCCTAAATGTCAGGAGGCACCAAGAACAATGTTCTCGTCACAAGACTATCGGAACAATTCCAAGATACCCGCGTGATCCTAAAAACAATTCGTGAAATTTGAGGAGAGGGGAGTCAAAACTTCTACGTCAGGAGGCCTCACCAGAGCGACGAAGGGATTGAGGAGTAAAAAGAATCCTACTCTCCGATATATATAATCCTAAGACTCAAAAAAATTTATGCTAGACTCAACAACATCAGTGATTCGATCAAGCAGGGGGCTCCTAAGTCGGGGATGGCTCTGATACCAACTTGTAACACCCACAATGCGGCTATATCTCCCACGTGTCGGGGCATGACTTAGAGGCATAGCCGCTTGGTAGGTTTGTCGCAAGAGGGGTAATCTTCACACATCCCATGTACTGAATAAGAAAGGGATAAAGAGTTGGCTTACAATCGCCACTTCACACAAATACAAGTTAAACATACGTCATCCATAATACAATCAAGGTCCTACTACGGAAAAAATAAAAGAAGACAACCCCAAATGCTAGATCCCCGATCATCCCAACTGGGCTCCACTACTGATCAACAGGAAACAAAAGATAACAGTGACCAAGATCTTCATCGAGCTCCCACTTGAGCTCGGTTGCGTCACCTGCACTGGTAACATCGGCAGCTGCAACTGTTTGGAAGTATCTGTGAGTCATGAGGACTCAACAATCTCACACCCGCGAGATCAAGACTATTTAAGCTTATGGGTAGGAAAAAGGTAGTGAGGTGGAGCTGCAGCAAGCACTAGCATATATGGTGGCTAACATACGCAAATAAGAGCGAGAAGAGAAGCAACGCAATGGTCGAGAAGCTAGAAGCGATCAAGAAGTGATCCTGAAACTACTTACGCACAAACATAACTCCAAAACCGTGTTCACTTCCCGGACTCCGCCGGAAAGAGACCATCACGGCTACACACGCGGTTGATGCATTTTAATTAAGTTAAGTGTCAAATTCTCTACAACCGGACATTAACAAATTCCCATCTGCCACATAACCGCGGGCACGGCTCTCGAAAGTTTATACCCTATAGGGGTGTCCCAACTTAGCCCATCACAAGCTCTCACGGTCAACGAAGGATATTCCTTCTCCCGGGAAGACCCGATCAGACTCGGAATCCTGGTTACAAGACATTTCGACAATGGTAAAACAAGACCAGCAAAGCCGCCCGATGTGCCGACAATCCCGATAGGAGCTGCACATATCTCGTTCTCAGGGCAACATCGGATTGGGCAAGCTACGAGTAAAACTAGACCTCAAGTTTCCCCGAGGTGGCCCCGCAGGCTGCCCATTTCGGACCAACACTTAGAGAAGCATTGGCCCAGGGGTGGGGGTTAAAATAAAGATGACCCTCGAGAGCGCGACTCCGAAGGGAAAAGTAGGTGGTGGTGAGGCAAATGGTAAAACCAAGGTTGGGCCTTGCTGGAGGAGTTTTATTCAAAGCGAACTGTCAAGGAGTTCCCATAACACCCAACCACGTAAGGAACGCAAAATCAAGGAACATAACACCGGTATGACAGAAACTAGGGCGGCAAGAGTGGAACAAAACACCAGGCATAAGGCTGAGCCTTCCACCCTTTACCAAGTATATAGATGCATTAATTAAATAAGAGATATTGTGATATCCCAACATATCCATGTTCTAACATGGAACAAACTTCATCTTCACCTGCAACTAGCAACGCTATAAGAGGGGCTGAGCAAAAGCGGTAACATAGCGAAACAACGGTTTGCTAGGAAAGGTGTGTTAGAGGCTTGACATGGCAATATGGGAGGCATGATAAACAAGTGGTAGGTAGCACGACATAGCGATAGAGCGAGCAACTAGGAAGCAAAGATAGAAGTGATTTCGAGGGTATGGTCATCTTGGCTGAAATCCCGCAAGGAAGAAGAACGAGTCCATGAAGAAGACAAGCGGACGTAGTTGAACGGATCCTCGCAAACTCAACGTTACTGGAACTAACACGAATAAGCAACACCGGAAATAAGCAAACAACATGGTAAACAACCATCACATAAACATGGCATGATGCGCAACCAAGTATGATGCATGTCCGGTTTAATGAGGCATGGCATGGCAAGGTGCAACAAACAAAACTACAAATTAAGTGGACTTCAATATGCAACGAGTTGCATATTGATGAAACACCACAACAATTATTTAGTTCTCTCCCGTTTAAGTACTCAACAATATTAAATGTTGGTTAGCTAGGCAAGGGGTGAAGCATACATAAACTAACTATCTAGCCAAGTTTAAATGAGGCCGGAAAGAACAATCAACAATTCCGGAAAAACCTCATGTGCATATTTATGGATTTGGTACTGTTCTGCCCTAAACCATATTTTAGGATTGTTTAACATGCAAAGTTATGCCACCATGTTAAACTAGACATTTTTCTACCCCATTTACATATAAAGTTTATTTAAAACCGAGCTACGGTTATTTAGTTATGAATTAAATCATTTTAACAAGGCATTTGAGCAAATTAAACAAACATCATTTTAAGCATTTCAAACATGGATGCAAGTTGGATATTATTAAATTAGACAAAATTCTAGTCATTTTACATATATAAATTAATTACATGCAATGCACGGTTTGTGAGTTAGGATATGCATGAAACTTAGGGGGTTTTCTGTAAAACAGGCGTTCTCTAGGATAATAGACAAAATCGTCCAGAGGAAAAAACATGACATGGGCCAAAACTGTTGGGCCAGACGCACAAGATACTAGAGGGAGGGGCTGCTCACCCACGGGCCATGGCCCAGGTCGGGGGAGAGGCTTGGCAGGCCGGGCGCCTGGCGCGCTGGGCCTTGGCGCGGGATGCGGCCCACGCGCGCGGTCAACGGATCGAAGCAGCGCGATGAAGGACGTCGGGAACGGCTAGTCCGGCAGAGCAGCTCCGGAGGCGATGCTCCGTCGACGCGGGGAACAACGGGGAGGCCGGGAACGGGCGCGGAACCGACGGATCCGGAGTGGAGGAGGCCGGATCTGGCTCCGGGGGTCCATTTCCGGTGACGGCAAGGACGGGAAGCTCTGGGCGGCGGCGATCCCTGGTGATGGGATCCTGTGGGGGAGAGAGAGATCATGAGGGAGATGGAGGAGAGGTAGGGAAGGAAGGATGAGAGGTAGGGAAGGAAGGAGGAGAGGCAGGGCGGCGCAACCTGGCCGGAGGTGGTCACCGACAGCGACTCCGGCGAGTCGGCGGGAAGGAGCAGACGGTGAGGTCGATGTCGAGGGGCTCCTCCCCTCGCTCTAGATCGGGAGCGATGGAGCGTGAGGCGCGGGGCTGCGACCGTGCGGGCCTGGGCGGGCCTCCCGTGGGCCTTGGCGGAGTGGGGAGCCCGGGGCCACGTGGCCGGCTTTGGTTGGCCGCGGGCGCTGCTGGAGCGGCGACTGGCCACTGGCAGCACGCCAAGTGGCGGTGAGGGGGGTTGGCTGGGCACGGAAATGGAGGTGGAGGCGGCGGCTGGAAGGTGGAGGTGGCGACTGCGGGTTGGGGGCGCGGAAAACAAGGAGGGGAGGAAGGAAAGACCAGAATTGGAAGGGAGGTCTCCTTTTATAGGCAGGGTTAGGGTTTGGGGGGATTTGAGGTCGTCTCAGAGCCCTCCGATCGTGATCGAACGGTTTCGGACGCGAGGGGGGGTTAGGTGCGCTGCAGGCGGGCTATGGAGAGACCGTGTGGTGAGAAGAGAGAGAAGCAGAGCGGTCCGGCGACTGTTCCGGAGACCGAAACGTCCGACGTTTGACCGGCTATAATGCCGCTATAGTTTAACGGTTGGGCTATCAAACGAGCTCCGAATGTGATGAAACTTGGCAGGCGGTCTACCTACAACATAACAAGACCACACGCCAACTCTCATCCCATTCCGAGAACATTTCCCGGCCACTTATAAAATAATATTTCGGACGTGCCGCGGGCGCGTGCAAGTGTGGTTGGGCTCAGAACGGACAACGGACGGAACTGGGGGAACTCGGACGGATGCAAGTTTTGAAAACATGCAGATGCAATGCGGATGATGGCATGGCAAGATGCAACACGCAATCGAATGACAAGGCAACAATAACGAATAACTGGAAGACACCTGGCGCATCGGTCTCGGGGCGTCACAAGACCCTTCCCGAAAATAAGATGAACTGCAATTGTTTGATGACTAAGAGCATGGTTTGTTAGTTTTCAAGAAAGTTTATGATCTATACTTTAACATGTGAATAGCTTGTTACTTGATCATGAGAAGTTTTATGAATTGAGCTACTGTTATGATATATAATGATGCTATAAAAAGTGATTGAAACTACCATTGATCAAACTTAAGCACTTGCTAGCATCCACACTTCATAAATTATTTATTTTATCATTTACCTACTCGAGGATGAGCAGGAAGTAAGCTTGGGGATGCTGATACGTCCCCAACGTATCTATAATTTATGAAGTATTCATGCCATGTTTACAATAGTTTTATATGATTTTGGTATGATTTGATTAGAACTAACCCGGACTGACGCTGTTTTCAGCAGAACTACCATGGTGTTGTTTTTGTGCAGAAATAAAAGTTCTCGGAATGCGATGAAAATCAAAGGAGAATTTTTCTGGAAAATATAAAAAATACTGGAACAAAAATCTACCGGAGGGGAGTCCCGTGGGCCCCACGAGGGTGGGGGGCGCGCCCACCCCCCTCGGCGCGCCCCTGTGCCACGTGGACTTCCCGTGGGGCCCCTTGACTTGTTCTCGACACCAACCTCTCCTATAAATGCCCAAACCTCCAGAAAATAACCTAGATCGGAAGTTTCGCCGCCGCAAGCCTATGTAGCCACAAGAAATCAATCTAGGCCCTCTCTGGCACCCTGCCGGAGGGGGCCATCATCACTGGAGGCTATGGAGGAGGATCCCAGAGGGGCCATCATCACCATGAACGCCAAGGAGCAGAGGGAGAACCTCTCCCCATCTAGGGGGGAGGCCATGGAGGAGGAAGCACAAGGGGGGAGAACCTCTCCTCCTCTCTCTCTCTCTCTCTCGGTGGCGCCGGAGTGCCATCGGGAGGGGAATCATCGTCGCGGTGATCGTCTTCATCAACATCACCATCCTCATCTCTTTTACGCGGTCCACTCTCCCGCACCCCGCTGTAATCCCTACTTAAACATGGTGCTTTATGCCACATATTATGATCCAATGATGCTTTGCCATCCTATGATGTTTTGAGTAGATATCCTTTGTCTTTGGGTTGATTGATGATCTAGATTGGTACGAGTTGTATGTTTTATTTTGGTGCTATCCTATTGTGCCCTCTGTGTTGCACAAGCGTGAGGGATTCTCGCTGTAGGGTGTTGCAATACGTTCATGATTCGCTTATAGTGGGTTGCTTGAGTGACAAAAGCATAAACCTGAGTAAGGGGGTTGTTGCGTATGGGATAAAGGGGACTTGATGCTTTAATGCTATGGTTGGGTTTTACCTTAATGATCTTTAGTAGTTGTGGATGCTTGCTAGAGTTCCAATCATAAGTGCATATGATCCAAGAAGAGAAAGTATGTTAGCTTATGCCTCTCCCTCATATGAAATTGCAATGACGACTATCGGTCTTGTTAACAATTGCCTAGGACAATTACGCACAAGGATCCCTCATTACTCCACACTCGCTATTTATAATATTTAGTAATATATTCTAACTTTATGATAACAACACCTACTTTCATATTTTAGCTCTCTGATATCATGCAAAGTTATCCTCTTCATACCCACGACGTAGTTTTATTTCTTGTTTCTAGTTGGAAGCAAACGTTCGGTGTACGTAGAGTCATATCGGTGGCAGATAGGGCTTGAGAGAATATTGATCTTACCTTTAGCCCCTTGTGGGTTCGACACTCCATACTTATCACTTCCACCATTGGGAATTGCTATGATGATTCCCTGCACTCGGGGATTATCATGCTACTTTGCTGCATCACCCTTTCCTCTTCAAGGGAAAACCAACACATGCTCAAGAGGTAGCAATAAGGATTTCTGGCGCCGTTGCCGGGGAGATCTATGCACAAGTTAAGACATACCAAGTACCCATCACAAACTCTTATCTCTCGCATTACATTATTTGCCATTCACCTCTCATTTTCCTCTCCCCCACTTCACCCTTGCCGTTTTATTCGCCTCTTTTCCATTCGCCCTTTCTCCGTTCGTCTTCTTTCGCTTGTCTCTTGTGTGTCTGCTTGCCCTGATGGCCTTGCCCAAAAATGTTGACCCTCACCTTAGAAGGTTGGAAGAAATTGAGAACAACGTTAGAAGCTTTATGTCTTTGCAATTTCTTCATAATAATTTCTTCAAAAACAAACTTAAGAACAAAATAGTTTTATAGAGTACATGAATAAAGAGCTGGATGATATGTCTAAGGAATTTTATGGTTTGAAATCTCAGTTTGCCCATCTTGAAAATTTATTAGGCCAAATTTTGGATAAGCAAGCCACCTTAGTTAATAAGATGGCCGCTAAACCGGAAGATCTAAAAGATAATAATGATGAAGATCTAAAAGTGATTGGTGTGCCTCCTATTAAGTTTTTGTTTGCCAATATGAATCTTGATAAAGATGGGACTTGAGACGAGTCAACTTTAGTTAAAAGGCGTCCCAATGATTCGGAGTTTTTAGATATTGATGTAAAAATTAATAAAAATGGGATTGAAGGGGTCAAAACTTTACATAGCAATGAACCCACTATTTTGGATTTAAAGGAATTTAATTATGATAATTTCTCTTTGATAGATTGTATTTCCTTGTTGCAATCCGTGCTAAATTCTCCTCATACTTATGATCAAAACAAAGCTTTCACTAAACATATCGTTGATGCTTTGATGCAATCTTATGAAGAAAGACTTGAATTAGAAGTTTCTATCCCTAGAAAACTTTATGATGAGTGGGAACCTACTATTAAAATTAAGATTAAAGATCATGAATGCTATGCTTTATGTGATTTGGGTGCTAGTGTTTCCATGATTCCAAAAACTTTCTGTGATGTGTTAGGTTTCCGTGAATTTGATGATTGTTCTTTAAATTTGCATCTTGCGGATTCCACCATTAAGAAACCTATGGGAAGAATTAATGATGTTCTTATTGTTGCAAATAGGAATTATGTGCCTGTAGATTTTATTGTTCTTGATATAGATTGCAATCCCACATGTCCTATTATTCTTGGTAGACCTTTCCTTAGAACGATTGGTGCAACTATTGATATGAAAGAAGGAAATATTAGATTCCAATTTCCATTAAGGAAAGGTACGAAACACTTTCCTAGGAAGACAATTAAATTACCTTATGAATCTATTATGAGAGCCACTTATGAATTGCATACCAAAGATGATGACACCTAGATCTATTCTTGTTTTTATGCCTAGCTAGGGGCGTTAAACGATAGCGCTTGTTGGTTAGCAACCCAATTTTATTTTTGTTCTTTGCTTTTTGTTCCTGTTTAGTAATAAATAAATCATCTAGCCTATATTATGATTGTGTTTTTATGTTTTAATTAATGTTTGTGCCAAGTAAATCCTTTAGGATCTTCTTGGATGATTGTTATTTGACCTTGCTGTAAAAAAACAGAAAGTATGCGCTCACGAGAATAATTTTCATTTTTACCCAGAGGGCGATAAAAAACTGATTCCAACTGAAGTAGATCAATATACAAATTATTTAGGTATTACTAATTTGGTATAACTTTTGGAGTTACATAAGTATTCGAAACCTACAAGTTACTACAGACTGTTCAGTTTTTGACAGATTCTGTTTTTCGTGTGTTCTTTGCTTATTTTGATGAATCTATGGCTAGTATCGGGGGGTATGAACCATAGAGAAGTTGGAATACAGTAGGTTTAACAACAATATAAATAAATAATAAGTTCATTACAGTACCTTAAGTGGTGATTTGTTTTCTTATACTAACGGAGCTCATGAGATTTTCTGTTGAGTTTTGTGTTGTGAAGTTTTCAAGTTTTTGGGTAAAGATTTGATGGATTTTGGAACAAGGAGTGGCAAGAGCCTAAGCTTGGGGATGCTCAAGGCACCCCAAGGTAGAATCCAAGGACAACCAAAAGCCTAAGCTTGGGGATTCCCCGGAAGGCATCCCCTCTTTCTTCTTCGTCTATCGGTAACTTTACTTGAGGCTATATTTTTATTCAACACATGATATGTGTTTTGCTTGGAGCGTCTTGTATGATTTGAGTCTTTGCTTTTTAGTTTACCACAATCATCCTTGCTGTACACACCTTTTTGGAGAGACACACATGAATCGGAATTTATTAGGATACTCTATGTGCTTCACTTGTATCTTTTGAGCTAGATAATTTTGCTCTAGTGCTTCACTTATATTTTTAGAGGACGGTGGTGGTTTTATTTTGTAGAAATTATTGATCTCTCATGATTCACTTATATTATTTTGAGAGTCTTTTAGAACAGCATGGTAATTTGCTTTGGCTATAAAATTAGTCCTAATATGATAGGCATTCAAGATGGGTACGATAAAAACTTTCATATAGAGTGCATTGAATACTATGATATTTGATAGATGTTTTGAGATATAAAGGTGGTAATGTTAGAGTCATGCTAGTTGGGTAATTGTGAAATTGATAAATACTTGTGTTAAAGTTGGCAAGTCCCATAGCATGCACGTATGGTAAACAATGTGACAAATTTGAAGCATGGGGTGTTCTTTGAGTGCTTTCCTTATGAGTGGCGGTCGGGGACGAGCGCTGGTCTTTTCCTACCAATATATCCCTCTAGGGGCATGCGTAGTAGTACTTTGCTTCGAGGTGTAATAAAATTTTGCAATAAGTATATGAGTTCTTTATGACTAATGTGACTTCATGGATCATACACACTCTCACCTTTCTGCAATTTGCTAGCCTCTACGGTACCGTGCATTGCCCTTTCTCGCCTTGAGAGTTGGTGCAAACTTCGCCGGTGCATCCAAACCCCATGATACGATACGCTCTATCACACATAAGCCTCCTTATATCTTCCTCAAAACAGCCACCATACCTACCTATTATGGCATTTCCATAGCCATTCCGAGATATATTGCCGTGCAACTTTCCACCGTTCCGTTTATTATGACACGCTCCATCATTGTCATATTGCTTTGCATTATCATGTAGTTGACATCGTATTTGTGGCAAAGCCACTTTCATAATTCTTTCATACATGTCACTCTTGATTCATCGCATATCCTGGTACACCGCTGGAGGCATTCACATAGAGTCATATTTTTGTTCTAGTATCGAATTGTAACATTGAGTTATGAGTAAATAAAAGTGTGATGATCATCATTACTAGAGCATTGTCCCATGTGAGGAAAGTCAAAAAAGGAGAGGCCAAAGAAGCCCAAATAAAAAAATTAGAAAAAGAGAGGAGAGACAATGTTACTATCGTTTTTCCACACTTGTGCTTCAAAACAACACCATGGTCTTCGTGATAGAGAGTTTCTTACTTTGTCACTTTCATATACTAGTGGGAATTTTTCATTATAGAACTTGGCTTGTATATTCCAATGATGGGCTTCCTCAAAATGCCCTAGGTCTTCGTGAGCAAGAAAGTTGGATGCACACCCACTTAGTTTCTTTTGATGAGCTTTCATACACTTATAGCTCTAGTGCATCCGTTGCATGGCAACCCCTACTCCTCGCATTGACATCAATTGATGGGCATCTCTATAACGTGTTGATTAGCCGCGTCAATGTGAGACTTTCTCCTTTTTGGTCTTCTCACATAACCCCCATCATCATATACTATTCCACCTATAGTGTTATATCCATGGCTTGCGCTCATGTATTGCGTAAGGGTTGAAAAGGCTGAAGCGTGTTAAAAAGTATGAACCAATTGCTCAGCTTGTCATCGAGGTTATGCATGAGGGGAGCATTTTGTGTGACGAAAATGAAGCATGGCCAAACTATATGATTTTGTAGGGATAAGCTTTCTTTGGCTAAGTTATTTTGATAAGACATAATTGCTTGGTTAGCATGCTTGAAGTATTACTATTTTTATGTCAATATAAAACTTTTATCTTGAATCTTTTGGATATGAACATTCATGCCACAATAAAGAGAATTACATAGAAAATATTGTTTTGGAGCATTCCACATCAAAAATTCTGTTCTTATCATTTACCCACTCGAGGACGAGCATGAATTAAGCTTGGGGATGCTTGATACGTCTCCAACGTATCTATAATTTTTTATTGTTCCATGCTATTATGTTATCCGTTTTGGATGTTTAATGGGCTTTATTATACCTTTTTATATTATTTTTGGGACTAACCTATTAACCTAAAGCCCAGTGCAAATTGCTGTTTTTTTCCTATTTCAGTGTTTCGCAGAAAAGGAATATCAAACGGAATCCAAACGGAATGAAACCTTCGCGAGGATCGTTTTTGGAACAAACATGATCCAGGAGACTTGGAGTGGTCGTCAAGGAAGCAGCGAGGCGGCCACAAGGTAGGAGGGCGCGCCCCCACCCTTGCGGGCCCCTCGCAGCTCCACCAACCTACTTCTTTCGCCTATATATACTTTTATACCCTGAAACCTTTGAGGAGAGCCACGAAACACCTTTTCCACCACCGCAACCTTCTGTACCCGTGAGATCCCATCTTGGGGCCTTTTCCGGTGATCTGCCGGAGGGGGATTCGATCACGGAGGGCTTCTACATCAACACCATAGCATCTCCGATGATGTGTGAGTAGTTTACCATAGACCTTCGGGTCCATAGTTATTAGCTAGATGGCTTCTTCTCTCTCTTTGGATCTCAATACAAAGTTCTCCTCGATCTTCTTGGAGATCTATTCGATGTAACTCTTTTTGCGGTGTGTTTGCCGAGATCCGATGAATTGTGGGTTTATGAACTTGATTATCTATGAATATTATTTGATTCTTCTCTGAATTCTTAGATGCATGATTTGATATCTTTGCAAGTATCTTTGAATTATCGGTTTAGTTTGGCCTACTAGATTGATCTTTCTTGCAATGGGAGAAGTGCTTAGCTTTGGGTTCAATCTTGCGGTGCTCGATCCCAGTGACAGAAAGGGAAACGACACGTATTGTATTGTTGCCATCGAGGATAAAAAGATGGGGTTTATACCATATTGCTTGAGTTTATCCCTCTACATCATGTCATCTTGCCTAATGCGTTACTCTGTTCTTATGAACTTAATACTCTAGATGCATGTTGGATAGTGGTCGATGTGTGGAGTAATAGTAGTAGATGCAGAATCATTTCGGTCTACTTGGATGTGAT
Source organism: Triticum dicoccoides (assembly GCF_002162155.2). Lineage (NCBI taxonomy): Eukaryota > Viridiplantae > Streptophyta > Magnoliopsida > Poales > Poaceae > Triticum > Triticum dicoccoides. The sequence goes on along the minus strand of NC_041388.1, from coordinate 130,027,283 downwards.
GCCTATATTCATGATCATTGCCTTATATATCATCATAACTATGCGCTTTTCTATCAATTGCTCGACAGTAATTTGTTCACCCACCGTAATACATGCTATCTTGAGAGAAGCCGCTAGTGAAACCTATGACCCCCGGGTCTACTTTACATCATACAAGTTTCCAATCTACAATTCTAGTTTAATATCTATTGCAATCTTTTTTTTCCAATCTATACCACAAAAATACCGAAAATATTTTCTTATTATCTCTATCAGATCTCACTTTCATAAATGATCGTGAAGGGATTGACAACCCCTTTATCTCGTTGGTTGCGAGGTTCTTGTTTGTTTGTGCAGGTACTAGGGGACTTGCGTTTAGTATCCTACTGGATCGATACCTTGGTTCTAAAAAACAGAGGGAAATACTTATGCTACTTTGCTGCATCACCCTTTCCTCTTCAAGGGAAAACCAATGCATGCTCAAGAGGTAGCATACCCGCCGTAGATCACAACTTCCCCCGTTGTCATCCACAGCAAAGTCATTCACCACAGCCTTCTTTTATTGTCACCATGTTCCAACCATGGTAGCGCCATCATTGTCGGCCGCATCAACGCTCCTCCTGAGATGTAACACTTTCAGCCGACCTTTTTGATATGGAGCACTTGTTATTTTAATAGCATCAAGAAAGAGATAAAAACATGAAAAGAGAACTAGAGGATCTTCAGAACGATCCCTTGAAAGTTGGCCCGACTCATGCCGGGTTAAATATCATTAAGAAGTTTGTTTAATTGTACTACCATGAAGAGATCATGTGGCGCCAGTGATCGCATATCGAGTGGCTTGCAACAGGTGACAAGAATACAAAATATTTTCTTCAAACCCCTCCTTTACTTACATGTGCAATGTTTTACTTTCTGGTTGTACATTTTGAATTGCATATGTAGGGTGATACTTGACTTGCTAGAATTGCTAAAATCTGCCTACAACTAAAATTGGGAAAAGGTTAGGTTTTATTTAGTCAAGTAGTCCCTCTCATTGTTGAGGAAATCGTTAACTGGTAGCTGCTAGGTCGGCCGGTGAGTAGGGGATTAATAGGCTAATCGGCAAGTTAATCGGCCATTTAATCAATTAATCGGACGATTTATCGGGTAATCGGCTACTCGGGGACCCTATGAGTAGGGATTAATCGGCAAGTTAACTGGTTAATCGGATGAATTCTTGAACAGGGGTCCCTCTAGACATACTTTTGATCCTATAGAAGTTCACACCCTTGCGGATGCGAATCTCTATTTGGAGGGGTGTGGAGTGATACGTCTCCAACGTATCTATATTTTTTGATTATTCCATCCTATTATATTATCTGTTTTGGATGTTTTATATGCATGAATATGCTATTTTATATTATCTTTGGGACTAACCTATTAACCTAGAGCCCAGTGCCAGTTTTTGTTTTTCCCTTGTTTTAGAGTTTCGCAGAAAAGGAATACCAAATGGAATAAAACTTCCACGATGATTTTTCTTGGATCAGAAGACATCCAGCGGACTTGGAGTGTAAGTCAGAGAAGCCACGAGGAGGCCACAAGGACGGAGGGCTCGCCCCCACCCTTGTGGGCCCCTCATGACTCCACTGACCTATTTCTTCCACCTATATATTCCCATATATCCCAAAAACAACCAGGGGAGCCACGAAAATACTTTTCCACCGCCGCAACCTTCTGTACCCGTGAGATCCCATCTAGGGGCCTTTCCCGGCGTCCTGCCGGAGGGGGATTCGATCATGGAGGGCTTCTACATCAACACCATTGCCCTTCCGATGAAGCGTGAGTAGTTTACCACAGACCTACGGGTCCATAGCTAGTAGCTAGATGGCTTTCTCTCTCTTTGATTCTCAATACCATGTTCTCCTCGTTGTTCTTGGAGATCTATTTGATGTAATACTTTTTTTGCGGTGTGTTTGCCGAGATCCGATGAATTGTGGATTTATGATCAGCTTATCTATGGATATTATTTGAATCTCCTCTGAATTCTTATATGCATGATTTGATATTAATACGTCTCCAATGTATCTATAATTTTTGATTGCTCCATGCTATATTATCTACTGTTTTGGACATTATTGGGCTTTATTATCCACTTTTATATTATTTATGGGACTAACCTATTAACCAGAGGCCCAGCCCAGAATTGCTGGTTTTTTGCCAGTTTTAGGGTTTCAAAGAAAAGGAATATCAAACGGAGTCCAAACGGAATGAAACCTTCGGGAACGTGATTTTCTCATCGAATACAACTCATGACTTGGACCCTATGTCAAGACACGTAACAAGAGGCCACGAGGTAGGGGGGCGTGCCTACCCCCCCAGGCGTGCCCTCCACCCTCGTGGGCCCCCTGTTGCTCCACCGACGTACTTCTTCCTCATATATATACGCACGTACCCCCAAATGATCAGATACGGAGCCAAAACCCTAATTCCACCGCCGTAACTTTCTGTATCCATGAGATCCCATCTTGGGGCCTGTTCCGGAGCTCCACCGGAGGAGGCATCGATCACGGAGGGCTTCTTCATCAACACCATAGCCCCTCCGATGAAGTGTGAGTAGTTTACCTCAGACCTACAGGTCCATAGTTAGTAGCTAGATGGTTTCTTCTCTCTTTTTGGATCTCAATACAATGTTCCCCCCTCTCTTGTGGAGATCTATTCGATGTAATCTTGTTTTTGCGGTGTGTTTGTTGAGACCGATGAATTGTGGGTTTATGATCAAGTCTATCTATGAATAATATGTGAATCTTCTTTGAATTCTTTTATGTATGATTGGTTATATTTGCAAGTCTCTTCGAATTATCAGTTTGGTTTGGCCTACTAGATTGATCTTTCTTGCAATGGGAGAAGTGCTTAGCTTTGGGTTCAATCTTGCGGTGTCCTTTCCCGGTGACAGTAAGGGCAGCAAGGCACATATTGTATTGTTGCCATCGAGGATAACAAGATGGGGTTTTCTTCATATTGCATGAGTCTATTCCTCTACATCATGTCATCTTGCTTAAGGCGTTACTCTGTTTTTAACTTAATACTCTAGATGCATGCTGGATAGCGGTCGATGAGTGGAGTAATATTAGTAGTTGCAGGCAGGAGTCGGTCTACTTGTCTCGGACGTGATGCCTATATACATGATCATACCTAGATATTCTCATAACCATGCTCAATTCTGTCAATTGGTCAACACTAATTTGTTCACCCATCATAGAATACTTATGCTCTCGAGAGAAGCCACTAGTGAAACCTATGGCCCCTGGGTCTATCTTTATCATATCAATCTCCTACTACTTAGTTATTTACTTTGCTATTTATTTTTCCTTTATTTTACTTTGCATCTTTGTCATAAAAATACCAAAAATATTATCTTATCATATCTATCAGATCTCACTCTCGTAAGTGGCCCTATAGGGGATTGACAACCCCTATTTGCGTTGGTTGCAAGGATTTATTTGTTTTGTGCAGGTGTGAGGGACTCGCGCGTAGCCTCCTACTGGATTGATACCTTGGTTCTCAAAAACTGAGGGAAATACTTACGCTACTTTGCTGCATCATCCCTTCCTCTTCGGGGAAAACCAACGCAGTGCTAAAAGAGGTAGCAGATATCTTTGCAAGTCTCTTCGAACTATCGATTTGGTTTGGCCAACTAGATTGGTTTTCATTGCAATGGGAGAAGTGCTTAGCTTTGGGTTCAATCTCGCGGTATCCTTTCCCAGTGACAGTAGGGGCAGCAAGGCACATATTGTATTGTTGCCATCGAGGATAAAAAGATGGGGTTTACATCATATTGCTTGAGTTTATTCCTCTACATCATGTCATCTTACTTAATGTGTTACTCTGTTCTTCATGAACTTAATACTTTAGATGTAGGCAGGAGTTGGTCGATGTGTGGAGTAATAATAGTATATGTAGGCAGGAGTCGGTCTACTTGACACAGACATGATGCCTATATTCATGATCATTGCCTTAGATATCATCATAACTTTGCGCTTTTCTATCAATTGCTCGGCAGTAATTTGTTCACCCATCGTAATATTTCCTATCTTGAGAGAAGCCTCTAGTGAAACCTATGGCCCATGGGTCTATTTTCCATCATATAATCTTCTATTCTCCATCATATTAGTTTCTGATTTACTTCCTTTGCAATCTTTTACTTTCCGATCTATAAACCAAAAATACCAAAAATATTTACTTTACCATTTATCTATCTCTATCAGATCTCACCTTTGCAGGTAACCGTGAAGGGATTGACAACCCCTTTATCGCGTTGGGTGTCGGTGTTAAAGCTGGCGGATCTCGGGTAGGGGGTCCCGAACTGTGCGTCTAAAGTTGATGGTAATAGGAGATAGGGAACACGAAGTTTTACCCAGGTTCAGGCCCTCTTTGATGGAGGTAATACCCTACGTCCCGCTTGATTGATATTGATGAATATGATTATTACAAGAGTTGATCTACCACGAGATCGTAATGGCTAAACCCTAGAAGTCTAGCCTGTATGACTAAGGTATTGAGTATATCCTTTCCGTACTACACCCTCCGGTTTATAGACACCGAGGGATCTAGGGTTACATAGAGTCGGCTACATAAGATGGAATCTTCATAGTTGTTCGCCAAGCTTGCCTTCCACGCCAAGGAGAGTCTTATCCGGACACGGGTGTAGTCTTCGGTCTTCATATCTTCACAGCCCATCAGTCCGGCCCATAGTTAAAAGGCCGGACGCCCGAGGACCCCTTAGTCCAGGACTCCCTCAGTAGCCCCCGAACCAGTCTTCAATAGCAAGGTGTTCGGCACACATATTGTCTTCAGGCAAGGCGGGTTCCTCCTTTAATGATTTCCAAGTAGTGTATTCGGCCGTAGATTCAATGTCTCCCCTCGGCTTCTGCGTGCTTAATGTCCTCGTTTTCCACGTGTCAAGCGAATGCGGACTGTCAGGGTATTTTTTGCAAATAACACCCCAATCCTGCAAGGAAGATCATCTATTTAAAGAGATTGGATCTCAGATCCTTTCGGCACCAATCGGAGAAAATCCTCAGAGACCGCCAGGCAAGACCGTTCCAACATGGCCAACAATCCCAGATCCTCTTCCCGTTCCAACCTAGAGACAGGCGAGTGAGAGAGGTGCTCTGTGTCCCATAGCCAATTGGTGAAGCTGCAAGCGCAGGGATTTCTTCCTCCAGTAGATCTGGTCCCTGTTCGAGCAGGGTTGGCCTCCTTCAATGGCAAAACCCAGGCAGAGGATTTTCCCAGTCCGTCTGTGGGAGAACGGGTGTGCTTCGTCCCCTATCTGCTGAGGGGAGTGGGGTTTCCAATTCACCCATTCCTCCAAGGGCTGCTGGAGTACTATGGCCTCTAGCTGCACAATTTTACCCCCGACTCCATCCTCCACATCGCGGGTTATGTCGCCGTATGCGAACTATTCCTGGGGTGCGAGGCCCATTTTGATTTATGGAGAAGACTGTTCTGCCTCGTCCCTCGCAATCAAGGTGGATCAATTTTTGAAGTGGGAGGAGCCGAAGTGTGGTGCATTGCCGGGACCGGATACCTGTCCGGCACGCCGAAGAAAGCTCCCGAAGAGTGGCCTTCCGAATGGTTCTACATCGACGACGTCGCTCTACCCGACCCCGTCCGCATAGGCCTCCTCGAGTTTTCAAACGCTCCGCTGAAGAAGCGCCATAGCTGGCGTCCTTGGAGCCTTGAGGAATAGGATAGCGCGGAGATCAGCTCGCTACTAGGCAAGATTAAAACTCTTGCCCAGTCCGGATTGTCAATAGTCAAGGTGATGGTGATTTCTATAATGCAGGGGGTCCAGCCACTCTAATACCGAGGACTGCCCATGTGGCATTATAACGGAGAAGACGACGCCTCACGTTACGGCCGAAAGGGCCCGAAGACCCCCGCTGCTCTAGCCAAGATCCTGGCCGAGCTGTATAAAGGGGAGAAGGAGGAGTTCAACCGTCTCCAACATCGAGACGGACTTTCCATGTACAATCCTCCCCGCTGGATAAGGTTCGGCCCTGCTTATTTTATCCTGTCCCTGGATCATTTGTTGACAGGCAGCATCTTATTTGCTCCTAACAGGAATGGAGAAAGGCTGTCGAGGGGATCTATGACCCAGCCCCTCAGCTAGAGAATCGCAACCGGGATCTTGACCCCGGATATGAAGAAGATCCGGACATATTCGTGGAGCTTGAGGAGGGGACATTCTATCAGATGAGCTACGACGGTACATATGTACCCATTATCGCCGATTACCCCGGCCTCCTTCCAGCTTCACACGTAAGTAATCCAAAGACACCTTATCCAAAAGAGACCCCTCCTTCCTTCTCACCCATCGCACCATCCTGTGCTCAAAAGGGGAAGGGTTCTACGCGCCGTACCGCCCCAGGGGTATCTCCGAAGAGAGCGTCCTCCACACCAGGCGAGCCTCCCAAGAGGAAAGCAAATGAAGACACGGCCGATCCTTCATCGAAGAGGTATGAATTTGCCAGCGTGCACCTGGGCAGTCACGTCCGACCGTGACCTTCCCGTTTTCCATGTGACAGGAAAAAGGTGCGCCGGACTATATCCGGATGTTCGAGCGACCGTACTTCCCGCAGCCAGGATTCAAATCCTTCCGTGAAGACGGGGGCTGATGCGGGGGTGACGCCGGACTGTCCTCCAGCCGAGGACTCGAATGATGTATCCGTCACCAACTCGGAAGTGGAGAGTGCCATGAATCATCGGCGACGCCGGGCCATTTTACAAGACCCTGGTTTTTCAGAAGAGTCGTTTAATGCCTTCAGCTCGGCCGATGCATACATCCGAGCTGCTCGAGATGGGCTTAACAGGGCCACAAGGCAGCATTTGAAAGATGTGCAGGTAAATTTGTTTTGTCTGACTATGATAACCATATGCTAGTAGCCCCCGAGACTTAAAGGAGTTGAACCAACTAATTTAAGGATCAATGTACAACCAGGTGCTTACGGAGAAGAACACCCTATTAGCTTAGGAACTAGAAAAAGTGTCAGCGCCGGCTGCTTGCTTCCAATGCCGAACTGGAGAAATACAAGGCATCTCCTGGTAATATTTCCCTCTATCGAGAATTCATAATGATACACTGATAGTGTGAATCTAGGTGCTTATCTTTGTGTTGGGTTGTTAGACCAATACAAGAGCAGCTGGACTTTGCTCGAAGCAAAGAACACAGAGCCAAAAAGCTACTAGCAGCGGGCGAGCGTGTATTGACAAAAGTCGTTCAAGAGAAAAAGAAACTCCAAAATTCGAACACCAAACTGGGCGAAGAACTGAAAGATGTGCGAGCTCAGCTAGCGGACTCTGTGAAGGAGAACAAGAAGCTGCGAGGCGGCATATTCAGTACATGACCGCTTTTATCTTATAACAGTTTGGAGGTAACAGTAGCTGATATAGCTGTAATTGTAGGTATATTGACGAACCGCCCCGAAGAGGAGGTGTCTGGATCATCAAGTGATCTTCTGCAAGGGCTATCACAGTTGCACGAGCAAGCTCGGCAGGCGATGCGGAGTGTAGCCAAGGCCTTATGGCCATCCGACTCCCCTCCAGGAAGTATGGAGAAGCTGGTAGAGCTGTTCAAGGGAGCGCGGCGGCGTATCCGACTATGGAAGATATCGGCCTGCTGAGAGGGTGCATGAGAGGCCTGGGCCATGGTGAAGACGTGATATACCAAGCTGGATCCTAATCACATGGCTCGTGTCGGACTGCTAGGGACGGATGGGGAAGAAATTCCCGTTAGTTTAGTATATGACCAAGTAGAGGTGGCCGTCAAATATTCCCAATAGGATTGTAAATTAGACCGCCTTTTAGACGGTATAGAGGAGGAAGTGTTTAAGTCGTGAGTGACTATGTACTTTCCTTCTAGCTGGATAATAGAGACAATTGTCATCGCCGACCTTTTCGCTTCAACCTCTGGACCATAGGGGTCATAATTGCTCGAACAGACAATGTGCATCTAGCTAGTTATGTTATATTACATTATGTAAGAAACATCTTCCAGAGAGAATAGTTCCGTTAAGGGTTCCTTTCCCTGGGTGTGCATGCATTTAATGTGCGTGTCCGAACTGTGATTGAAAAACTCTTAGAGTAAGTAACACATGGGGTTCACAATGGAGTGAATGCAGAAACACCTTTAATTCGCCGACCGAATATTCCCTTAAGAATGCTAGCTTTCGGCTTCACCCAGTCTGAGGTACACATCTGGATGACCCGATAGTAACAATCGTAGAGGTGCTCCCTTTATGCCCTAGCCGAACTAACGGGAACGTTGGGAATAAGCACAGGAGCCAGGCAACCCAGCTTGGCCAAAACTTAAGTCATATCGATGCATATAATCGCGAAGAAAAGGTACATATGGAAAAAACGCATATGTGCTGAGCTTGGTGCTCGAAGAATAGTCACAAGCTTCTGTACAAGAAGCCCCCAGGTATAATGAATGTACATATTTAGAGATGTACGCATCAGATAGGGATGGTCCAGCCGTACTAAAGCCGTAAGGCTAAAGAAAAAACGAAAAAGGTAAAAGACGAAAAGAGAGGGAAGAAAAATAACTGTAATAACAGGAGGGAGAAACGAACACAGAGTTCGGCTCTAGGCATAAAATCGTCGTAGTCTGGCCGCGTTCCAGGTGTTCGGCTCCAGGTAATTGTCTGACGCATCATGTAGGCGGTACGCTCCTCCGATGAGAACTTCATCAATGATGAAGGGACCCTCCCACTTGGGCTTGAGTTTGTCCTTTTTCTTCTCCGGCAAGCGTAGAATGAGTTCACCAGCATTATAAGTATTGGCCCGCACTTCTCTGCTTTGGTACCTGCAAGCCTGCTGTTGATAATATGCCGAACGGGCTTTTGCAATGTTGCACTCCTCCTCCAAGGTATCTAAGCTCTCCTGCCGATCTAGCTTGGCTTCTCTCTCTTCGTACATATGCACTCAAGGTGAGTCATGAATAATATCGCAGGGTAACACTGCTTCTGCACCGTACACCATGAAGAAGGGTGTATAGCCGGTAGTGCGGTTGGGCGTGGTCCGCAAGCCCCAGAGTACGGAGTCAAGTTCCTCCACCCAGTGCTTGTCCGATTCCTTCAAAGACCTCACTAGTCTGGGTTTGATGCCGCTCATAATGAGACCATTAGCCTGTTCGACTTGACCGTTTGTCTGCGGGTGATAGACATAGGCGTAATCGAGCTTAATGCCTAGATTAGCGCACCAGGTTTTCACCTCATCGGCTGTAAAGTTGGAGCCATTTATCAGTGATTATACTGTGCAGGACACCGTAACGGTGTACCATGCCGGATATGAAATCTATTACTGGCCCCGCTTCGGCCGTTTTGACTGGTTTGGCCTCTATCCACTTAGTGAATTTATCCACCATGACCAGCAGATACTTTCTCTTATGACTTCCTCCTTTAAGGGGTCCGACCATATCGAGCCCCCAAACCGCAAAAGGCCAAGTGATGGGGATTGTTTGTAAGGCAGTGGGGGGCATATGGCTTTGGTTGGCAAAGAGTTGGCATCCGACTCAATGTTCGACTAGGTCCTGTGCATCTGCTCGGGCCGTCAGCCAATAAAACCATGTACGGAAGGCCTTGCTAATAAGGGCCCGAGCTGCGGCATGGTGACCGCCGAGTCCGGCATGGATTTCAGCCAAGAGCTGCCGCCCCTCTTTCGCGGATTTACATCATTGAAAGACTCCGGTAGCGCTTTTCTTATAGAGCTCTCCATCATGAACCTTGTAGGCCTTTGAACGCCAGACAATGCAGCGGGCCTCATTCTGGTCTTAGGAAGTTCCTTCCTGTTAAGGTAGGCCAGGAAGGGTTCGGTCCATGGGGCAATGACTGCCATGATGAGATGTGCCGACGGTGTTATTTCAGTGGCTGAGCCCCCAACGACGTCGATGTTTCTGGGATCTGGGGTTATGTTTGGATCCGAACTAGTATTGCCGTTTTCCCCCTGCCACACCACAGATGGCTTAAAAAGCCTTTCCAGGAAGATATTAGGTGGGACAGGGTTGCGTTTAGCGCCGATACGAGCAAGAACAACCGCCACATGATTACTTTCTTGAGCCACATGATGGAACTCGAGCCCCTCGAACCGGGCCGACATTTTTATGACTGCGTTATGATACACTGCCATCTTCGGATCTTTGGCGTCGAAGTCTCCATTTATTTGAGATATTGCCAGGTTTGAGTCCCTGCGCACCTCTAGGCGTTGTATGCCATGGAGACTGCCATCCGGAGACCATGTAATAAGGCCTCGTATTCAGCTGCGTTATTGGAGTCTATGTATAGTATTTGGAGGACGTACTGAACGACGTCTCCAGTAGGGGATGTTAAAACGATGCTCGCTCCTAACCCTGCCAGCATTTTGGAGCCGTCGAAATACATGACCCAATTGGAGTATGTGCCGTACTCTTTAGGGAGTTTGGCCTCTTTCCATTCGGTGACGAAGTCGGCCAGTACCTGAGATTTGATAGCTCGACGTGGTTTATATGTAATGTCAAATGGGAGGAGCTCGATGGCCCATTTGGCAATCCGGCCCATACATCGCGGTTGTTTATAATGTCATTGAGTGGTACTTCGGAGGCCACCGTGACCGAACACTCCTGAAATTAGTGATGGAGCTTTCGGGATGCCATGAAGACCGTGTATTCTATCTTTTGATAATGAGGGTACAGGGATTTTCATGGTGTAAGGACAGTAGATACGTAGTATACTGGCTTCTGAAGCGGGAATTTATGCCCGTCCTGTTCTCGTTCAACGACGAGTACGACGCTCACCACCTGATGTGTTGCGGATATGTATAATAACATCGGTTCGCCGGTGTTTGGTGCGGCTAGGATTGGATTGCTTGCAAGAAGGGCTTTTATTTCCTCCAGTCCGGCTGTTGCCGCGTTTGTCCACTTGAAGTGGTCGGTTTGCCGTAGAAGGCGATAGAGTGGCAGTGCCTTTTCTCCCAATCTGGAGATAAAGCGGCTTAGAGTTGCTATGCAACCCGCGAGCTTTTGAACTTGTTTAAGGTCTATTGGCTTAGCCAATTGTGACAAAGCTCGGATTTTGGCTGGGTTTGCTTCATTTCCTCTATTGGAAACGATGAAGCCCAGAAGTTTTCCAGCAGGGACACCGAAAACGCATTTTTACGGATTGAGCTTAATGTCATACATGCGGAGGTTGTCGAATGTGAGACGTAAATCATCTATTAGTGTTTTGACGTGCCTACTTTTAATGACGACGTTGTCCACATAAGCTTCAACTATTTTGCCGATCTGTTTCTCCAGGCATGTTTGAATCATGCGTTGGTATGTGGCGCCAGCATTCTTGAGCCCGAAGGGCATGGTGTTGAAGCAGAATGGCCCATATGGGCTGATGAATGTTGTTGCCGCTTGGTCGGATTCCTTCATTTTGATGATGGTATCCGAAATATGCGTCAAGAAAACAAAGTGAGTCGTGTCCTGCGGTGGCGTCAATAATTTGATCGATGCGGGGGAGGGGGAAGGGATCCTTGGGGCATGCCTTGTTGAGGTCTTTGAAATCGACGCACAAGCGCCAGGATTTGTACTTCTTTGGTACCATCACCAAATTTGCTAGCCAGTCCGGATGTTTTATTTCTCTAATTAATCCGGCCTTGATTAACTTGGCTATCTCTTCCCCCATAGCTTGGCGTTTGGGTTCGAAACAGTGCCGCAGTGTTTGCTTAACCGGCTTGTGTCCCTTCAATATATTGAGGCTATGTTCGGCCAACTCACGTTGGATTCCTGGCATATCGGAAGGGTGCTAGGCGAATATATCCCAATTCTCGCGCAGGAACTCTCGTAGAGCGGCGTCAACCATCGGGTCTAGTTGTGCTCCGATGGATGCTGTCTTCTTGGGGTTCGTTGGATGGACTTGGAATTTGACTATTTCTTCTGCCGGTTTGAATGAGGTGAATTTGGGTCGTTTGTCTAGGACCACATCATCTTTATCCACCATGGAGCGCAGCGTGGTTAACTCTTCGGTCGCGAGGGCTTCAGATAATGCCTCAAGGGCCAGGGACACGGTTTTATTCTCGGCGCGGAGTGCTATGTCCGGATCACTAACTAGCGTGATTATACCGTTGGGCCCGGGCATCTTAAGCTTCATGTACCCGTAATGGGGTATTGCTTGAAAGCACGTAAATGCATCTCGCCCTAAGAGGGCGTGATATCCGCCGTTGAAGGGGGCCACCTGGAAGGTTATCTCTTCGGACCGATAGTTCTCCGGCGTGCCGAATACCACGTCGAGCGTGATTTTTCCCGCACACCGTGCCTCTCGACTGGGAATGATTCCTCGGAAGGTCGTGCTACTTTGCTCGATGCAGCTCTTGTCTATTTACATTTTTCGTATTGTATCCTCATATATGAGGTTCAGTCCGCTGTCGCCGCCCATGAGAACCTTGGTGAGACGAAAGCCATCCACAATTGGGCCGAGGACCAAGGCAGCTGGTGTTCAGACTGTCCTGTGTTTTGGTTCATCGCCAGCATTAAAGGTTATCGATGTGTCATTCCAAGGGTTTATTGTTGCGATCTGGCAGACTTTGGCGAGTTCACGGAGTGCTCTTTTGCGCCTATTGTTTGAAGTGAATGTCTCAAAGACTGTCAGGACTCTGGGTTTGTCGTCTTCTGGAGGGTGTTGCTCTGGGGTGTCTCTGGTGAGGATGTCCTCGCCGTTTTTGGCTACCTGCCGGAGTATCCAACATGCTCTAAGGCTGTGGGTTGGTATGGTATCTGGTGTGGTGTGTATTTTGCATGGGCCATCAAGCCATCCCTCCAGAACGGTTCCGCGCCGCTTAATGGGTTTGCATTTTTTGGCTATTGGTCTGGGCCCGTTACAGGGGGCGCCCTTTTTGCCTGGACCGGTGGTTGAGTTGGGACCGATAGCCCCCAGACTGTCTGATCTCTCCAGGCGCTCTCCATTGCGCTGTACTTTTGTACAATAGTTGCCAAGTCAGTGAAGTGTAGTATGCAGCGACGATTAATGGAGTTGAAGGGTCCTTCGTTCATGCAATTGTTGCGGAATGCTGATATTGCGTCCTTGTCGCGGCAATCTTCGACCTTGTCCTTGACAAGGAGGAATCTGGCCCAAAAGTGGTGGACTGTTTCCTGGGGCTGCTGTTGAATTCTCGTCAGAGCGCTTATGTCTGGGAGGGTGGGTGGAGTTGGATCTGAACCCTCACCCGATCGATGATCCGGAGTCTGAGGTTTTTCCGGACTGAACAGTCCGGGCTCCGGAGTATCTTCTGATTTTTGAAGCCCGTTGTCGGACTCTAAGTTCGGAGGACGAGGTGTGTCTTTCTGCCGGTAGGTGTCCGGCTTCTCGAGGTCGGAGATCCGAACGTACTTCGTCCTCAGCATAGAGGTAGGGTTATCTTCCTCCTCGACTACCGCTATCTGGTGGGTGATTGGTGGAGAATTAATCTCTCTCTCTGCTCGGGTTTAAGCCCAATCCGACCGTAGTCTGTAGCGACTCCCAAGGCGGCGATGCGATCTAAGAGTTCGTTCAAAGACGATAACTCCATCGGATCCATCCGTTTGGCATATCCAGAATCAACGCAGCTACGTTTTTCGATGACTTGGGAGGTCATCCTCATCGGCTCAGAGGCCGAGCGGGCGATCATGGTAAAACCGCCCAGCCGGAGGGTTTGGCCCGAGGCCAGAGCTTCTCCTGAGGTGATATTTTCCTTGATGATAAGTCGAGCCATCAAGCTCTGCGATGACGGCACAATGGAACTCTCAATGAAAGCACCAATGTCGGTGTCAAAACTGGCGGATCTCGGGTAGGGGGTCCCGAACTATGCATCTAAGGTTGATGGTAACAGGAGACAGGGAACACGAAGTTTTACCCAGGTTCGGGCCCTCTTGATGGAGGTAATACCCTACGTCCTGATTGATTGATATTGATGAATATGAGTATTACAAGAGTTGATCTACCACAAGATCGTAATGGCTAAACCCTAGAAGTCTAGCCTGTATGACTAAGGTATTGAGTATATCCTTTCCGGACTACACCCTTCGGTTTATATAGACACCGGGGGGATCTAGGGTTACATAGAGTCGGTTACATAAGATGGAATCTTCATAGTTGTTCGCCAAGCTTGCGTTCCACGCCAAGGAGAGTCTTATCCGGACACGGGTGTAGTCTTCGGTCTTCGTATCTTCACAACCCATCAGTACGGCCCATAGATAACAGGCCGGACGCCCAAGGACCCCTTAGTCCAGGACTCCCTCATTGGGTGCAAGTTGTTGTTTGTTTGTGCAGGTATTCGGTGACTTGTGCATTGTATCCTACTGGATTGATACCTTGGTTCTCAAAACCGAGGGAAATACTTACTCTACTTTGCTGCATCACCCTTTCCTCTTCAAGGGAAAAACCAACGCAAGCTCAAGAAGTAGCTGGAAGAATTTCTGGCGTCGTTGCCGGGGAGATCTACGCCAAGTCAAGACATACCAAGTACCAATCACAAACTCTCATCTCTTGCATTACATTGTTCGCCATTCGCCTCTCATTTTCCTCTCCCCCACTTCTAAAACGATTTTCGAAAAGATTTGCCCTTTTCTTCGCCCTTCTTTCGTTCGATCTTATGTTTTCTTGTGTTGCCATGTGCCTTCTATTTTCTTGCATTGCTTGCTAAAAATCTATTGATATGGATCCTCATCCACTTGCTAATCTTTTTAAAAGATCCAATTATGATGAACCAATTTCTAGTTAGTTGAGTGCACTAGATTATCTTTATGAGGTTTTGCTTGAAATTCGTGAATCTGAAAATTGTGATGAAGTGCTTTATGAAGTGATTCATGATAAATCCTTGAATAAAAAGCGTGATTGCAATGATGTTATTATAAATTCTATTAATGTCAATTGTGTTAATGATGTGCAAAACCCTAAGCTTGGGGATGCTAGTTTTTCTATGTCCACTACTTGTTGCAATGATCATGATTGGGGTGATTCTTCCTATAATCTTGAAAATTTGTTTAAGCTCCATGATGAATATAAGATTGATAATAACGTTTGCAATAATACTGAAAGTGGGTTTGGAAGAGTGTCAACTTTAGATCCCATCTATTTGGATAATGTTCAAACTTATGAAGTTTTTGATGAAAGTAGGTTTGGAGAGGTCATGACTTTAGTTGATGATATCCCCACTATTTTGGAAGAGTGTCAACTTTGCATGTATGTGGATCATGTAGAGAAAATTTTATGTGATAGCTATATTATTGAATTTGAATATGACCCACATGCAATTATTATGAGAGAGGAAAATATGGTTGTAGAAATTTTCATGTTACAAAATTACCTCTCGTTATGTTGAGATTGTTATTGTTTCTTTCTTCTTCTTTGGATATGGTGGTTTTTGCTTGTCTTGATTTGTTTGCTTATAAAATCCCTATGCATAGGAAGCATGTTAGACTTAAACTTGTTTTTCACATGCTACATGATGCTCTCTTCGTGTTTCAATTGCTATCTTTCATGTGAGCATCATTAAAATTATCAATGCCTAGGTAAGGGCGTTAAACAATAGCGCTTGTTGGGAGGCATCCCAATTTTATTTTTGTTTTTGCTTTTTAGGTTCTGTTTTGCATTAAATAATTCATCTAGTCTCTGGTTAGATGCGGTTTTGTGATTTAATTAGTGTTTGTGCCAAATAAGACCTTTGGGATAGCTTACTGTGATAGTTGATTTGATCTTGCTGAAAAACAAAAACTTTTGCGCCCAGGAAATTAATTTTCGTTTTTAGGAGAAACGAGATAAAATACTGATTCTTTTTGCAGAAGATTAATAAACAAATCGTTTAGGTTGTCATAATTTTTCAGAATTTTTGGAGTTATAGAAGTATTCGAAATATCCAGATTGCTATAGACTGTTCTATTTTTGATAGATTCTGTTTTCTATGTGTTGTTTGCTTATTTTGATGAATCTATGGCTAGTATCGGGGGAGGGGGTATGAACCATTAAAAAGTTGGAATACAGTAGATATTACAACAATATAAATAAAGAATGAGTTCACAACAGTACCAAAAGTGGTGATTTATTTTCTTATACTAACAGAGCTTATGAGATTTTCTGTTGAGTTTTGTGTTGTGAAGTTTTCAAGTTTTGGGTAAGGATGTGATGGACTATGGAATAAGGAGTGGCAAGAGCCTAAGCTTGGGGATTCCCAAGGAACCCCAAGGTAATAATATTGAAGGACAACCAAGAGCCTAAGCTTGGGGATGCCACGGAAGGCATCCCCTCTTTCGCCTTCGTCTATTGGTAACTTTACTTGAGGCTATATTTGTATTCATCACATGATATGTGTTTTGCTTGGAGCGTCTTGTATGATTTGAGTCTTTGCTTTTTAGTTTGCCACAATCATCCTTGCTGTACACACCTTCTGAGAGAGACACACATGAATCGTGATTTATTAGAATACTCTATGTGCTTCACTTATATATTTTGAGCTGGGAAAATTTGCTCTAGTGCTTCACTTATATCTTTTTAGAACACATCGATGGTTTTATTTTATAGAAATTGATGAACTCTTGTACTTCACTTATATTATTTTGAGAGTCTTTAGAACAGCATGGTAATTTTCTTTGGTTATAAATTTAGTCCTAATATGATAGGCATCCAAAAGAGATATAATAAAAACTTTCATATAAAGTGCATTGAATACTATGAGAAGTTTGACTCCTCATGATTGTTTTGAGATATGAAGATGGTGATATTAGAGTCATGCTAGTAAGTGATTGTGAATTTGAGAAATATTTGTGTTAAAGTTTGTGATTCCCGTAGCATGCATGTATGGCGAACCGTTATGTGATTAAGTCGAAGCATGATTTATTTATTGATTGTCTTCCTTATGAGTGGCGGTCGGGGACGAGCGATGGTCTTTTCCTACCAATCTATCTCCCTAGGAGCATGCGCGTACTACTTCGTTTTGATAACTAATAGATTTTTGCAATAAGTATATGAGTTCTTTATGACTAATGTTGAGTTCATGGATTATACACACTCTCACCCTTCCACCATTGCTAGCCTCTCTAGTGCCGCGCAACTTTCGCCGGTACCATAAACCCACCATATACGTTCCTCAAAACAGCCACCATACCTACCTATTATGGCATCTCCATAGCCATTCCAAGATATATTGCCATGCAACTTTCCATTGTTCCGTTTATTATGACACGCTCCACCATTGTCATATTGCTTTACATGATCATGTAGATGGCATCGTATTTGTGGCAAATCCACCATTCATAATTCTTTCATACATGTCACTCTTGATTCATTGCACATCCCGGTACACCGCCGGAGGCATTCATATAAAGTCATATTTTGTTCTAAGTATCGAGTTGTAATTCTTGAGTTGTAAGTAAATAAAAGTGTGATGATCTTCATTATTAGAGCATTGTCCCATGTGAGTAAAGGATGATGGAGGCTATGATACCCCCACAAGTCGGGATGGGACTCCAGACGAAAAAAAGAGGCCAAAAAAAATGAGAGAAAGCCCAAATAAAAAAATGAGAGAAAAGAGAGAAGGCACAATCCACACTTGTGCTTCAAAGTAGCACCATGATCTTCATGATAGAGAGTCTCCTATATTGTCACTTTCATATACTAGTGGGAATTTTTCATTATAGAACTTGGCTTGTATATTCCAATGATGGGTTTCCTCAAATTGCCCTAGGTCTTCATGAGCAAGCAAGTTGGATGCACACCCACTTAGTTTCTTTTTGAGCTTTCATAAACTTATAGCTCTGGTGCATCCGTTGCATGGCAATCCCTACTCACTCAGATTGATATCTATTGATGGGCATCTCCATAGCCTGTTGATATGCCTAGTTAATGTGAGACTATCTCCTTCCTTTTGTCTTCTCCACAACCACCGTCTATTCCACCTATAGTGCTATGTCATTGGCTCATGCTCATGTATTGCGTGAAAGTTGAAAAAGTTTGAGAACATCAAAAGTATGAAACAATTGCTTGGCTTATCATCGGGGTTGTGCATGATTTGAATATTTTGTGTGATGAAGATGGAGCATAGACAGACTATATGATTTTGTAGGGACAAGCTTTCTTTGGCCATGTTATTTTGAGAAGACATAATTGCCTTGTTAGTATGCTTGAAGTATTATTGTTTTTATGTTAATATTAAACTTTTGTTTTGAATCATACGGATCTGAACATTCATGCCACAATAAATAAATTACATGATAAATATGTTAAGTAGCATTCCACATCAAAAATTCTGTTTTTATCCTTTACCTACTCGAGGACGACAGGAATTAAGCTTAGGGATGCTTGATACGTCTCCAACATATCTATATTGATTGTTCCATGCTATTATATTATCTGTTTTGGATGTTTTATATGAATTAATAAGCTATTTTATATTATTTTTGGGACTAACCTATTAACCTAGAGCCCAGTGCCAGTTTCTGTTTTTTCCTTGTTTTAGAGTTTCGCAGAAAAGGAATACCAAACGGAATAAAACTTTTGCGATGATTTTTCTTGGACCAGAAGACATCCAGAGGACTTGGAGTGCAAGTCGGAGAAGCCACGAGGTGGCCACAAGGACGGAGGGCGTGCCCAGGGGGTAGGGCGCGCCCCCACCCTTGTGGGCCCCTCGTGACTCCACCGACCTATTTATTCCACCTATATATTCCCATATATCGCAAAACAACCAGGGGAGCCATGAAAATACTTTTCCACCGCCGCAACCTTCTGTACCTGTGAGATCCCATCTAGGGGCCTTTTCTGGCATCCTGCCGGAAGGGGATTCGATCACGGAGGGCTTCTACGTCAACACCATTGCCCTTCTGATGAAGCGTGAGTAGTTTACCACAGACCTACGTGCCCATAGCTAGTAGCTAGGTGGCTTGTTCTGTCTCTTTGATTCTCAATACCATGTTCTCCTTGATGTTCTTGGAGATCTATTCGATGCAATACTTTTTTGCGGTGTGTTTGCTGAGATCCGATGAATTGTGGATTTATGACCAGCTTATCTATAAATATTATTTGAATCTCCTCTGAATTCTTATATGCATGATTTGATATCTTTGCAAGTCTCTTCGAACTATCGATTTGGTTTGGCCAACTAGATTGATTTTTCTTGCAATGGGAGAAGTGCTTAGCTTTGGGTTCAATCTTGCGGTGTCCTTTCCAAGTGACAGTAGAGGCAGCAAGGCACATATTGTATTATTGCCATCGAGGATAAAAAGATGGGGTTTACATCATATTGCTTGAGTTTATTCCTCTACATCATGTCATCTTACTTAATGCTTACTCTGTTTTTCATGAACTTAATACTCTAGATGCAGGCAGGAGTCGGTCAATGTGTGGAGTAATAGTAGTAGATGCAGATAGGAGTCGGTCTACTTGACGCAGACGTGATGCCTATATTCATGATCATTGCCTTAGATATCATCATAACTTTGCGCTTTTCTATCAATTGCTCGATAGTAATTTGTTCACCCACCGTAATATTTCCTATCTTGAGAGAAGCCTCTAGTGAAACCTATGGCCCTGGGTCTATTTTCCATTATATAATCTTCTATTCTCCATCATATTAGTTTCTGATTTACTTCCTTTGCAATCTTTTACTTTCCATCTATAAACCAAAAATACCAAAAATATTTACTTTACCGTTTATCTATCTCTATTAGGTCTCACCTTTGCAAGTAACCATGAAGGGATTGACAACCCTTTTATCGCGTTTGGTGCAAGTTGTTGTTTGTTTGTGCAGGTATTCTGTGACTTATGCATTGTCTCCTACTGGATTGATACCTTGTTTCTCGAAACTGAGGGAGATACTTACTCTACTTTGCAAGCTCAAGAAGTAGCATGGAGGTACAATGCTCCCCAAAATTGAAGGAAATATGCCCTAGAGGCAATAATAAAGTTGTTACGTAATATTTCCTTATATCATGATAAATGTTTATTATTCATACTATAATTGTATTAACCAGAAACTTGATACATGTGTGGATACATAGACAAAACACCGTGTCCCTAGTAAGCCTCTACTAGACTAGCTCGTTAATCAAAGATGGTTAAGTTTCCTAACCATACACATGTGTTGTTATTTAATAAACGGGATCACATCATTAGGAGAATGATGTGATCGACAAGACCCATCTGTTAGTTTAGCATATTGATCTTTCAGTTTTATTGCTATTGCTTTCTTCATGTCATGTACATATTCCTTTGACTATGATATTATGCAACTCCCGGACACCGGAGGAATACCTTGCGTGCTATCAAATGTCACAACGTAACTGGGTGATTATAAAGATGCTCTACATGTATCTCTGAAGGTGTTTGTTGGGTTGGCATAGATCAACATTAGGATTTGTCACTCCGAGTATCGAAGATGTATATCTGGGCCCTCTCGGTAATGCACATCATGCGAAGCCTTGCAAGCAATGTGACTAATGAGTTAGTTACGGGATGATGTCTTATGGAACGAGTAAAGAGACTTGCCGGTAACGAGATTGAACTAGGTATGAAGATACCGATGATCGAATCTCGGGCAAGTAACATACCGATGACAAAGGGAATAACGTATGTTGTCATTACAGTTCGACCGATAAAGATGTTCGTAGAATATGTAGGAGCCAATATGTGAAGGAAATATGCCCTAGAGGCAATAATAATGTTATTATTTTATTTCCTTATATCATGATAAATGTTTATTATTCATGCTAGAATTGTATTACCCGGAAACATAATACTTGTGTGAATACATAGACAAACTAAACGTCACTAGTATGCCTCTACTTGACTAGCTCGTTAATCAAAGATGGTTATGTTTCCTAACCATAGACATGTGTTGTCATTTGATTAACGGGATCACATTATTAGGAGAATTATGTGATTGACATGACCCATTCCATTAGCTTAGCACCCGATTGTTTAGTATGTTGCTATTGCTTTCTTCATGACTTATACATGTTCCTATGACTATGAGATTATGCAACTCCCGTTTGCCAGAGGAACACTTTGTGTGCTACCAAACGTCACAACGTAACTGGGTGATTATAAAGGAGCTCTACAGGTGTCTCCAAAGGTAAATGTTGGGTTGGCGTATTTCGAGATTAGGATTTGTCACTCCGATTGTCGGAGAGGTATCTCTGGGCCCTCTCGGTAATGCACATCACATAAGCCTTGCAAGCATTGCAACTAATGAGTTAGTTGCGAGATGATGTATTACGAAACGAGTAAAGAGACTTGCCGGTAACGAGATTGAACTAGGTATTGAGATACCGACGATCGAATCTCGGGCAAGTAACATACCAATCAGAAAGGGAACAACGTATGTTGTTATGCGGTCTGACCGATAAAGATCTTCATAGAATATGTCAGAGCCAATATGAGCATCCAGGTTCCGCTATTGGTTATTGACCGGAGACATGTCTCGATCATGTCTACATTGTTCTCGAACCCGTAGGGTCCGCACGCTTAAGGTTTCGATGACAATTATATTATGAGTTTATGAGTTTTGATGTACCGAAGTTAGTTCGGAGTCCCGGATGTGATCACGGACATGACGAGGAGTCTCGAAATGGTCGAGACATAAAGATTGATATATTGGATGGCTATATTCGGACACCGGAAGTGTTCCGGGTGATTTCGGAGAAAACCGGAGAGCCGGAGGGTTACCGGAACCCCCCGGGAGAAGTAATGGGCCATATGGGCCTTAGTGGAGAGAGAGAAGGGCAGCCAGGGTGGGCCGCGCGCCTCCTCCCCCTGGTCTGAATTGGACTAGGAGAGGGGGGCGGCACCCCCCTTTCCTTCTCTCTCCCCACTTCCGACTCCTACTAGGAGGAGGACTCCTCCTTGGTGCGCCATAGGACAGGCCGGCCTCCTCCCCTTGCTCCTTTATATACGGGGGTAGGGGGCACCCCTAGACACACAAGTTGATCCACGTGATCGTTTTCTTAGCCGTGTGCGGTGCCCCCTTCCACCATAATCCTCGATAATATTGTAGTGGTGCTTAGGCGAAGCCCTGCGACAGTTGAACATCAAGATCGTCACCACGCCATCGTGCTGACGGAACTCTTCCCCGACACTTTGCTGGATCGGAGTCCGGGGATCGTCATCGAGCTGAATGTGTGCTAGAACTTGGAGGTACCGTACGTTCGGTACTTGGATGGGTCGGATCGGGAAGACGTACGACTACTTCCTCTACGTTGTGTCAACACTTCCGTTGCCGGTCTACGAGGGTACGTAGACAACACTCTCCCCTCTCGTTGCTAGGCATCACCATGATCTTGCGTGTGCGTAGGAATTTTTTTGAAATTACTACGTTCCCCATCAGTGGCATCCGAGCCTAGGTTTTATGTGTTGATGTTATATGCACGAGTAGAACACAAGTGAGTTGTGGGCGATATAAGTCATACTGCTTACCAGCATGTCATACTTTGGTTCGGCGGTATTGTTGGACGAAGCGGCCCGGACCGACATTACGCGTACGCTTACGCGAGACCGGTTCTCCCGACGTGCTTTGCACAAAGGTGGCTAGCGGGTGTCAGTTTCTCCAACTTTAGTTGAACCGAGTGTGGCTACGCCCGGTCCTTGCGAAGGTTAAAACAGCACCAACTTGACAAACTATCGTTGTGGTTTTGATGCGTAGGTAAGATTGGTTCTTGCTTAAGCCCGTAGCAGCCACATAAAACTTGCAACAACAAAGTAGAGGTCGTCTAACTTGTTTTTGCAGGGCATGTTGTGATGTGATATGGTCAAGACATGATGCTAAATTTTATTGCATGAGATGATCATGTTTTGTAACCAAGTTATCGGCAACTGGCAGGAGCCATATGGTTGTCGCTTTATTGTATGCGATACAATTGCGCTGTAATGCTTTACTTTATCACTAAGCGGTAGCGATAGTCGTGGAAGCATAAGTTTGGCGAGACGACAACGATGCTACGATGGTGATCAAGGTGTCGCGCCGGTGATGATGGTGATCATGACGGTGCTTCGAAGATGGAGATCACAAGCACAAGATGATGATGGCCATATCATATCACTTACATTGATTGCATGTGATGTTTATCTTTTATGCATCTTATCTTGCTTTGTTTGACGGTAGCATTTTTAAGATGATCTCTCACTAATTATCAAGAAGTGTTCTCCCTGAGTATGCACCGTTGTGAAAGTTCTTCGTGCTGAGACACCACGTTATGATCGGGTGTGATAGGCTCTACGTTCAAATACAACGGGTGCAAAACAGTTGCACACGCGGAATACTCAGGTTATACTTGACGAGCCAAGCATATACAGATATGGCCTCGGAACACAGAGACCGAAAGGTCGAGCGTGAATCATATAGTAGATATGATCAACATAGTGATGTTCACCAATGAAACTACTCCATCTCACGTGATGATCGGACATGGTTTAGTTGATTTGGATCACGTAATCACTTAGAGGATTAGAGGGATGTCTATCTAAGTGGGAGTTCTTTAGTAATATGATTAATTGAACCTAAATTTATCATGAACTTAGTACCTGATAGTATCTTGCTTGTTTATGTTTGGTTGTAGATAGATGGCCCGTGCTGTTGTTTCGTTGAATTTTAATGCGTTCCTTGAGAAAGCAAAGTTGAAAGATGATGGTAGCAATTACACGGACTGGGTCCGTAACTTGAGGATTATCCTCATTGCTGCACAGAAGAATTACGTCCTGGAAGCACCGCTGGGTGCCAGGCCTGCTACTGGAGCAACACCAGATGTTATGAACGTCTGGCAGAGCAAAGCTGATGACTACTCGATAGTTCAGTGTGCAATGCTTTACGGTTTAGAATCGGGACTTCAATGATGTTTTGAACGTCATGGAGCATATGAGATGTTCCAGGAGTTGAAGTTAATATTTCAAGCAAATGCCCGGATTGAGAGATATGAAGTCTCCAATAAGTTCTATAGCTGCAAGATGGAGGAGAACAATTCTGTTAGTGAGCATATACTCAAAATGTCTGGGTATAATAATCACTTGATTCAATTGGGAGTTAATCTTCCAGATGATTGCGTCATTGACAGAATTCTCCAATCACTTCCACCTAGCTACAAGAGCTTCGTGATGAACTATAACATGCAAGGGATGAATAAGACTATTCCCGAGCTCTTCGCAATGCTGAAAGCTATGGAGGTAGAAATCAAGAAGGAGCATCAAGTGTTGATGGACAACAAGACCACTAGTTTCAAGAAAAAGGGCAAAGGGAAGAAGAAGGGGAACTTCAAAAAGAACAGCAAGCAAGTTGCTACTCAAGAGAAGAAACCCAAACCTGGACCTAAGCCTGAAACTGAGTGCTTCTACTGCAAGCAGACTGGTCACTGGAAGTGGAACTGCCCCAAGTATTTGGCGGATAAAAAGGATGGCAAGGTGAACAAAGGTATATGTGAAATACATGTTATTGATGTGTACCTTACTAATGCTCGCAGTAGCACCTAGGTATTTGATACTGGTTCTGTTGCTAACATTTTCAACTCGAAACAGGGACTACAGATTAAGCGAAGATTGGCTAAGGACAAGGTGACGATGCGCGTGGGAAATGGTTCCAAAGTCGATGTGATCGCGGTCGGCACGCTACCTCTACATCTACCTTCGGGATTACTATTAGACCTAAATAATTGTTATTTGGTGCCAGTGTTGAGCATGAACATTATATCTGGATCTTGTTTGATGCGAGACGGTTATTCATTTAAATCAGAGAATAATGGTTGTTCTATTTATATGAGTAATATCTTTTATGGTCATGCACCCTTAAAGAGTGGTCTATTCTTATTAAATCTTGATAGTAGTGACACACATATTCATAATGTTGAAGCCAAAAGATGCAGAGTTGATAATGATAGTGCAACTTATTTGTGGCACTGCCGTTTGGGTCATATCGATATAAAGTGCATGAAGAAACTCCATACTGATGGACTTTTGGAACCACTTGATTATGAATCACTTGGTACTTGCGAACCGTGCCTTATGGGTAAGATGACAAAAACACCGTTCTCCGGTACTATGGAGAGAGCAACAGATTTGTTGGAAATCATACATACAGATGTATGTGTTCCGATGAATGTTGAGGCTCGTGGCGGATATCGTTATTTTCTCACCTTCACAGATGACTTAAGCAGATATGGCTATATCTACTTAATGAAACATAAGTCTGAAACGTTTGAAAAGTTCAAAGAATTTCAGAGTGAAGTTGAAAATCATCGTAACAAGAAAATAAAATTCCTACGATCTGATCATGAAGGACAATATTTGAGTTACGAGTTTGGTGTACATTTGAAACAATGCAGAATAGTTTCGCAACTCACGCCACCCGGAACACCACAGCGTAATGGTGTGTCCGAACATCGTAATTGTACTTTACTTGATATGGTGCGATCTATGACGTCTCTTACTAATTTACCGCTATCATTTTGGGGTTATTCTCTAGAGACGGCTGCATTCACGTTAAATAGGGCACCATCAAAATCCGTTGAGACGACGCCTTATGAACTATTGGATACACCTTCTATCACAGATCCGAAGGCAAGACTTTTGTTGCTAAATTCGGAAACTTTCTAGAGAAGGAGTTTCTCTCAAAAGAAGTGAGTGGGAGGAAAGTAGAACTTGATGAGGTAACTGTACCTGCTCCCTTATTGGAAAGTCGTACATCACAGAAACCAGTTTCTATGACACCTACACCAATTAGTGAGGAAGCTAATGATGATGATCATGAAACTTCAGAACAAGATACTACTGAACCTCGTAGATCAACCAGAGTAAGATCCGCACCAGAGTGGTACGGTAATCCTATTCTGGAAGTCATGCTACTAGATCATGATGAACCTACGAACTATGGAGAAGCGATGGTGAGCCCAGATTCCGCAAAATGGCTTGAAGCCATGAAATCTGAGATGGGATCCATGTATGAGAACAAAGTATGGACTTTGGTTGACTTGCCCAATGATCGGCAAGCAATTGAGAATAAATGGATCTTCAAGAAGAAGACTGACGCTGACAGTAATGTTATTGTCTACAAAGCTCGACTTGTCGCAAAAGGTTTTCGACAAGTTCAAGGGATTGACTACGATGAGACCTTCTCACCCGTAGCGATGCTTAAGTCTGTCCGAATCATGTTAGCAATTGCCGCATTTTATGATTATGAAATTTGGCAGATAGATGTCAAAACTGCATTCCTGAATGGATTTCTGGAAGAAGAGTTGTATATGATGCAGCCGGAAGGTTTTGTCGATCCAAAGGGAGCTAACAAAGTGTGCAAGTTCCAGCGATCCATTTATGGACTGGTGCAAGCCTCTCGGAGTTGGAATAAACGCTTTGATAGTGTGATCAAAGCATTTGGTTTTGTACAGACTTTTGGAGAAGCCTGTATTTACGAGAAAGTGAGTGGGAGCTCTATAGCATTTCTGATATTATATGTAGATGACATATTACTAATCAGAAATGATATAAAATTTCTGGATAGCATAAAGGGATACTTGAATAAGAGTTTTTCAATGAAAGACCTCGGTGAAGCTGCTTACATATTGGGCATTAAGATCTATAGAGACAGATCAAGACGCTTAATTGGACTTTCACAAAGCACATACCTTGAAAAAGTTTTGAAAAAGTTCAAAATGGATCAAGCAAAGAAAGGATTCTTGCCTGTGTTACAAGGTGTGAAATTGAGTAAGACTCAATGCCCGACCAATGCAGAAGATAGAGAGAAAATGAAAGATGTTCCCTATGCTTCAGCCATAGGCTCTATCATGTATGCAATGCTGTGTACCAGACCTGATGTGTGTCTTGCTATAAGTCTAGCAGGGAGGTACCAAAGTAATCCAGGAGTGGATCACTGGACAACGGTCAAGAACATCCTAAAATACCTGAAAAGGACTAAGGATATGTTTCTCATATATGGAGGTGACAAAGAGCTCATCGTAAATGGTTACGTTGATGCAAGCTTTGACACTGATCTGGACGATTCTAAATCGCAAACCGGATACGTGTTTACATTAAACGGTGGAGCTGTCAGTTAGTGCAGTTCTAAACAAAGCGTTGTGGCGGGATCTACATGTGAAGCGGAGTACATAGCTGCTTCGGAAGCAGCAAACGAAGGAGTCTAGATGAAGGAGTTCATATCTGATCTAGGTGTCATACCTAGTGCATCGGGTCCAATGAAAATCTTTTGTGACAATACTGGTGCAATTGCCTTGGCAAAGGAATCCTGATTTCACAAGAGAACCAAGCACATCAAGAGACGCTTCAATTCCATCCGGGATCTAGTCCAGGTGGGAGACATAGAGATTTGCAAGATACATACGGATCTGAATGTTGCAGACCCATTGACTAAGCCTCTTCCACGAGCAAAACATGATCAGCACCAAAGCTCCATGGGTGTTAGAATCATTACTGTGTAATCTAGATTATTGACTCTAGTGCAAGTGGGAGACTAAAGGAAATATTCCCTAGAGGCAATAATAATGTTATTATTTTATTTCCTTATATCATGATAAATGTTTATTATTCATGCTAGAATTGTATTATCCGGAAACATAATACTTGTGTGAATACATAGACAAACTAAACGTCACTAGTATGCTTCTACTTGACTAGCTCGTTAATCAAAGATGGTTATGTTTGCTAACCATAGACATGTGTTGTCATTTGATTAACGGGATCACATTATTAGGAGAATGATGTGATTGACATGACCCATTCCATTAGCTTAGCACCCGATCGTTTAGTATGTTGCTATTGCTTTCTTCATGACTTATACATGTTCCTATGACTATAAGATTATGCAACTCCCGTTTGCCAGAGGAACACTTTATGTGCTACCAAATGTCACAACGTAACTGGGTGATTATAAAGGAGCTCTACAAGTGTCTCCAAAGGTAAATGTTGGGTTGGCGTATTTCGAGATTAGGATTTGTCACTCCGATTGTCAGAGAGGTATCTCTGGGCCCTCTCGGTAATGCACATCACATAAGCCTTGCAAGCATTGCAACTAATGAGTTAGTTGCGAGATGATGTATTACGAAACAAGTAAAGAGATTTGCCGGTAACGATATTGAACTAGGTATTGAGATACCGACGATCGAATCTCGGGCAAGTAACATACCGATGACAAAGGGAACAATGTATGTTGTTATGCGGTCTGACCGATAAAGATCTTCGTAGAATATGTGGGAGCCAATATGAGCATCCAGGTTCCGCTATTGGTTATTGACCGGAGACATGTCTCGGTCATGTCTACATTGTTCTCGAACCCATAGGGTCCGCACGCTTAAGGTTTCGATGACAGTTATATTATGAGTTTATGAGTTTTGATGTACCGAAGTTAGTTCGGAGTCCCGGGTGTGATCACGGACATGACGAGGAGTCTCGAAATGGTCGAGACATAAAGATTGATATATTGGACGGCTATATTCGGACACCGGAAGTGTTCCGGGTGATTTCGGAGAAAACCAGAGAGCCGGAGGGTTACTGGACCCCCCCGGGAGAAGTAATGGGCCATATGGGCCTTAGTGGAGAGAGAGAAGGGCAGTCAGGGTGGGCCGCGCGCCTCCTCCCCCCTGGTCCGAATTGGACTAGGAGAGGGGGGGGGGGGCCCTTTCCTTCTCCCTCCCCACTTCCTTCCCCCTCCTAGTAGGAGTCCTACTCCTACTAGGAAGAGGACTCCTCCTTGGTGCGCCATAGGACATGCCGGCCTCCTCCCCTTGCTCCTTTATATACGGGGGCAGGGGCACCCCTAGACACACAAGTTGATCCACGTGATCGTTTTCTTAGCCGTGTGCGGTGCCCCCTTCCACCATAATCTTCGATAATATTGTAGTGGTGCTTAGGCGAAGCCCTGCGACAGTTGAACGTCAAGATCTTCACCACGCCGTCGTGCTGACGGAACTCTTCCCCGACACTTTGCTGGACCGGAGTCCGGGGATCGTCATCGAGCTGAACGTGTGCTAGAACTCGGAGGTACCGTACGTTCGGTACTTGGATCGGTCGGATCGGGAAGACGTACGACTACTTCCTCTACGTTGTGTGAACACTTCCGTTGCGGGTCTACGAGGGTACGTAGACAACACTCTCCCCTCTCGTTGCTATGCATCACCATGATCTTGCGTGTGCGTAGGAATTTTTTTGAAATTACTACGTTCCCCATCAATATGAGCATCCAGGTTTCTCTGTTGGTTATTAACCGGAGAGCTGTCTCGGTCATGTCTACATAGTTCTCGAACCCGTAGGGTCCGCACGCTTAATGTTCGATGACGATTTTGTATTATATGAGTTATGTGATTTTGTGACCGAATGTTGTTCGGAGTCCCGGATGAGATCATGGACATGACGAGGAGTCTCGAAATGGTCGAGAGGTAAAGATCGATATATAGGATGTAACATCCCAAATTTTCAATTTGGAATGTTATACATAGGACATCATTCATGCATATCATATTTTATTACATTTTGTTTTGCGATCCTAAAAATCCTAAGCAACTCAAGGTCCCACGGAGAGAGTTGGGGATTTCACGATTTTCATATTTGATTTTTTATCAAATATTGAAACGGGGATCATTTTTGGTTTTAAATATTTTTCTCTCCGATAGTATTTCATATTAATATATGAGAGGGGATAATATGACTTCTCCAAAATAAATGAAATATTGGAGGAAAAATATTAAAATCAAATAAATAATTTTATTTGGATTTTATTGCTATTTTATTTGAATTATAAAAATATGCATTTTTTAAAATTGCATTTTAGGCCAACAAAATGTTCACTTTGTTCTAAATATTCTATTTAGACGGTGAAAATTTGTTTTGGTATTTTTAGATTTTTATTTTATTTTCTAGGATTTTTTTGCCCAAATCTGTTTTAAAAACAAGTCAACGCCTGACTGGGCCGAAGGCCCAGCCGAGCCAGGCCGACCCGCACCGCGCCACCGCCTCCGCTGCCGTGCCTGAGTCCGGCTAGGACACGGGCAAGCCGCCGTCGCCGCCCGGGACTCCTCCCGTGGCCGAGCGCCCCCTCCTCCTTAAATAGCGTCGCCCGCACCCCCCTTGGACCCCAAGTCGCCGCCGCCACCGCCCCTCACCGCAGCGCCGCCGCCGCCTCACGCCGCCGCCTCGCGCCGCCGCCGCCTCACGCCGCTGCTGCCGAGCCGTGCAGCCGCAAACCCCGCGCCTCACCTCGCCGCCCGCGCAAGCCCGCTGGAGCCGCCGCCGTTCGCCAAATCTCGCCGGAATCCGATGCCCGTTTTCTTGGTTTAGGTAAAACCGATCGGTTTTTTTAGAAACCCTAGATGTGTTTTTTTATTTTGTTCGGTTCGGTTTTCTCGGTTCAGTTAATTAGAGGGTGTTCGTCCGTTTTTTCGTTTTAACGAACGCTGTTCGTCACTTAACCACAGACAGCGAACGTTTGTTCGTTAGCCTGTTCGTCTCGTTTTATTTTCCAGGGTTTTTCCGCGATTATTTTCGATCGTGATTTCTGCCCTGATCTTTGTTTTAGTTTATATTTTCGCTCGTTTATCTAAATTAGGTAAAACAAGCGCCTGGATTTTCGTCTCGAAGCCCTCTTTTTGTTTAACCAACTTGAACAAGATTTTGGTACTATAAAATTTGACTTTAGTCCAGATTAGTAAACGGATCTTGTTTCTTTCATAGTTTGAGTTTCGTTGCTCCGTTTGATTTGATTCTTTTTGCAAAGCGGAGTTCTCCAGTTGAACTTTCTGGTTAGATCTTCTTATTTGAGTTTTACCTGTGCATCTTTGCTTGATTGCTTATGTATGCTATTGTTGGTTGCGATAGCATTCCCAAAGTGCGAAGCGTGCTACTATGAGTCTTTAGGATTTGCAGATCGTCAACAAGGCAAGTAACACATTGATCATACCCCTTTATTACCTAGTTTTTATGAATTAGTTAGAATCCTCACACATTGCATGAGTAGGATCTCTTAACATGTGGGATTTGGGATGTAGTTGATGAGGTAGAACCTATTACCTGTTTTATTATCAAACCCTTGGGAGTTACTTCTACGCTATGCGTATATTGCCATGCTATGCTCGTAGACGTGGATTGGGTTTGAGTGTATCCATGACAGATGTGAGTTGTTAATTAATGGTTCAACTTAAGGTGGCAACTTTAATACACATCTGGGTGGATTGCTTGTGGGCACCTGGAGAATCCAGTGTTGTCCTAGGATATCCCGGAGTACCCGTGTGATCATCCTACTATCCGCCACCCAGGCTCAAAGGGATCATAAGATTATTCATGCTAGAAACTTCCGTGTGCAGCCACAAGCTATTATGGGCTCTAGCATAGTTGAGTATGTAGCATGACCTCTTTCAGTGGTGGGCTAGCAGATGTAGGGGAAAGTAGGTGTAACTGTCCACCCAGAGTAAAAAGTTAATGTTTCTGAAAGACTGTGTCTCGGTCATCTATTTCTCAAACACCATGTAGTGCGAGAAATCCAACGGAGGAGATCGAGTCTTGTGGGGAAAAGTGCGCAAACCTCTGTAGAGTGTACAAACTAATCATGGTTAGCCATGTCCCCTGTTATGTACATCTTGAGTATCTGGTACTTGAATTATTGATTTGATCTCATCGCTCTGAAATTAATTTGTTGGGATGTAAATGATTGCTTTAATTGGGATTGAGTTGGAGGAACCTTCTCAATGATGTTTCAACTACCTTGATAGTTAAATAAATATATTCCTTTGTTGTAGGAAAAAATTGGCTTTTCGCAAAACATTATAACCATAGAGCCTCCACCAGCCATATATGCATGTAGTGATAGCATTTATTTGTTCATTGCTCTACTGTGTTATATTGCCAGCATATTCCATGTGCTGACCCGTTTCGGGCTGCAACATATCATGTTGTAGACTTTTCAGACGAGGAGTAAGGTGTGCTAGGTCGTTTGTCATGCACTCAGCTATGCCGCTGGAGTTGATGGACTCACTTTATCTTCCAAGCCTTCTGCTGTTATCTTATTTAGATGGCCTTAAGCCATATTTATTGTAATAAGTTCTCTCTTGATACATTTGATGTAATAAGTGTGTGATTGCTACTCTGTTATAAATCCATTCAAGTACTGTGTGTGTCAGCATTACCGATCCAGGGATGACACTGAACACAGAGACTTGACCGTCTGAGGTCGGGTCGCTACAAGATGGTATCAGAGCACGCGCTGAATGTAGGACACGACCACTAAGATGAGCCATATGTCACTTTTCTCTACTCATTTCTGACTCCTCTCCATTTTCTACTCTTTAGGATGGCAGACTCAAGGAACAAGTTTGCTCAACCAGATGAAGACACACCCTTTGGACGACACTTGAAGGAAGTCACTAGGTATCTGAACATCGGAATACCAAGCTTCACTGGGAACTACACCGCCACACTACCAGAAGAGGAGCGTTGGATGATTCGAGTTCAGTTCTAGGAAGGACATTCATGCCAGTAACTGAGCCCATAGAGTTTTCCTTTGATGCACCAACCTGGAGTCTAGGAAAGAGCATGGCAGCCCACATCGCCATAGGATGCATCGGCGAAGTTTATCACAAGGAACTTAAGGACACTATCTACCAGATATGTGGGCGCCGAGATGAGCAATGGGAGATAATCAGCACCAGGAAGGACAAGTCCATTGCAGCCTTCATCTAGGAGTTAAATCATCACATTCGTCGCCAAGAGAACCAGATGTGCGCAAGCATGATAGATCTGAAGAAGTTGATGACTAGGAACATGGAGCTAGAAGAGGAACTCAAGTCTACACGTGATGGATATGAGGAGGAAATGACGATACTCGTGGAGATGAATGACGACCTGACAAGGAAGCTAGGAGTTTTTATGGGAGACCCTGCGCCAGGAGGAGAAGATGACGAACCTAAGGAAATTCATTCTGAAGACTACATCATCATCGACGACACCAACTCCGACCCTGATGGTAGTGATGATGATTATGAAGACGAAGCTGGAGCAGATATCATGGAGTCTTCTATCGATCAAAATTTCTAGTAGACCACCATATTATTAGTAGTATTCCCTCATGTATATATTAGTAGTCCGAGCACTGCAACGATAGCTAGATCGATTGTATGCCCTTGCTTGATATTGATTTGGTGTGATATGATTGTGTTTGTCTCATGTGCATATGGGTAGTGCTTTCTCATTAGACCTCATTCTATTCTAATCTCTCCCCTCTAAACCCATCACATGCCTCCGAGACATGACCCCGGATTTGCCTTCCCACCGGAGCTCACTCAGTTGATCCAGCAGCAGAATACACTGATGCAGTTGCTAGTTCAGAATTAGGGCAACAACAACAACCCTCCACCACCACCTCCAGTTGACAACTTAGCCCGTTTTCTGAGGTTACAACCGCTGGTGTTTTCTAGTAGCACTAAGCCCATAGTTGCGGACGACTGGCTACGCAGGATTGGAAGGGAGTTAACCACTGCCGGTTGCACAGATGCCGAGAAGGTGCATTTTGCCACACACCAATTGGATGGACCTGCAACCGCATGGTGGGAGAATTACACAGCCACATTCCCAATAGCCAATGTTACTTGGGAGAAGTTTCAACAAGCATTCCGCACTGCTCATGTCTCAACTAGAGCTATGAGCATGAAGAAGCGTGAGTTCCACAATTTACGCCAGGGCAACCATACTGTAGGGTAGTACGTGGAGGAGTTTAGCAAGCTAGCTCGTTACGCCCCGGATGACGTGGCCATCGATGCCGCGAAGCAGGAGAAGTTTATGGAAGGGTTGAATGATGAGATGAGTATGCAGTTGATGGTGGCAACATTCAACAACTACCAGGAGTTGGTAGATAAAGCTCTTATGATTGAAGGGAAGCAGCAGCAGATTAAGAGCCGCAA
The DNA here is from genome assembly GCF_002162155.2 of Triticum dicoccoides. Classification (NCBI taxonomy): domain Eukaryota; kingdom Viridiplantae; phylum Streptophyta; class Magnoliopsida; order Poales; family Poaceae; genus Triticum; species Triticum dicoccoides. The sequence continues at coordinate 129,993,406 of NC_041388.1, read as the reverse complement.
GAGGAAGTATGGACAAGGGAAGTACAATTCAGGAGCTCAGCAGAAACCCCGTTTCACCCCGAACCCGGGAGGATTTACCCATAACCATGGAGGCCATAACCACAATGGAGGAATTCCGCATAACCACAATGGCTCTAGGAATGGAAATGGGAGTGAAGCAAGCAGTCAGAACCGCTCTAATCCAGCCACCCCTGCCAAGAAGGACCTAAGTCACATTACTTGTTTCAAGTGCAGGAAAACTGGACACTATGCCACTGAGTGCCCTGAAGCAAAGAACGGAAATGACAATGGAAGCTCTGGAAAGAAGCCCAACCCTTTCAACAAGGGATAAGTGCACCACATGAATGTGGAGGAGGTTGAGGAGCAGCCAAATGCAGTTATCGGTAAGTTTTTGGTTCGGTAAGTTTTTGGTTAAGTCATTTACTGCAATAGTTCTTTTTGATACTGGTGCATCGCATTCATACATATCAAGGGGATTCTTGGATAAGTATAAGTTGCCCACCAAAGTTCTTAAGACACCTATGTTAGTAAGCTCACCCGGAGCAGAGTATATGGCAAGTAGTGGATGTTTTCAGATGCCATTGACCATAGGTAGTCATGTTTTTCCCTCAGACTTGATAATTTTGGAATCACAAGGATTGGATGTGATACTTGGTATGGATTGTCTATCAAAGTATGGAGGAAACATTGATTGCTCTAGTAGGTCAATTCTACTCACTACACCGGAGGGAAAAAGGATTAAGTATGTATCTAAGCATACTCCTAAGAGTACTCACGTAAATTCCCTCACGGGAGTTGTTCAGGCAGAAGTGCCTGTAGTAAAGGATTACCCAGATGTATTTCCAGAGGAACTACCAGGCATGCCCCCGGATTGAGACATTGAGTTTTTGATAGAGTTATTGCCAAGCACCGGACCAATATCAAAGAGACCATACCGGATGCCCGTAAATGATCTGGAGGAGATTAAGAAACAGATTAAGGAGTTATTGGAGAAAGGTTACATTCAACGAAGTTCGTCACCATGGGGAGCCCCAGTGCTCTTGGTTGAGAAGAAGGATAAGTCTCTGAGAATGGTTGTTGATTATTGGGCATTGAATGAAGTGACGATCAAGAACAAGTACCCACCGCCGATGATCAATGATTTGTTTGACCAGCTGCAAGGAGCTAAAGTCTTTTCCAAGATTGATCTTCGATCAGGATACCACCAGATGAAGATTCGAGAATAGGATATACCTAAGACAGCTTTCACCACCAGGTACAGGCTGTATGAGTATACAGTCATGTCATTCGGATTGACTAACGCCCCTGCCTATTTCATGAATATGATGAACAAGGTGTTCATGGAGTTCTTGGATAAATTTGTCATGGTATTCATTGATGAAATTTTGGTGTACTCGAAGAATGAAGAGGAGCATACAGAGCATTTGCGTTTAGTTCTCGAGAAGCTCAGGGAACATCAGTTATACGCCAAGTTCAGCAAATGTGAGTTTTGGTTGAAGGAAGTTGGATTCCTTGGACATGTTATATCAGGAGAAGGTATAGCCGTAGACCCTACGAAGGTTCAGTCAGTCATTGAGTGGTTGGCACCCACCTCAGTTGGAGAGATCCGCAGTTTTCTAGGACTCACGGGATATTATCGGAGATTCATTGAGAATTTCTCTAAGATTGCAAAGCCCATGACAGAGCTGTTGAAGAAGGACACCAAGTTTAAATGGATAGATGAATGTGAGGCAAGTTTTCAGGAGTTGAAGAAACGTTTGACTACAACCCCAATGCTGATTCTGCCGGATATACGTAAGGATTTCCAAGTGTATTGCGACACATCTCGTTTAGGACTTGGAGGAGTACTCATGCAAGATGGAAGAGTTGTTTCGTATGCCTCACGACAGCTTCGACCCCATGAGTTGAAGTATGCTACACATGATTTGGAGTTAGCAGCCGTAGTGCATGCACTCAAGACCTGGAGACATTTTATTATTGGAAACCATTGTGATGTGTACACGGACCATAAGAGTTTGAAGTACATTTTCACACAGAAGGAGTTAAATCTCAGGCAAAGGAGATGGTTAGAGCTCATAAAGGATTATGATATGAAGTTGCACTATCATCCAGGCAAGGCCAATGTCGTAGCAGACGCTCTGAGCCGGAAGAGTTACGCCAATACCCTCGTGAGCGGAGGATTGCCAAAGGAGTTAGCTGAAGATCCCAGGGAGCTTCGTTTGGAGATAGTCCCTAGAGGTTTTGTTGCAGCATTAGAAATTCAGTCGACATTATTGGGAAAAATTTGAGAAGCTTAGAAGGATGATAAGGAAATTGCTGAGATAAAGGAGAAGATGAGCAAAGGAAAGGCCAAAGGTTTTCGTGAGGATGAGCACGACACCTTGTGGTTTGAGGACCGTATTTATGTGCCCAATAATGTTGAGATTAGGAAGTTGATACTACAGGAAGCTCACGATTCGCCATATTCCATACACTCCGGAAACACCAAAATGTATTTGGATTTGAAGGAGCGTTTTTGGTGGACTGGAATGAAGAAGGATATTGCCGAGTATGTAGCGCTGTGTGATGTATGTTAGAGAGTGAAGGCAGAACATCAGAAGCCAGCAGGATTACTGCAGCCTATGCCGATACCCGAATGGAAGTGGGATAAGCTTGGCATGGATTTCATCACCGGATTACCCAAGACCCGACCGAGATATGATTCTATCTGGGTAGTAGTTGATCGCTTGACCAAAGTGGCTCACTTTATCCCAGTGAAAACCACCTATACAAGTGCGAAGTTGTCCAAGATATATATGACCAGGATCATATGTCTGCATGGAGTTCCGAGGACCATCGTACCAGATAGAGGAACACAGTTCACTTAAAAGTTTTGGAACCAGACTTTGGGTACCAGACTAGAGTTTAGTACAGCCTTTCATCCGCAGACAGATGGACAGACCGAGAGATTCAATCAGATTTTGGAGGACATGTTGAGAGCTTGTGCGCTAGATTATGGATCTAGTTGGGATGATAACTTGCCCTACGCAGAGTTCTCATTCAACAATAGCTACCAGGCCAATTTGAAGAAGGCACCTTTTGAAGCCTTGTACGGACGAAGGTGCAGAACACCGTTGATGTGGGATGAAGTTGGAGACCATCAGTTGTTTGGACTGGATTTGATTAAAGAGTCAGAAGAAAAGGTTAAGCTGATTCGAGAAAGACTAAAGGTAGCTCAGTCCAGGCAGAAAAGTTATGGAGACTCAGAATGCAAGGAGGTAGTCTATGAAATTGGAGATAGAGCATATCTGCGAGTGTCACCTCTGCGAGGAGTTAAACGTTTTGGAGTTAAGGGAAAGCTAGCCCTGAGATTTGTAGGGCCATACCGTGTTTTGGAACGTATGGGAGAGGTTGCATACAAGTTGGAGTTACCCGAAGGACTGCCAGGAGTTCATGATGTGTTTCATGTTTCCCAATTGAAGAAGTGCCATGCAGAGATGGCCGATATTCCTCTGAGAGATACAGTGCCCCTGGAAGCAATTCAGTTGTAAAGTGATCTGACCTATGAGGAGAAACCTGTCAAGATTCTCGAGCTTGCTAGCCGAGTCACTCGCAGCAAAGTTATCAAATTCTGCAGAGTTCAGTGGAGCCACCATACAGAGGATGAAGCTACCTGGGAACGAGAGGACGATCTACGGAAAGACCACATGTCAGTGTCAAAACCGGCGGATCTCGGGTAGGGGGTCCCGAACTGTGCGTCTAGGATCGATGGTAACAGGAGGCAGGGGACACGATGTTTACCCAGGTTCGGGCCCTCTTGATGGAGGTAAAACCCTACGTCCTGCTTGATTAATATTGAAGATATGGGTGTTACAAGAGTGGATCTACCACGAGATCAGAGAGGCTAAACCCTAGAAGCTAGCCTATGGTATGATTGTTGTATATGTTCTATCGACTAGCCTGGCCTCGGTTTATATAATGCACCAGAGGCCTAGGATAACAAGAGTCCTAGCCAAATACGCCGGTGGGGAGGAGTCCTTGTCTTGATCACCAAGTCTTGTGGGATCTACCATGTATGCGGCAGCTGTCCAAACTGGCCCATGAGTATACGACCATGGGGTCCTCGGCCCAATCTAACAGATCGGGAGATGACGTGTTGAGTACCCCCTAGTCCAGGACACCGTCAGTAGCCCCCTGAACCGGTCTTCAAGTTAGGGACGCTCCTCGATTCTTCCGAACTGTTCTTCATCTTCGGTTGTCGGTCTTGAAAACTGGTTCAATAAATCTTCTCATCTTCGATCTTGAGAATCACCGAAATGCATTCGACGAGTTTACACGTCGGGTATTCGAGGAGCCCATTTAAGTTTCCGGCCTTTATCAATGCCTTGTTATTTTTATGCCATACCTCGGGTTTGAAGTTGTTCCTGGGAGACAGTGTCCTCTTGCATCCGAGCTCTAACGCCGGACTGCATTCGAGGTATCTTTTGCAGCCGAGCACCAATACCGGACCGCTTCCGAGCTCCAACACCGAAATGTATCCGAGCTCCAACGCCGGACTGTGTCCAAGCTCCAACGCCGGACTATATCCAAGATGTCATATATCATCTTGGTCCAAAAAGGTTGAAGGAGTTTAGCCGAGCTTAATGCTGGAAATGCCCTCTATGGAGCCAGCCACTAGCGCCTGAGCTTTATGCCGGACTGCTTCCGAGGTGGTGCACCACCCCAACTGTGGGCCGATTTTTGTCAATATTTTTTATTGGTGCAATTTATTCTCTGCCGAGATATATAGCCAGTAGCCCTCAAGGTGTGTATCGGTCTAAAACCCGAGATGCACATGAAGGATGACGTAAGACCGTTGATCCCAGTAGCCGCTGAGACTCAGGTTGATTTGCAAAATCGGCCTGAGGATCAAGTCCTAGCTCGGCAGAATACTTCGGGACGCTAAAAGCGGCATGCTCAGTCCTCGAGACTCAAGTTGGGTGTGGCCGACCAACCTGAGGATCAAAATCTCCTCGGAAACTATATTGCACATAAAATTTTCTGCATTGGACAGGCAATGCAGTAGCCCCCGAGACACTGGTCGGGTGGCAACACCAGATCAGGGGATCGATGTGCCTCTTTAATATTTGTAAATGATAAGCCCAAAGCCCAGTAGCCCTCGAGCCTTAATGCGGGCACGGGTGGCCGAATTAAGGATCGATATCCATAGTAAAATCACAAATTATGTGTAATGACTCTATGTATTCAAGTACTTTATGTCATTAATGCTCGGATCCGCATTGTACAAAAGTTTGTTGACCGACCATCGGCTTCCACCTCGTCAGCCAGTAGCCGAGGAGTGTTTGTCATAGTTTATAAAGCCTTTATGAGGGCAAAGATTTACGACAAACAAGGCAGTCTGGCCATACGGTTTTATAAACAAAGGTACGCAGAGAGATATGTTATATTACTGTTTTACATAAGAAATGTCTTCCAAAGAAAATAGTCCCGCTATCGGTTCCTTTCTTTGTGTTGTCCTGCTAAGCATGATCATGAAACCTCAGCCCTAATGTAAGAGCAAAATATCGAGGATTTAGTTTGGGAGGCCAGTTAATAGCCCCCAGTAGTGTTCGACGACAGTCAGGGTCAGGCCGTAAACACTTCGGCCATTGTTATGAATGGCCCGTCATTTAACACAGTCATCGGATCGCTGACCAGTTTACGCTTATTGTGACAGTCAGTTTTCGGCTTTCTCCACTGAGGTGCTTAACCATGTGAGCTGGAAGCACAATCGTAGTGGTTCTCCCTTTGCACACCTAGCCAAACAAAGCGGAACGTAGGAAGCAAGTGCAGGAGCCGGGCAACCCAACTATTGACCAAAGACACAATTCGAAACCGATGCATATATAGCAATATCCGAGAATGTTTTTGCCGAATCTCTAAAGGTGTCCGGCATCGCACTGCGAGACTTGTGCTGAAAACACACAAATAGTTTAAAAGTGCCACAAGCTTGGAAAACCAAAAAATGTCAGTAAAAACTTGACGTCCGAACATGATCAAGTGTTCGGTGCCAATCCGAAAATTGGTCTTAGAAAAAAAAGAGTGCTTCTGTCATGCTTTAACATGACACATCCTATCTCAAGACTTCAAGCGGGTCAGCCTACAGCTTCAACCTCCTATCCCGAAGGCGGAGTACTTCTCATTAGGCCAGCTTAGCAAACTAAACTCTAGCGGCTTTGAGAGAGAAATTAGGCTCCCCGGCTAGTGACCACACACTCGTGTCGAAAAAAGGAGTGATGAATAATAATAGTAATAAAAACTTTGCAACAACTGAGAAGAAGAACACTTATTATAAAATGGCTCATATAAATTTAAGAGCCCCCAAGTGACTTGGGTAAAAGAATTTTATGTATAATGATTGTATGTACCGAAGTATTAATATCATATCTTTGTTCACCCGAACTTTAAACGCGTCTTAACCGACCGTCGGCTTCTCCCTCTTCGGTCAAAGACCGAAAAGTGTTATGTACTCCACCTGTCGAGAATATCGATAGTGTTTCCGATAACCAGGCAACCGGGCCATAAGGCTGTAACAGACAAAGCGCGCTCAGGGAACTTATGCTATATTACAGACGAAGTGTAAGAAGCATCTTTGAAGAAAATAGTACCCCCACCGATACCTTTCTTCGGTGCTCATTATTACTATGAGACTTGTGCAATAGATTTTTTGTACTCATGAGTTCCGTTGTGTGCCTACCATGATTGAAAACAATAAGAGCGCTAGCTTTCGGCTTCACCCAGTCTAAGGTCAGAGCTCGGAGGACCCGGTCGTGACAATCACAGAGGTGCTCCCTTTACTCCCTAGCCGAACAATCGGGAACGTAGGGGTAAGCACAGGAGCCAGGCAACCCAGCTTGCAAATCGCTTAAGTCAATATGGTGCATATTGTGGCGTAATACACGAACAAGGAACGAAGCCGTAAAAGTATAATCATATGCAAGAGGAAAAGCTCCATCAAGGGATCCCCCAAGTAAACGGGGTATTTGAATTTGTGTGTCACAAACAAAGTTTGGACAAGGAATTTTTTTTATGAGCAACCTTTTTACAAAAAAGTATAATGCTTGGTCGAACCGAACACAAGTTAAAAATTTAAAACTTTGAGCATGAAGGCAACTTAGCTGGTTAATGTGTTCAATATTGATGACGCGGTCCGAGCTTGATGCGGGACAAGGTTCCATCCCCCAAGCCGGTCCCGAGGTGGCGGAGCAAAGGGCTCGACATTCCGAAGTGGTGACATAGCACGGTCTATGCAGGCCGATAGAGTGATGCCGACGAAGCCCCCCGTCCAGCCGAGGTGACGTGGTATGTCAGTACGCCGAGTTGACGATACTGCCCAGCCCGGATCATTTTCCTGTGCACACAAAAAATAGTGCAAACCGGAGATAATAGTAATGATAACAAAACAATGTTGCATAATAAATAATTTATGCAAAGTGAGTAATAAAAGAAATATGGCCTGGCGCCGAAGTCAATGTCGATGCAGGGCGTCGGCGTGATGCGGTAAAGATGTGGCAAAGCCTGAATCCACAGGTCGGCCCGAGTTCCGGATGCGGCGTTCGCCGGACTATGTACGGAAACTGGTTTATTTGTTGTAGCAATCTGAAGAAAGGTGATTCCGAAAATTGGGACTCGATCCGCACACCCATTGCCCGATGGGCGATAAAGCGATGGTATGGCGATGCTGGCAAAGGTTGGCTTGCCGAGGCAAAGCCCTCGGTCCAGCTAACGTGATGGAGTTGGTCGGCTAGTGACACCGAAGTCTCCGGAGTAGGTTGATGAAGAGATGGCGAAGCCCCTGGTCCAGCCGAGATGTCGAAGCCTCGATGTCAGCTGATGAGTCGAAGTAGGTCAGCATGATGGACACCAGCTTGAAGAAGCAATAGTGCGGCCCTGCCGATGCAGGTAGTGATGTGGTCGATGCCGGCTTGATGAAGTGAACATGCGGCGATGCCGGTATGCCCGCTCCGTGTAATCCATGGGGCGGCGATGTTGGTGATGATTTATCCTTCGCGATGCCGGACTCGTGTTCGGCTTGCCGAGATGATGATCCGAAGGAGTTGAGCTCGGCTCAACAAAGTGACGACGTGTCAACCACAGATCGGCAGCCTTGGAGCAATATTGCCGGACTGGTTTGACACCAGTATGAAGATGACCTCAGGGGAGGCTTAAAAATTTACATGCACGTGTTTAAAAACTACGCACAATACCCTAGAAGAGAATTCCTCTAAAAATGTTGTCCAATATCATGTTCATAAAGAAACATGAATTCGGGTCGGATCCGTTCGCGCAGAAAACGGATCCGAAAATTGGTCCACTCATCGGAAGGTTCCCGGAGTTTGAACCGTCGGATCGAGCTAAAATTTGGAGGGGTGGTAGATATGGGAATTCCGCAGTAGATGAACGGTTGGATCTTCCAAAGGACCTCCGAGCTAGGCTCTGGAGACCACGCCCTAAACTCATCCAGATTCCCATCCTGATTTGACAGCTCTCCGGTATATCATAGATTGTCGGAGATTCCTCCATCGGAACTCGACGAAATTTTGCATGGCTGTTGTAGACGTAATTTCGCACTATCCCACCAAAGGAATCATCAAACCCATGCTCGAGGAGGTGGTGACGGCGAATACAAGTTCGCTGTCCATAAAAGCATCACGGCGGCCCGAGGGCAATGTTGACGTTGAGCCCTCGAGCTCCATGGATGACTCCTCTATGATCATGATAGAGATCAGAGTTGGTGTTGAAGAAGACCCCCGTCCGAACATGACGATCGGAGATGGAGCAAGGTCCTCGGTCGAGCCAAGGTGACCAGTCGAGTCGGCGACGAAGATGCCGGCGTCGCAGTTGACCTGCGGGCGAGCCATTGATCCTTTTGCCGATCACACAGCGGAACTCTCAATGAAAGCACCAATGTCGGTGTCAAAACCGGCGGATCTCGGGTAGGGGGTCCCGAACTGTGTGTCTAGGATCGATGGTAACAGGAGGCAGGGGACACGATGTTTACCCAGGTTCGGGCCCTCTTGATGGAGGTAAAACCCTACGTCCTGCTTGATTAATATTGAAGATATGGGTGTTACAAGAGTGGATCTATCACGAGATCAGAGAGGCTAAACCCTAGAAGCTAGCCTATGGTATGATTGTTGTATATGTTCTATCGACTAGCCTGGCCTCGGTTTATATAATGCACCAGAGGCCTAGGATAACAAGAGTCCTAGCCAAATACGCCGATGGGGAGGAGTCCTTGTCTTGATCACCAAGTCTTGTGGAATCTTCCATGTATGCGGCAGCTGTCCGAACTGGCCCATGAGTATACGGCCATAGGGTCCTCGGCCCAATCTAACAGATCGGGAGATGACGTGTTGAATACTCCCTAGTCTAGGACACCGTCACCACCCACACCTATTTTCTAGCCAACCCGAATCTCGAGGGCGAGATTCATCTTAAGGGGGTAGGTTTGTAACATCCCAAATTTTCAATTTGGAATGTTATACATAGGACATCATTCATGCATATCATATTTTATAGCATTTTGCTTTGCGATCCTAAAAATCCTAAGCAACTCAAGGACCAACGGAGAGAGTTGGGGATTTCACGATTTTCATATTTGCATTTTTTATCAAATATTGAAAGGGGATCATTTTTGGTTTTAATTATTTTCTCTCCGAAAATATTTCATATTAAAATATATGAGAGGGGATAATATGACTTCTCCAAAATAAATGAAATATTGGAGGAAAAATATTAAAATCAAATAAATAATTTTATTTGGATTTTATTGCTATTTTATTTGAATTAGAAAAATATGCATTTTTCAAAATTGCATTTTTAGGCCAACAAAATGTTCATTTTGTTCTAAACATTCTATTTAGACGGTGAAAATTTGTTTTCGTATTTGTAGATTTTCATTTTATTTTCTAGGATTTTTTTCACCGAAATCTGTTTTACAAAAAGTCAACGCCCGACTGGGCCGAAGGCCCAGACAAGCCAGGCCGGCCCGCACCCGCCACCGCCTCCGCTGCCGTCCCCGAGTCCGGCCGAGACACGGCCGAGCCGCCTTCGCCGCCCGTGACTCCTCCCGAGGCCGAGCCCCCCTCCTTAAATAGCACCGCCCGCACCCCCTGGACCCCAAGTCGCCGCCGCCACCGCCCTTTGCAGCAGCGCCGCCGCCAAGTCACGCCGCCGCCGCCTCGCGCCGCATGCCACCGCCGCCCGCCGCTGCTGCTGCCTCGCCGCGTCGCCGCAAACCCCGCGCCTCGCCTCGCCACGCCGCCCGCGTAAGCCCGCCGGAGTCGCCGCCGTTCGCCGGAATCCGACGCCCGGTTTTTTTCGGTTTAGGTAAAACCGATTATTTTTTAGAAACCCTAGATGCATTTTTTATTTTGTTCGGTTCGGTTTTCTCGGTTCAGTTATTTAGCGGACGTTCGTCCGTTCGTTCGTTTTAACAAACGCAGTTCGTCAGTTAACCGCAGACAGCGAACACTCGTTCGCTAGCCTGTTCGTCTCGTTTTATTTTCCAGGGTTTTTCCATGATTATTTTCGATCGCGATTTCTGCCTTGATCTTTGTTTTAGTTTACCTTTTCGCTCGTTTATCCAAATCAGGTGAAACAAGCGCCTAGATTTTCGTCTCGAAGCCCTCTTTCTGTTTAGCCAACTTCAACAAGATTTTGGTACTGTAAAATTTGACTTTAGTCCAGATTAGTAAACAGATCTTGTTTCTTTCGTAGTTTGAGTTTCATTGGTCCGTTTGATTTGATTCTTTTTGCAAACCGGAGTTCTTTAGTTGAACTTTCTGGTTAGATCTTCTTATTTGAGTTTTACTCGTGCATCTTTGCTTGATTGCTTATGTATGCTATTGTTTGTTGCGATAGAATTCCTGGAGTGCGAAGTGTGCTACTACGAGGCTTTAGGATTTGCAGATTGTCGGCAAGGCAAGTAACACATTGATCATACCCCTTTATTACCTAGTTTTTATGCATTAGTTAGAATCCTCACACATTGCATGAGTAGGATCTCTTAACATGTGGGATTTGGGATGTAGTTGATGAGGTAGAACCTATTACCTGTTTTATTATCAAACCCTTGGGAGTTACTTCTATGCTATGCATATATTGCCATGCTATGCTCGTAGACGTGGATTGGGTTTGAGTGTATCCATGACAGATGTGAGTTGTTAATTAATGGTTCAACTTAAGGTGGCAACTTTAATACACATCTCGGTGGATTGCTTGTGGGCACCTGGAGAATCCAGTGTTGTCCTAGGATATCTCGGAGTACCCGTGTCATCTTCCTACGGTCCGCCACCCAGGCACAAAGGGATCATAAGATTATTCATGCTAGAAACTTCCGTGTGCAGCCACAAGCTATTATAGGCTCTAGCATATTTGAGTATGTAGCATGACCTCTTTTAGTGGTGGGCTAGCAGATGTAGGGGAAAGTAGGTGTAACTGTCCACCCAGAGTAAAGAGTTAATGTTTCTGAAAGACTGTGTCTCGGTCATCCGTTTCTCAAACACCATGTAGTGCGAGAAATCCAACGGAGGAGATTGAGTCTTGTGGGGAAAAGTGCGCAAACCTCTACAGAGTGTACAAACTAATCATGGTTAGCCGTGTCCCCAGTTATGGACATCTTGAGTATCTGGTACTTGAATTATTGATTTGATCTCATCACTCTAAAATTAAATTGTTGGGTCGTAAATGATTACTTTAATTTGGATTGAGTTGGAGGAACCTTCTCAATGATGTTTCAACTACCTTGATAGTTAAATAAATATATTCCTTTGTTGTAGGAAAAAAATTGGCTTTTCGCAAAACATTATAACCATAGAGCCTCCACCGACAATATTACCATAGAGTTCGAGGGACGTCATCGAGCTGAACGTCTGCAGAACTCGGAGGTGACGTACGTTCGGTGCTTGACCGTTCGGAACAAGAAGAAGTTCAACTACATCATCTGCGTTGTCAAACGCTTCCGCTTTTGGTCTACGAGGGTACGTAGACCCCTCTCTCGTTGCTATGCATCTCCTAGATAGATCTTGCATGAGCGTAGGATTTTTTTTGAAATTGCATGCTGTGTTTCCCAACAGTGGCATCCAAGCCAGGTCTATCCGTAGATGATATGCACGAGTAGAACACAAAGAGTTGTGGGAGGTGATCGTCATACTTCTTACCACCAACATCTTATTTTGATTTGGCGGTATTGTTGGATGAAGCGGCTCGGACCAACCTTACATGACCAAATTCATGAGACCGGTTCCACCGACAAACATGCAACTACTTTTGCATAAAGGTGGCTGACGGGTGTCTGTTTATCCAACTTTAGTTGAATCGAATTTGACTATGGCCGGTCCTTGTTGAAGGTTAAAATATCAAACTTGATAAATCACCATTGTGGTTTTGATGTGTAGGTAGGAACAGTTCTTGGTAGAAGACCGTACCAGCCACGTAAAACTTGCAACAACAAAGTAGAGGATGTCTAACTTGTTTTTGCAGGGCATGTTGTGATGTGATATGGTCAAGACATGATGAGATATACGTTATTGTATGAGATGATCATGTTTTGTAAAAGTTACTGGCAGCCGACATGAGCCTTATGGTTGTCTCTTTATTGTATGAAATGCAAATGCCATGTAATTGCCTTACTTTATGACTATGTGTTAGCGATAGTTGTAGAAGCAATAGTTGGCAAGACGACCACGACGCTACGATGGAGATCAAGGTGTTAAGCCGGTGATGGTGGAGATCCTGATGATGCTTTGGAGATGGAGATCAAAAGCACAAGATGATGATGGCCATATCATGTCACATATTTTGATTGCATGTGATGTTTATCTTTTATGCATCTTATTTTGCTTAGTACGACGGTAGCATTATAAGATGATCCCTCACTAAAATTTCAAGGTATAAGTGTTCTCCCTGAGTATGCACCATTGCGACAGTTCTTCATGCTGAGACACCACGTGATGATCGGGTGTGATAGGCTCTACGTTCACATACAACAGGTGCAAGACAGTTTTGCACATGCGGAATACTTGGGTTAAACTTGACGAGCCTAGCATGTACAGACATGGCCTCCGAACACTGGAGACCGAAAGGTCGAACGTGAATCATAAAGTAGATATGATCAACATAGAGATGTTCACCATCGATGACTACTCCATCCCACGTGATGATCGGACATGGTTTAGTTGATTTGGATCACGTATCATTTAGATGACTTGAGGGATGTCTATCTAAGTGGGAGTTCTTAAGTAATATGATTAATTGAACTTAATTTATCATGAACTTAGTCTTGATAGTATTTGCATATCTATGTTGTAGATCAATAGCTCGCGTTGTAGCTCCCCTATGTTTTTATATGTTCCTAGAGAAAACTAAGTTGAAACATGATAGTAGCAATGATGCGGACTGGGTCCGTGATATGAGGATTATCCTCATTGCTGCACAGAAGAATTATGTCCTTGATGCACCGCTAGGTGAAAGACCTATTACAGGAAGTAGTTGCAGACATTATGAACGTTTGGAAAGCTCGATATGATGGCTACTTAATAGTTTAGTGTGCCATGCTTTATGACTTAGAACCGGGACTTCAAAAACATTTTGAATGCCATGAAGCATATGAGATGTTCCAAGAGATGAAATTGGTATTTCAAACTCATGCCCATGTCGAGAGGTATGAGACCTCTGACAAGTACTTTTCCTACAAGATGGAGGAGAATAGCTCAGCTAGTGAGCATGTGCTCAGAATGTCTGGGTACTACAATCACTTGAATGAAGTGGGTTAATCTTCCAGATAAGATAGTGATTGATAGAGTTCTCTAGTCACTATCACCAAGCTACTAGAACTTCATGATGAACTATAATATGCAAGGGATGACAAAAACGATTCCCATGCTCTTCGCGATGCTGAAATCAGCGAAGGTAGAAATCAAGAAAAAGCATCAAATGTTGATGGTCAACAACACCACTAGTTTCAAGAAAAAGGGCGAGGGAAATAAAGGGAACTTCAAGAAGAATGGCAAGCAAATTGCCACTCCCGTGAAGAAGCCCAAAGCTGGACCCATTCCTGAAACTAAGTGCTTCTACTACAAAGGAAATGTTCACGTGAAGTGGAACTGCCCCAAATACTTGGCGGATAAGAAGGATGACAAAGTGAACGAAGGTATATTTGATATACATGTTATTGATGTGTATTCTACGAGTGTTCGTAGTAACCCCTAGGTATTTGATGCTAGTTCAGTTGCTAAGATTAGTAACTCGAAACATGAGTTGTAGAGACTAGTTAAAAGCGAGGTGACGATGTGTGTTGGAAATAATTCCAAGGTTGATATGATCACCATCGCACACTCCCTCTACCTTCAAGATTAGTGTTGAACCTAAATAAATGTTATTTGGGGTTTGCATTGAGCATGAATATGATTAGATCATGTCCATTGCAATACGTTTATTCATTTAAGTCAGAGAATAATTGTTGTTCTATTTACATGAATAAAACCTTCTATGGTCATACACACAATGTGAATGGTTTATTGAATATCATCGTAGTGGTACACATATTCATAATATTGATGCCAAAAGATGCAAAGTTGATAATGATAGTGCAACATATTTGTGGCACTGCCGTTTAAGTCATATTGGTGTAAATCGCATGAAGAAACTCCATGTAGATGGGCTTTTGGAATCACTTGATTATGAATCATTTGATACTTGCGAACCATGTCTCATGGGCAAGATGACTAAAACTCCGTTCTCCGAAACAATGGAGCGAGCTACTGACTTATTGGAAATAATACATACTGATTGTATGCGGTCCGATGAGTGTTGAGGCTCGCAGCGGGTATCGTTATTTTCTGACCTTCATAGATGATTTGAGCAGATATGGGTATATCTACTTAATGAAACACAAGTATGAAACATTTGGAAATTTCAAAGAATTTTAGAGTGAAGTGGAGAATCATCGTAACAAGAAAATAAAGTTTCTATGATCTGAGAGCATGTGACGCCCCAAGACCGGAGCTCCAGATGCCTTCCATGTTTTCTGAGATTCGTCATGTGATTTGTTTAGCTTGTTGCATTCATCATTGCATATTTTTGCATTGCATCATGTCATCATGTGCATTGTGCTATTCATGCATGACATTTTTTGCATGCCCCATGTGTGATCCAGGCATCACCACCTCTCCTTCCTTCTCTTTTCTTTCTTTTTTTACAAGTGCCATCTTGCCCTCCTCCTTTAATGTTCAACTTCTCCCTACAAATCTCACACTTCATCATTAACTTCTCTGCCAAATGTCATTCTATTTGGATTTGTTTTGGTTAGGTTCAAAAATGCCTCAAGTTTGAATTATATTCAAACTAGTTTTATTTTTCTACCTCTAAAAATGTCCAGGACAGTTTCATAAATTGTAGCACAATTTCAGGACCTTGGGATTATTTTTATATTTCCCAAATTCCTTCCTTATGCCCCTGGCCTTTTCTTTTCATTTTCTATTTGAAGAAATTCAAATAGAAGATTAGCAGCAGGCGCATCCTAGTAGCAGCAGTGTAGCCCAGCGACCAGTGGCTTCAACAAGCCAGTAGCCCAGCCGATCCAGCCCATCTCATCTCTCCCTGGTAAATTTCCCACATGCACCCCGTCGGGCCCGCCTGTCATCCCCTCAACCCTAACCTTTTTCTTCCACCTCACGCACCCTCCCTCTCACAGTAAAACCTCCAGGGGCGCCCGCACATGGCCACCACGGCGCCCGCGCCCCCCTATAAAGCCGCCACCCCGCGAACTAGGGTTTCCCTCTTCCCCTCTTGCCGCCACCACCTCTTTCCCTTTCCTCTACTTCTTCTTCCACAAATCAGAGCACCGATTGCAGGGAGATAAACTGTCGACGTCCTTCGTCGTTCTCGCGGCCAGAGGGCCTCAAGCTCGTCTTCGACATGTCCTCCTGCACCCCTTCTCCGTCCTCGACCAATTTTGATGGATGGTTGAACTGGATCGCCTCCATGCCGTCGTCCACGTCCACGTCGCCGTTGTCTTCCCCTGCTTCCTCTTCTCCAGGAGACCGAGCTTCTCTCCGGCATGATCCGACAAGCAGCTGCAGTCTTCTTCGCCCAGAGCCTCACGTGGCTCGTCGTCGTCTTCCTCGACTACGCACACGTCCACACGGTCCCGTAGCTCCTTCCACGACGTCCTTTACGTCGTCTTCTTCCTTCAGCTAATCCATCGCCGTCGGTCAGCGCATCTTCCCGCCGTCTTCGATCTCCTTCGACCTCGTACGTCTCCAGTAGCCCTCCCGGTGAAGCTCCGCTCCTCCTACCGCCTTTATTTTGTTGATCCAAGCATTTGAGCGCTTCCCCGAGCAAACTGAAGCTCCGGCTGCATAGCCACCATGGTCGCGCAATCTCTGCATGCACGCTGCCGCCCTTGCTGCACCCACGTACGGATGCTCCTGCACACCCCCGCAAGCGCTCGACCCTCTCTGTTCACGCACGCACACAATCCTAGCGCAGCAGCCGCACAACACCAACCGCACGGATCCGGTCATAGTCTTCCCCATGACCGGGGACGAGCTCCTGCTCGTGCACAAGTGCCCGCACGCACGCCACCCCGGAAGCAGCCTTCGCTCACAAGCGCGCACCCTTGCACATTTCTGCACCCCCGCCGGTGATCTGCTGCACCGGTAGCCGCTGCTTTGCTCGTCGTCATCGCCGGCAAGTTGTTGTGCGTTCATGGCGGTTCCAAGACCGACCCTCCTGCTTGTTCAAAAGACCTATGTCCCTTCATAATCACGAACACTCAGTTATGTCAGCTGGTCAGCGCTTTGCTCCTCTACATAGGAGGTCGAGGGATCGAGTCCCAGCCGGCCCCATTTTAGCTATGTTTTCCTGTTTTTTTTGCACACTCAACCACCGGGCCAAATCACCTCGTGCGCCGCTGCACTGTGTTGCAACCCGGCCCACGTATGTTTTTTTCCTTCTCTGGTAGTATTTTTCCAGTGCATGCATAATTACAGGAATGCCACTCTTTTGTATTGTTAATAACTAAATATGCTTGCATCCAAATTAAACAAACTTAATATGTAACTTGCTTAGAATTTTATCTAGTTTCATAATATGCAACTTTCATGCATGTTAAAAATGGTCAAAATGCTGTTTGTTTATTTTTGCTTAAATAACTTGTTAAAATGGTTTATTTCATAACTAAATAACCGTAGCTCCAAACCTAACAAACTTTATATGTATTTGGGGTAGAAAAATGCCTAGTTTAACATGGTGGTCTTACTTTGCATGTTTAACAACTCTAAAAATTGTGTTTAGGGCAGAACAGTACCAAATCTAATATATGCTCATGAGGATTTTTCCGGACTTGTTGCTTGTTGTTCCGGCCTCATTTAAACTTGCCTAGATAGGTAGTTTTCATTTGCTTCACCCCTTGCCATGTTAATAAACATTCAATATTGTTGGGTACATAAATGAGAGGAACTAAATAATTGAAGTGGTGTTTCGTCAATATGCAACGGAGTTGCATATTGAGCTCCACTTAATTTGTCAGATTGTTTGTGCACTTTGCCATGCCATGCTTCATCCAACCGGACATGCATCATACTTGGTTGTGCATCATGCCATGTTGATGTGATGGTTGTTTACTATGTTGTTTGCTTCTTTCCGGTGTTGCTTCTTCGGGTTAGTCCCGATAACTTCGCGTTTGTGAGGATCCATTCGACTACATCCGTTTGTCTTCTTCATGGACTCATTTTTCTTCCTTGCAGGATTTCAGGCAAGATGACCATACCCTCGAAATCACTTCTATCTTTGCTTGCTAGTTGCTCGCTCTTTTGTTATGCCTATGCTGCGATACCTACCACTTGCTTATCATGCCTCCCATATTGTTAAACCAAGCCTCTAACCCACCTTGTCCTAGCAAACCGTTGTTTGGCTATATTACCGCTTTGCTCAGCCCCTCTTATAGCGTTGTTAGTTGCAGGTGAAGATTGAAGTTTGTTCCTTGTTGGAACATGAAGATGTTGTTCCTTGTTGGAACATGTTTACTTGTTGGGATATCACAATATCTCTTATTTAATTAATGCATCTATATACTTGGTAAAGGGTGGAAGGCTCGGCCTTATGCCTGGTGTTTTGTTCCACTCTTGCCGCCCTAGTTTCCGTCATATCGGTGTTATGTTCCCGGATTTTGCGTTCCTTACGCGGTTGGGTTATAATGGGAACACCTTGACAGTTCGCCTTGAATAAAACTCCTCCAGCAAGGCCCAACATTGGTTTTACCATTTGCCACCCAGCCTTTTATTTCCCTTGGGTTCTGCAGACTCAAGGGTCATCTTTATTTAAACCCCCCGGGCCAGTGCTCCTCTGAGTGTTGGTCCATCCTGTCAGCTGCTGGTGGCCACCAGGGGCAACTCTGGGCTGGCCTACCGGAACCTTGGACAATCCGGTGAGCCCTGAGAAAGAGATATGTGCAGCTCCTATCGGGATTTGTCGGCACATTCGGGTGGCTTTGCTGGTCTTGTTTTACCATTGTCGAAATGTCTTGTAACCGGGATTCCGAGTCTGATCGGGTTTTCCCGCTAGAAGGAATATCCTTCATTGACCGTGAGAGCTTGTGATGGGCTAAGTTGGGACACTCCTGCAGGGATTTGAACTTTCGAAAGACGTGCCCGCGGTTATGGGCACATGGGAATTTGTTAATGTCCGGTTGTAGAAAACCTGAAGTTGATCTTAATTAAAATACATCAACCGCGTGTGTAACCGTGATGGTCTCTTTCCGGCGGAGTCCGGGAAGTGAACACGGTGTTGGAGTTATGCTTGACGTAGGTTGTTCTAGGATCACTTCTTGATCATAGATGTTCGACCGTGCGTTTGCCTTCTCTTCTCGCTCTCTTTTGCGTATATGTTAGCCACCAAATATGCTAGTCGCTTGCTGCAGCCCCACCTCATTCCTTTACCTTACCCATAAGCTTAAATAGTCTTGATCGCGAGGGTGTGAGATTGCTGAGTCTCCGTGACTCACAGATACTTCCAAACCAGCTTGCAGGTGCCGATGTTACCGAGCAGGTGACGCAACCAAGCTCAAGGAGGAGCTCGATGAAGATCTTGTCCTTTGTGTTGTTTCGTTCTAGTTGATCAGTAGTGGAGCCCAGTCGGGACGATCGGGGATCTATGTAGCATTTGGGGTAGTCTTATTTTATTTTGGTTCCATAGTCGGTCCTTGATTGTATCTGGATGATGTAATGCTTTGTTCATGTATTGTGTGAATTGGCGATTGTAAGCCAACTATGTATCTCTTTTCCCTTATTGTATTACATGGGATGTTTGCGAAGATTACCTCACTTGCGACATTGCTTTCAATGCGGTTATGCCTCTAAGTCGTGCTTCGACACGTGGGAGATATAGCCGCATCGAGGGCGTTACAAGTTGGTATCAGAGCCTTCCCCGACCTTAGGAGCTCCCCGCTTGATCGAATCGTTGGCGTTATTGAGTCTAGAAATGTTTTGAGTCATTTAGGAATTATATATATCGGAGAGTTAGGAATTCTTTTTACTCCTCAGTCCCTTCGTCGCTCTAGTGAGGCATCCTGACATAGAGTTTTGACTCTTCTCTTCTCAAATTTCACTAAATTTTTTTTTAGGATCACGCGGGTATCTTGGAATCGTTCCGATGGTTTTGTGATGAGAACATTGTTCTTGGTGCCTCCTGTCATTTAGGGGGTTGTGGCAGTGTCTCAGGGAGTTGAGCTCCGAGGTGTTGTCGTCACAATTTTATCGTTGCAGTTCTGGAATACCTGAGTTTAGTTTCGCCGACATCGAAAATCTCTTTTATGCAGTTGTTGGTGAGATAACCTCGACGCCACCCAGTACTGGGGCGGGAGTTCGGGAGTATTGCCATAACTCGTATAACGGATGCTTTTCGAAGGTTGAGGTAAACGATTTCCGAAGGTTTCTTGGTTATGTGTTGAAGGATGGATACAGCTGGATGTAGGATTTGTTAGTTTGGGTGAGATATTATGCTTCCCCTGTATCCCCAACACCTGATTGCATAACTGGAAAATTTCGGGAGTTTATAAGTGGGAATTCAAGTAGCTCTTAGGATATCTTTCCGACAGATGTATGATTTGAAATTGGGGTTCGACGTCTAGTGGTCCGCCTATCCACGGTTGGTTTTACAGTGGTCTTGTTGTGTCTTAAAGAGTCCTTGGCTATGCCGACTCGGGGACGCTTCGTATGTCATGTGCACTGCCTTGTACATGATGGTGCTGTACGATCGAGACCGTGTAGGCCCCACCACAAAACCTTCGAATGAAATCTCTATCATATGTTTGTTCCGGCTTATTTTGCAAGCCAATCCTTTGTTTTGTTTTGGATTGTGGTATTCGAGTTGCTTCGAAGTCAAATGTTGATTCCATACCTTCCCCAAGCGATGTTCTCATATTCCTATGTGAATACTAATCCTTCTTGATTATTGAGATTGTCATGACAATCATTTTCAACCGGCGTGTTTCTCTTCAAGTGGATCCGATCATTTCAACATCCGCAAGATCAACTTAAGTCTTCTCAATGGTGTTTGTTTCATTCGTCTCCAAGTTGCCTTTGTTTTCCCGCCCACCCCCCCTTTTTCTTCAAGGATTCGGATTCCTTAAGCAAGTATCCATTTTATTCATGTGAAGTCTCTTCTTTCTTTCCTTTCAATGTTCTTACCCGATGTTTCTCATGAAGATTCTAACGGAGCTTCAAGTTCGTCACTCTTCACTCATTTTCTCCTCCGGTGGATTCAATTCATGCTTTGTTGATCCTTTTTACTCGTCTCAAATGCCTTCTCATACCGGTGCACCTCTTAATCATTCACCTCTCGTTATTCATTTGTTCCGAAGTGCTGAAGATATTTTGAAGATTTGTGTTTTCACTTTGCATCCGTTCAAGCTATTTCGAGGTCCTATCTTATTCAAGCCATGTAATTCAACCGGTGCAATCTCTCCTTCAAATCGTTCTACGGTGTTTCTTTTGATTGGGACCTAACCCACAGGTCCTTTTCCAGGATCTTACCTGACTCTTCTTATTCTCCTGGAGTTAGTCTCAAATTCATTTCAAAGTTTGACGTAAGAATAAGTTATCATCAGTCAAATGCCTTTCTCCTTGATCTTTCAAATTCTTTCATCATTGGTTCAACCTTTCCATTTTTCATCCCAGAGTATCTCAACAATTTGGTGGTGTTTCTCATCGTCATTCTCAGATATTTGAAGACGAAGAAGAGTTTTTCCTCTAAATCTTGCTCCATTCTCTTCAAGATTCATGGTTCTAGCTTTGATGCCATCCTCTCTTTATTGTTTTCGATTATCAGAATTCTTTTCACCTATCCGGAGCAAATTCAGGAGTATTTTCAGTTTGTTCATCCGGATCCCATCATCTCAGATTTATTCTTTCTTAGCTTTCAGCTATCATTCTCCAAATCTTACCGGTGCATCATTCAATATTCTCTAATCAGTTTGTGATCCCTTCGTTCACTTGTATCTAAATTCTCTCAAGCATTTTCATTCATTTGCTAATTCTTCCCGGTGTTTCTTTATCTTCTCTTCGTTCATTTTTAATTCTTACGGTGTTTCGTTCAAGAGTTCTTCTCCTTCGTTTCATACAGTTTTATTCGTTGTCTCAATCCTTCCGGTGGATCGTTGAAGACCTTCTCAAGCTCAAGTTATACCTCTCTTTAATCCTTTCCATGGGAATAAGTTGTTTGCAATCCGTTGCTTGTCATCAACTTAAATTGATGAAGGATACGCATAACATAATTCTTATTATTGTTTCATCCAAGGGACTAATTCCTTATTTCGGAGGTTCATCAAAAATTCTTGATTTCAGTTGTTCATCTTTCTTTCTGGAGTTCCAAGTTTTCTCGGTTATATCATTTCAAAGCTCCACCTAAATCATTGCAAGGCTCCTACCGGAGTTCCTTTCAACTTCTCTTTCCTTTCGTTTTATCATTCTTTTATTACCGGAGTTCTTCATGGAGGCTCTACATGATGGTTCATCAAGGATTTAATTCCTTCTCGAAGTGTTCATTGAGATTCTTTTCAGAGGAGCTCAAGTTTTCTTCATCTTGCAATCCGGAGTGCAATTGTTCTCCCTTATCTTTTGAGGTGGTAATATATCATTCTTCATTCACAAGAATGAGGTATTTAAACCCATCACTTTCTTCCATGGAGTTATCTTGGTATAAATTTCACCTAAAGCCTTCCATTGGGAATGTTGCTCTTTGTGGTGATTATCTATGATCCAAGTTTTATCCTTATCACCTCGGTGGAAAAAGATTTCTATCTTTTTCTAGCTCCCAATCAAATATTTTCCGTGAGTGGCAAGTTGTCACCTCATAATTTTGAGATGCCTTCTATAAGTCCATATCAAGCTTATCCTTTTCGTTGTTGGTTTATTCAACAACTCCGTCCTAGCATTTGTTGTAAGCGTGCTCTCTCACGATCTTGTTTCCCTCCGTTCATTCCATTCCATTCTTTCATTTCTTCTAGAGGCATTGTGATGTTGCTCTCTTCGACCCATCATTTTGTTTTGTCAAGATCATGTTCTTTTCATGCTTATCCATTTAAACGGAGTGTTGTGTCCTTTGCTCAAGTTCTTTTCATCTTATCAAGTTTCGTATCACTTTTCAACCTGAGTGCTGCCCGAATTTGTTCTTCCTTGTTCATCTTTCCTAACAGGGTGTTTTCAACTTTGATCATCTCCGTTGTATTCTTTCTTTCAAGTTGTTCAACCTTTCAAGGTTCTTTGGTTTCACTCGTTTGTCAAAGAAGCAACTTAGTTTTACCTCTTATCTTCTTCTTCTGTTTCCCTCCGGTGCCATCCTAGATCTCGGGACGAGATCCTCTTGTAGTGGTGGAGTGTTGTGACGCCCCAAGACTGGAGCTCCAGATGCCTTCCATGTTTTCCGAGATTCGTCATGTGATTTGTTTAGCTTGTTGCATTCATCATTGCATATTTTTGCATTGCATCATGTCATCATGTCATCATGTGCATTGTGCTACTCATGCATGACATTTGTTGCATGCCCCATGTGTGATCCAGGCATCACCACCTCTCCTTCCTTCTCTTTTCTTTCTTTTTTTACAAGTGCCATCTTGCCCTCCTCCTTTAATGTTCAACTTCTCCCTGCAAATCTCACACCTCATCATTAACTTCTCTGCCAAATGTCATTCTATTTGGATTTGTTTTGGTTAGGTTAAAAAATGCCTCAAGTTTGAATTATATTCAAACTAGTTTTATTTTTCTACCTCTAAAAATGTCCAGGACAGTTTCATAAATTGTAGCACAATTTCAGGACCTTGGGATTATTTTTATATTTCCCAAATTCCTTCCTTATGCCCCTGGCCTTTTCTTTTCGTTTTCTATTTGAAGAAATTCAAATAGAAGATTAGCAGCAGGAGCATCCCAGTAGCAGCAGTGTAGCCCAGTGACCAGTAGCTTCAACAACACAGCAGCCCAGCCGATCCAGCCCATCTCATCTCTCCCTGGTAAATTTCCCACATGCACCCCGTCGGGCCCGCCTGTCATCCCCTCAACCCTAACCTTTTTCTTCCACCTCACGCACCCTCTCTCTCACAATAAAACCTCCAGGGGCGCCCACACATGGCCACCACGGCGCCCGCGCCCCCCTGTAAAGCCCCCACCCCGCGAACTAGGGTTTCCCTCTTCCCCTCTTGCCGCCGCCACCTCTTTCCCTTCCCTCTGCTTCTTCTTCCACAAATCAGAGCACCGAGAGCAGGGAGATAAACTGTCGACGTCTGTCATCGTTCTCGCGGCCAGAGGGCCTCAAGCTCGCCTTCGACATGTCCTCCTGCACCCCTTCTCTGTCCTCGACCGATTCTGATGGATGGCTGAAATGGATCGCCTCCATGCCATCGTGCACGTCCACGTCGCCGTTGTCTTCCCCTGCTTCCTCTTCTCCAGGAGACCGAGCTTCTCTCCGGCGTGATTCGACAAGCAGCTGCCGTCTTCTTCGCCCAGAGCCTCGCATGCCTCGTCGTCGTCTTCCTCGACTACGCACGCGTCCACACGGTCCCATAGCTCCTTCCACGACGTCCTTTACGTCGTCTTCTTCCTTCGGCTAATCCATCGCCGTCGGTCAGCGCATCCTCCCGCCCTCTTCGATCTCCGTCGACCTCGTACGTCTCCAGCAGCCCCCCCCCCCCGGTGAAGCTCCGCTCCTCCTACCGCCTTTATTTTGTTGATCCAAGCATTCGAGCGCTTCCCCGAGCAAACTGAAGCTCCAGCTGCATAGCCACCATGGTCGCACAATCTCTGCATGCACGCTGCCGCCCTTGCTGCACCCACGTACGGATGCTCCTGCACACCCCCGCAAGCGCTCGACCCTCTCTGTTCGCGCATGCACACAATCCTAGCGCAGCAGCCGCACAACACCAACCGCACGGATCCGGTCGTAGTCTTCCCCATGACCGGGGACGAGCTCCTGCTCGTGCACAAGTGCCCGCACGCACGCCACCCCGGAAGCAGCCTTCGCTCACAAGCGCGCACCCTCGCACATTTCTGCACCCCCGCCGGTGATCTGCTGCACCGGTAGCCGCTGCTTTGCTCGTCGTCATCGCCGGCAAGTTGCTGTGCGTTCATGGCGGTTCCAAGACCGACCCTCCTGCTTGTTCAAAAGACCTATGTCCCTTCATAATCACGAACACTCAGTTATGTCAGCTGGTCAGCGCTTTGCTCCTCTACATAGGAGGTCGAGGGATCGAGTCCCAGCCGGCCCCATTTTAGCTATGTTTTCCTGTTTTTTTTGCACACTCAACCACCGGGCCAAATCACCTCATGCGCCGCTGCACTGTGTTGCAACCCGGCCCACGTATGTTTTTTTCCTTCTCTGGTAGTATTTTTCCAGTGCATGCATAATTACAGGAATGCCACTCTTTTGTATTGTTAATAACTAAATATGCTTGCATCCAAATTAAACAAACTTAATATGTAACTTGCTTAGAATTTTATCTAGTTTCATAATATGCAACTTTCATGCATGTTAAAAATGGTTAAAATGCTGTTTGTTTATTTTTGCTTAAATAACTTGTTAAAATGGTTTATTTCATAACTAAATAACCGTAGCTCCAAACCTAACAAACTTTATATGTATTTGGGGTAGAAAAATGCCTAGTTTAACATGGTGGTCTTACTTTGCATGTTTAACAACTCTAAAAATTGTGTTTAGGGCAGAACAGTACCAAATCTAATATATGCTCATGAGGATTTTTCCGGACTTGTTGCTTGTTGTTCCGGCCTCATTTAAACTTGCCTAGATAGGTAGTTTTCATTTGCTTCACCCCTTGCCATGTTAATCAACATTCAATATTGTTGGGTACATAAATGAGAGGAACTAAATAATTGAAGTGGTGTTTCGTCAATATGCAACGGAGTTGCATATTGAGCTCCACTTAATTTGTCAGATTGTTTGTGCACTTTGCCATGCCATGCTTCATCCAACCGGACATGCATCATACTTGGTTGTGCATCATGCCATGTTGATGTGATGGTTGTTTACTATGTTGTTTGCTTCTTTCCGGTGTTGCTTCTTCGGGTTAGTCCCGATAACTTCGCGTTTGTGAGGATCCATTCGACTACATCCGTTTGTCTTCTTCATGGACTCATTTTTCTTCCTTGCAGGATTTTAGGCAAGATGACCATACCCTCGAAATCACTTCTATCTTTGCTTGCTAGTTGCTCGCTCTTTTGTTATGCCTATGCTGCGATACCTACCACTTGCTTATCATGCCTCCCATATTGTTAAACCAAGCCTCTAACCCACCTTGTCCTAGCAAACCGTTGTTTAGCTATATTACCGCTTTGCTCAGCCCCTCTTATAGCGTTGTTAGTTGCAGGTGAAGATTGAAGTTTGTTCCTTGTTGGAACATGAAGATGTTGTTCCTTGTTGGAACATGTTTACTTGTTGGGATATCACAATATCTCTTATTTAATTAATGCATCTATATACTTGGTAAAGGGTGGAAGGCTCGGCCTTATGCCTGGTGTTTTGTTCCACTCTTGCCGCCCTAGTTTCCGTCATATCGGTGTTATGTTCCCGGATTTTGCGTTCCTTACGCGGTTGGGTTATAATGGGAACACCTTGACAGTTCGCCTTGAATAAAACTCCTCCAGCAAGGCCCAACATTGGTTTTACCATTTGCCACCCAGCTTTTTCTTTCCCTTGGGTTCTGCAGACTCAAGGGTCATCTTTATTTAAACCCCCCGGGCCAGTGCTCCTCTGAGTGTTGGTCCATCCTGTCAGCTGCTGGTGGCCACCAGGGGCAACTCTGGGCTGGCCTACCGGAACCTTGGACAATCCGGTGAGCCCTGAGAAAGAGATATGTGCAGCTCCTATCGGGATTTGTCGGCACATTCGGGTGGCTTTGCTGGTCTTGTTTTACCATTGTCGAAATGTCTTGTAACCGGGATTCCGAGTCTGATCGGGTTTTCCCGCTAGAAGGAATATCCTTCATTGACCGTGAGAGCTTGTGATGGGCTAAGTTGGGACACCCCTGCAGGGATTTGAACTTTCGAAAGGCGTGCCCGCGGTTATGGGCATATGGGAATTTGTTAATGTCCGGTTGTAGAAAACCTGAAGTTGATCTTAATTAAAATACATCAACCGCGTGTGTAACCGTGATGGTCTCTTTCCGGCGGAGTCCGGGAAGTGAACACGGTGTTGGAGTTATGCTTGACGTAGGTTGTTCTAGGATCACTTCTTGATCATAGATGTTCGACCGTGCTTTTGCCTTCTCTTCTCGCTCTCTTTTGCGTATATGTTAGCCACCAAATATGCTAGTCGCTTGCTGCAGCCCCACCTCATTCCTTTACCTTACCCATAAGCTTAAATAGTCTTGATCGCGAGGGTGTGAGATTGCTGAGTCTCCATGACTCACAGATACTTCCAAACCAGCTTGCAGGTGCCGATGTTACCGAGCAGGTGACGCAACCAAGCTCAAGGAGGAGCTCGATGAAGATCTTGTGCTTTGTGTTCTTTCGTTCTAGTTGATCAGTAGTGGAGCCCAGTCGGGACGATCGGGGATCTATGTAGCATTTGGGGTAGTCTTATTTTATTTTGGTTCCGTAGTCGGACCTTGATTGTATCTGGATGATGTAATGCTTTGTTCATGTATTGTGTGAAGTGGCGATTGTAAGCCAACTATGTATCTCTTTTCCCTTATTGTATTACATGGGATGTTTGCGAAGATTACCTCACTTGCGACATTGCTTTCAATGCGGTTATGCCTCTAAGTCGTGCTTCGACACGTGGGAGATATAGCCGCATCGAGGGCGTTACATAGCGGAAGCGAATATTTGAGTTATGAGTTTGACCTTCATTTTAAAACAATGTGGAATAGTTTCACAATTCACGCCACCCGGAACACCACAGCGTAATGGTGTGTCTGAACGTCATAACAGTACTTTATTAGATATGGTGCGATCTATGATGTTTCTTACCTATTTAGCACTATCATTTCAGGGTTATGCATTAGAGACAGCTGCATTCATGTTAAATAGGGCACCATCTAAATCCGTTGAGACGACACCGTATGAACTGTGGTTTGGTAAGAAACCTAAGACGTCGTTTCTTAAAGTTTGGGGTTGCGACACTTATGTCAAAAGGCTTTAGCCTGATAAGCTCGAACTCAAATCGGAGAAGTGCGTCTTCATAGGATATCCAAAAGAAACGGTTGGGTACACCTTCTACCACAAATCCGAAGGCAAGATCTTTGTTGCTAAGAATGGATCCTTTCTAGAGAAGGAGTTTCTCTCGAAAGAAGTGAGTGGGAGGAAACTAGAACTTTATGAGGTAATTGTACCTTATCTCGAATTGGAAAATAGCTCATCACAGAAAATCGTTCCAGTGATGCATACACCAACTAGAGAGGAAGCCAATGATAATGATCATGAAACTTCAGATCAAGTTACTACTGAACCTCATAGGTCAACCAGAGCACGTTCCACACCAGAGTGGCATGATAATTCTGTTATGGAAGTCATGTTGCTAGACCATGACAAACCTACGAATTATGAAGAAGCGATGATGAGCCCAGATTCCAATAAATGGCTTGAGGCCATGAAATCTGAGATAGGATCCATGTATGAGAACAAAGTGTGGACTTTGGTTGACTTGCCCGATGATCAGCAATCCATAGATAATAAATGAATCTTCAAGAAGACTGACCCTGATGGTAATGTTACTGTCTACAAAGCTCGACTTGTCGCGAAACGTTTTTGACAAGTTCAAGGAGTTGACTACGATGAGACCTTCTCACCCGTATCGATGCTTAAGTCTGTCCGAATCATGTTAGCAATTGCCGCATTTTATGATTATGAAATCTGGCAATTGGACGTCAAAACTGCATTCCTTAATGGATTTCTTAAAGAAGAGTTGTATATGATGCAACCAGAAGGTTTTGTTGATCCTAAAGGTGCTAAAAAAGTGTGCAAGCTCTAGCGATCCATCTATGGACTGGTGCAAGCATCTCAGAGTTGGAATATACGCTTTGATGAGGTGATAAAAGCATATGGTTTTATACAGACTTACGGTGAAGCCTGTATTTACAAGAAAGTGAGTGGGAGCTTTGTAGCATTTCTGATATTATCTATGGAGGACGTATTATTGATTGGAAATGATATAGAATTTCTGTATGGCATAAAAGGATACTTGAATAAGAATTTTCAATTGAAGACCTCGGTGAAGCTACTTGCATATGGAGCATCAAGATCTATAGAGATAGATCAAGACGCTTGATAGGACTTTCACATAGCACATACCTTGAAAAAGTTTTGAAAAAGTTCAAATGGATCAGTCAAAGAAAGGGTTCTTGCTTGTGTTACAAGGTGTGAAGTTTAGTAAGACTCAAAATCCGACCACGACAGAATATATAGAGAGAATGAAAGTCATTCCCTATGCCTCAGTCATAGGTTCTATAAAGTATGCCATGCTGTGTACCAGACCTGTTGTGTGCCTTGCCATGAGTTTGGCAAGGGGGCACAATAGTGATCCAGGAGTAGATAACTGGACATATGTCAAAATTATCCTTAGGTACATAAAGATGACTAAGGAAATATGTATCGGTTATGGAGGTGATAAAGAGTTCGTTGTAAAGAGTTACGTCGGTGCAAAGCTTTGACACTGATCTAGATGACTCCAAGTCTCAATCTAGATACGTATTGAACATGGGAGCAATTAGCTAGAGTAGCTCCATGCAGAGCATTGTAGACATAGAAATTTGCAAAATACATATGGATCTGAATGTGGCAAACCCATTGACTAAACTTCTCTCACAAGCAAAAATGATCACACCTTAGTACTCTTTGGGTGTTAATCACATAACGATATGAAGTAGATTATTGACTGTAGTAATCCCTTTGGGTGTTGGCGATGTGAACTATGGGTGTTAATCACATAAAGATGTGAACTATTGGTGTTAAATCACATGGCGATGCACTGGTACACGTCGGTCCTAAACAAACAGGTTTTAACCCTTTTCCGCGACGGTATTTGGAACCGTCGCCAAGTGAGTGTGGGTGATAGGGGGGTCCTTCCCACATGACCCAAAAACCGTCGGGGATATGCCCTCCTGGCACACACACTCGGCAAAATGAGGTCGTGTGCGACCGGCGAGCGCTCAAATACGGAAATACGTACAGTAGAGCTAAAAATACAATTATATGGCGAAATTGTTTCCGATCGCAAGTACATCCCACACAGTTAGTCCCCGCTAAATGTTTCTGGTGATATGTACATCCCACACAGTCGCTCCAAGGAAAACGTTTCCGTTCACAGGTACATCACACACAATTTTTCCTATTAAATCGTTTGCGTTATTGAATGTATCACACATGATCCGTACAAGAAACTGTGTGGCAAAGGCTGTTCATCACACACAATTTTTATGTTGTGAACGTTTGCGCAAGGTGGCCTAACGCAAAAAAAATTCAAGAGAAAGTCGCGTGATTGTTCATTGATCCAACACGGTTTATTCCTAGAAACTGTGTGCGTTGTCTGAGGTCATCGCCCACGGTATTTTTTCAACAACCGTTTGCAATAGCAAAACCAAATTAGCAGGCTAATTCACCATTAGCAGGCTAATTGCCCTATTATTAATAATTCATTTATTAATCTAATTGACATTCATATTAAGCACATGATATATTTCATTTCCATATTAAGGAAGCAGAATTTCATAATTGAAATACATCAGAGTACAACATGATATAGCTTCAGCACTCAGCTACCCCATTACACAACTGCACCAGCACCAAGTTTCGCATGCAACATGTAGAACCTTTCGAAATTAGCATCATAGACGGTATATAGACAGATGCATGTCATTTGGAAAACTGCTGAAGCGGAAGGCGAATATTGATCCTTTATTCATGTTGAAGGTCTTTGCAACTTTAGGCCAGTGCCTGTGGATGATTAACCGTCCGTCCTTCGTCCTCTTCCGGAACACTTCAATATTTAACCATGGGTGTTGTATGAAAACCTTCCTCGCCTCCTGACCATAGAGGTGGGTTGAGAGGTAATCATCAGTGAACTGCTTTGGAAAGGCCAGAAAATAAGGATGTGCATAAATATCTTCTCTATATTGGAAATGGGGCAAAGGAATAAAAAGGCAAGGTATAATAGTTAGTACCATCTTGTAGTGAACTGATGTCTTCTCCATTGTGCAGACAAAGATCTTGTTGTTTTTTGTCGCTAATTTCTTTATCCTAACAATCTTTCCGAGTTTCTTGATTTGATTGATATTCATGGACAACTCATTTCCCCATATGCAAAAATGGTCAAACAGTGGGTCAAAACCTCTGACAGCAGGACCTACATGTGCAAGACCAAATTGTTAAAAACCAAAATATTAGAATGCTTCCTGCAATTGCACAATAATGTGCTATTAGACAACGAACCATGCACGTGCTAACCTTGATTGTAAACCTCGGTGCTTCCCATTGTTTCCCTGTAACACATATAAGGTAGTTAGTCATCAGGTTAAGTAAGGGTTTGCTTGCTATCAGTAAAATATGTTGATGAAAAATAAGCACATTGCAGATTCATTAGATTAATTCAAGCCACATGGAAAACCCATTTATCCAAACCAAGCATGATTAAGAACTAGGAAATATAGCACTTGTATATGTTTCTCATGTATTAAGTGCAGCCAAATTCGATTTATTCCTGACATGGTATACAATAACAGAATGCAGCCACATCAATTGAACATCGCATTGCAGAATTGAACCAAGCAGTTAACTAAACACCACAACAAATGAACCAAATGTTAACTGAGCACCACATTGCACAATAACATACTCCTAATAGAAGATCAGACAGTTAACCAAACCAAGCATGCTTAACAACTTGGAAATATATCAATTGTATTTGTTTCTCATGTATTAATTACAGTCAAATTCGATTTATTCCTCAAATGGTATACAATAACAGAATGCAACCACAACAACTGAACATCGCATTGCAGAATTGAACCAAACAGTTAACTAAACACCACAACACAAATGAACCAAACGTTAACTGAGCACCACATTGCACAATGTATAACCAAACCAAGCATGCTTGACGTCCCACGAACTCACGATCCAGCAGAGTGTCGAGGGAGAGCTTTGTCAGCACGACGACGTGATGACGGTGATGATGAAGTTACCGGCGTAGGGCTTCGCCTAAGCACTACAACGATATGACCGAGGTGGATTATGGTGGAGGGGGCATCGCACACGGCTAAGAGATCAATGATCAACTTGTGTGTCTATGGGGTTCCCCCCTCCCCCCGTATGTAAAGGAGTGGAGGACGGGGAGAGGGCCGGACTCCTAGGCGCGACCAAGGGGGGAGTCCTACTCTCGGTGGGAGAAGGATTCCCACTTCCCTAGTTGGAGTAGGAGAGGGAATGAAGGGGGAGAAGGAGAGAAGGAAAGGAGGGCCGCCCCCCTCCAATTCGGATTCGGCTTGGGGGGGGGGTGCCCCCACCTTGGCCGCCTCCTCCTCCTTTCCACTATGGCCCATTAAGGCCCATTGACTCCCCGGGGGGTTCCGGTAACCCCTTGGTACTCCGATATATGCCCGAACTCTCTCGAAACCTTTCCGATGTCCAAACATAGTCATCCAATATACCGATCATTATGTCTCAACCATTTTGAGACTCCTCGTCATGTCCGTGATCACATACGGGACTCTGAACTACCTTCGGTACATCAAAACACATAAACTCATAATACCGATCGTCACTGAATGTTAAGTGTGCGGACCCTACGGGTTCAAGAACTATGTTGACATGACCGAGAAACATCTCCGGTCAATAACCAATAGCGGAACCTGGATGTTCATATTGGCTCCCACATATTCTACGAAGATCTTTATCGGTCAAACCACATAACAACATACATTGTTCCCTTTGTCATCGGTATGTTACTTGCCTGAGATTCGATCATCGGTATCTCAATACCTAGTTCAATATCGTTACCGGCAAGTCTCTTTACTCATTCCTTAATGCATCATCCCGTAACTAACTCATTAGTTACATCGCTTGCAAGGCTTATAGTGATGTGCATTACCAAGAGGGCCCGGAGATACCTATCTGATACTCAGAGTGACAAATCCTAATCTCGATCTATGCCAACTCAACAAACACCATTGGAGACACCTGTATAGCATCTTTATAGTCACCCAGTTACGTTGTGACATTTGATAGCACACTAAGTGTTCCTCCGGTATTCGGGAGTTGCATGATCTCATAGTCATAGGAACATGTATAAGTTATGAAAAAAGCAATAGCAACAAACTAAATGATCATCGTGCAAAGCTAACGGGTGTGTCAAGTCAATCACATCATTCTATAATGATGTGATCCCGTTAATCAAGTGACAACTCATGTCTATGGTCAGGAAACATAACCATCATTGATTCAACGAGCTAGTCAAGTAGAGGCATACTAGTGACACTCTGTTTGTCTATGTATTCACACATGTACTAAGTTTCCGATTAATACAATTCTAGCATGAATAATAAACATTTATCATGATATAAGGAAATATAAATAACAACTTTATTATTGCCTCTAGGGCATATTTCCTTCAGTCTCCCACTTGCACTAGAGTCAATAATCTAGATTACATTGTAATGATTCTAACACCCATGGAGTCTTGGTGCTGATCATGTTTTTCTCGTGAGAGAGGCTTAGTCAATGGGTCTGCAACATTCAGATCCGTATGTATCTTGCAAATCTATATGTCTCCCTCCTTGACTTGATCGCGGATGGAATTGAAGCGTCTCTTGATGTGCTTGGTTCTCTTGTGAAATCTAGATTCCTTTGCCAAGGCAATTGCACCAGTATTGTCACAAAAGATTTTCATTGGACCTGATGCACTAGGTATGACACCTAGATTAGATATGAACTCCTTCATCCAGACTCCTTCATTTGCTGCTTCCGAAGCAGCTATATACTCCGCTTCACACATAGATCTCGACACGACACTCTGCTTGGAACTACACCAACTGACAGATGCACCATTTAATAAAAATATGTATCCGGTTTGTGACTTAGAGTCATCCGGATCAGTGTCAAAAGCTTGCATCGACGTAACCGTTTACGACAAGCTCTTTTTCACCTCCATAAACGAGAAACATATCCTTAGTACTTTTCAGGTATTTCAGGATGTTCTTGACTGCTATCCAGTGATCCACTCCTGGATTACTTTGGCACATCCCTGCTAAACTAATAGCAAGGCACACATCAGGTCTGGTACACAACATTGCATACATGACAGAACCTATGGTTGAAGCATAGGGAATGACTTCCATTTTCTATCTATCTTTTGCAGTGGTCGGGCATTGAGTCTGACTCAACTTCACACCTTGTAACACATGCAAGAACCCTTTCTTTGCTTGATCCATTTTGAACTTCTTCAAAACTTTATCAAGGTATGTGCTTTGTGAAAGTCCAATTAAGCGTCTTGATCTATCTCTATAGATCTTGATGCCCAATATATAAGCAGCTTCACCGAGGTCTTTCATTGAAAAATTCTTATTCAAGTGTCCTTTTATGCTATTCAAAAATTCAATATCATTTCCAATCAAAATATGTCATCTACATATAATATTAGAAATGCTACAGAGCTCCCACTCACTTTCTTGTAAATACAGGCTTCTCCAAAAGTCTGTATAAATCATATGCTTTGATCACGCTACCAAAGCGTATATTCCAACTCTAAGAGGCTTGCACCAGTCCATAAATGGATCGCTGGAGCTTGCACACTTTGTTAGCACCTTTTGGATTGACAAAACCTTCTGGTTGCATCATATACAACTCTTCTTTAAGATATCCATTAAGGAATGCAGTTTTGACATCCATTTGCCAAATTTCATAATCATAAAATGCGGCACTTGCTAACATGATTCAGACGGACTTAAGCATCGCTACGGGTGAGAAGGTCTCATTGTAGTCAACTCCTTGAACTTGTCGAAAACCTTTTGCAACAAGTCAATCTTTGTAGACAGTAACGTTACCATCATCGTCAGTCTTCTTGAAGATCCATTTATTCTCTATGGCCTACTGATCATCGGGCAAGTCAACCAAAGTCCACACTTCGTTCTCATACATGGATCTCATCTTAGATTTCATGGCCTCAAGCCATTTTGCGGAATCTGGGCTCATCATCACTTCCTCATAGTTCGTAGGTTCATCATGGTCCAGTAACATGACCTCCAGAACAGGATTACCATACCACCCTGGTGCGGATCTTACTCTGGTTTACCTACGAGGTTCGAGAGTAACTTGATCTGAAGTTTCATGATCATCATCATTAGCTTCCTCACTTACTGGTGTAGGAATCACTGGAACCGATTTCAGTGATGAACTACTTTCCAACAAGGGAGTAGGTACAATTACCTCGTCAAGTTCTACTTTCCTCCCACTCACTTCTTTCAAGAGAAGCTCCTTCTCTAGAAAGGATCCATTCTTAGCAACGAATATCTTGCCTTCAGATCTGTGATAGAAGGTGTACCCAACAGTCTCCTTTGGGTATCATATGAAGACACATTTCTCCGATTTGGATTCGAGCTTATCAGGTTGAAGTTTTTTCACATAAGCATTGCACCCCCGAACTTTAAGAAACGACAACTTGGGTTTCTTGCCAAACCACAGTTCATAAGGTGTCGTCTCAACGGATTTAGATGGTGTCCTATTTAACGCGAATGCAGCTGTCTCTAAAGCATAACCCCAAAACAATAGCGGTAAATCAGTAAGAGACATCATAGATAGCACCATATCCAGTAAAGTACGATTACGACGTTCGGACACACCATTACACTGTGGTGTTCCGGGTGGCATGAGTTGCGAAACTATTCCGCATTGTTTCAAATGAAGACCAAACTCGTAACTCAAATATTCTCCTCCACGATCAGATGGTAGAAACTTTATTTGCTTGTTATGATGATTTTCCACTTCACTCCGAAATTCTTTGAACTTTTCAAATGTTTCATACTTATGTTCCATTAAGTAGATATAACCATATCCGCTCAAATCATCTGTGAAGGTGAGAAAATAACGACATCCTCCGCGAGCCTCAATGTTCATTGGACCACATACATAAATATGTATGATTTCCAATAACTCTGTTGCTCGCTCCATTGTTCCGGAGAACGGAGTTTTAGTCATCTTGCCCATGAGGCATGGTTCGCAAGTACCAAGTGATTCATAATTAAGTGATTCCAGAAGTCCATCATAATGGAGTTTCTTCATGCGCTTTACACCAATATGACCCAAATGGCAGTGCCACAAATAAGTTGCACTATCATTATCAACTCTGTATCTTTTGGCTTCAAGACTATGAACATGTGTATCACTACTATCAAGATTTAGTAAAAATAGACCACCCATCAAGGGTGCATGACCATAAAAGATATTACTCATATAAATAGAACAACCATTATTCTCTGATTTAAATGAATAACCATATCACATTAAACAAGATCTCGATATAATGTTCATGCTCAACGCTGGCACCAAATAACAATTATTTAGGTCTAAAACTAATCCCGAAGGTAGATGTAGAGGTAGCATGCCGATGGCGATCACATCGACTTTGGAACCATTTCCCACACGCATCGTCACCTCGTCCTTAGCCAATCTTCGGTTAATCCGTAGCCCCTGTTTCGAGTTGCAAATGTTAGCAACTGAACCAGTTTCAAATACCCAGGCACTACTGCGAGCATTAGTAAGGTACACATCAATAACATGTATATCAAATATACCTTTCACTTTGCCATCCTTCTTCTCCGCCAAATACTTGGGGCAGTTCTGCTTCCAGTGACTAGTCCCTTTGTAGTAGAAGCACTCAGTCTCAGGCTTAGGTCCACACTTGGGTTTCTTCACTTGAGCAGCAACTAGCCTGTTGTTCTTTTTGAAGTTCCCATTCTTCCCTTTACCCTTTTTCTTGAAACTGGTGGTCTTGTTTACCATCAACACTTGATGCTCCTTCTTGATTTCTACCTCCGCAGCCTTTAGCATTGCGAAGAGCTCAGGAATCATCTTATCCATCCCTTGCATA
This sequence comes from Triticum dicoccoides, assembly GCF_002162155.2. Classification (NCBI taxonomy): domain Eukaryota; kingdom Viridiplantae; phylum Streptophyta; class Magnoliopsida; order Poales; family Poaceae; genus Triticum; species Triticum dicoccoides. The sequence continues at coordinate 129,956,803 of NC_041388.1, read as the reverse complement.
TTATAGTTCATCACGAAGCTCTTGTAGCTTGGTGGCAGTGATTGAAGAACTCTGTCAATGACACTATCATCAGGAAGATTAACTCCTAGTTGGGTCAAGTGGTTGTGGTACCCAGACATTCTGAGTATGTGTTCATTGACATAATTATTCTCCTCCATCTTGCAGTTGTAGAACTTATTGGAGACTTCATATCTCTCAATCCGGGCATTTGCTTGAAATATTAACTTCAACTCCTGGAACATCGCATATGCTCCACGACATTCAAAATGTCGTTGAAGTCCTGATTCTAAGCCGTAAAGCATGGCACACTGAACTATCAAGTAGTCATCAGCTTTGCTCTGTCAGGTGTTCATAACATATGGCGTTGCTCCTGCAGCGGGTTTGTCACCTAGCGGTGCTTCCAGGACATAATTCTTCTGTGCAGCAATGAGGATAATCCTCAAGTTACGGACCCAGTCCGTGTAGTTGCTACCATCATCTTTCAACTTAGCTTTCTCTAGGAACGCATTAAAATTCAACGGAACAACAACACAGGCCATCTATCTACAATAACATAGACATGCAAAATACTATCAGGTACTAAGTTCATGATAAATTAAAGTTCAATTAATTAAATTACTTAAGAACTCCCACTTAGATAGACATCTCTCTAATCATCTAAGTGATCACGTGATCCATATCAACTAAACCATGTCCGATCATCACGTGAGATGGATTAGTTTTCAATGGTGAACATCACTATGTTGATCATATCTACTATATGATTCACGCTCGACCTTTCGATCTCAGTGTTCCGAGGCCATATATGCATATGCTAGGCTCGTCAAGTTTAACCCGAGTATTCTGCGTGTGCAAAACTGGCTTGCACCCGTTGTATGTGAACGTAGAGCTTATCACACCCAATCATCACATGGTGTCTCGGCACGACGAACTGTAGCAATGGTGCATACTCAGGGAGAACACTTATACCTTGAAATATAGTGAGAGATCATCTTATAATGCTACCGCCGAATTAAGCAAAATAAGATGCACAAAGGATAAACATCACATGCAATCAATATAAGTGATATGATATGGCCATCATCATCTTGTGCCTTTGATCTCCATCTCCAAAGCACCGTCATGATCACCATCGTCACCGGCTTGACACCTTGATCTCCATTGAAGCATCGTTGTCGTCTCGCTAACTATTGCTTCTATGACTATCGCTACCGCTTAGTGATAAAGTAAAGCAATTACATGGCGATTGCATTCCATACAATAAAGCGACAACCATATGGCTCCTGCCAGTTGCCGATAACTGTGTTATAAAACATGATCATCTCATACAATAAAATTTAGCATCATGTCTTGACCATATCACATCACAACATGCCCTACAAAAACAAGTTAGACGTCCTCTACTTTGTTGTTGCAAGTTTTACGTGGCTGCTACGGGCTGAGCAAGAACCGTTCTTACCTACGCATCAAAAACCACAACGCGGTATAGTGATTGCTTTTTGATCTTCAGAAATAACCCTGTTCATTGAATCCGATTCAACTAAAGTTGGAGAAACTAACACCCACCAGCCACCTGTGTGCGAAGCACGTCGGTAGAACCAGTCTCGCATAAGCATACGCGTAATGTCGGCCTGGGCCGCTTCATCCAACAATACCGTTGAATCAAGAATCAACTAGTGACGACAAGCAATATGTATATACCCACGCCCACAACTCCTTTGTGTTCTACTCGTGCATATAACATCTACGCATAGACCTGGCTCGGATGCCACTTTTGGGGAACGCAGTAATTTCAAAAAATTTCCTACGCACATGCAAGATCATGGTGATGCATAGCAACGAGAGGGGCGAGTGTTGTCTATGTACCCTCGTAGACTGTCAGCGGAAGCATTATGATAATGCGGTTAATGTAGTCATACGTCTTCACGATCGACCGATCCTAGTACCGAAAGTACGGCACCTCCGTGATCTGCACACGTTCGTCTTGGTGACGTCCCACGAACTCACGATCCAGCAGAGTGTCGAGGGAGAGCTTTGTCAGCACGATGGCGTGATGATGGTGATGATGAAGTTACCGGTGTAGTGATTCTCCTAAGCACTGCAACGATATGACCGAGGTGGATTATGGTGGAGGGGGGGGCACCACACACGGCTAAGAGATCAATGATCAACTTGTGTATCGATGGGGTGCTCCCTCCCCCCGTATATAAAGGAGTGGAGGAGGGGGAGAGGGCCGGCCTCCTAGGCACGCCCAAGGGGGGAGTCCTACTCCCCGTGGGAGTAGGATTCCCCCTTCCCTAGTTGGAGTAGGAGAGGGAAGGAAGGGGGAGAAGGAGAGAAGGAAAGGGGGGCCGGCCCCCCGTCCAATTCAGATTGGGCTGGGGGGCCCCACCTTGGCCGCCTCCTCCTCCTTTCCATTATGGCCCATTAAGGCCCATTGACTCCCCGGGGGTTCCGGTAACCCCCCGGTACTCCGGTATATGCCCGAACTCTCTCGAAACCTTTCCGATGTCCAAACATAGTCATCCAATATATCGATCTTTATGTCTCGACTATTTCGAGACTCCTCGTCATGTTCGTGATCACATCCGGGACTCCAAACTACCTTCGGTACATCAAAACACATAAACTCATAATACCGATCGTCACCGAACGTTAAGCGTGCGGACCCTACAGGTTCGAGAACTATGTAGACATGACCGAGACACGTCTCCGGTCAATAACCAATAGCGGAACCTGGATGTTCGTATTGGCTCCCACATATTCTACGAAGATCTTTATTGATCAAACCGCATAACAACATATGTTGTTCCCTTTGTCATCGGTATGTTACTTGCCCGAGATTCAATCGTCGGTATCTCAATACCTAGTTCAATATCGTTACTGGCAAGTCTCTTTACTCGTTCCGTAATGCATCATCCCGCAACTAACTCATTAGTTACATTGCTTCCAAGGCTTATAGTGATGTGCATTACCGAGAGGGCCCAAAGATACCTCTCTGATACTCAGAGTGACAAATCCTAATCTCGATCTATGCCAACTCAACAAACACCATCGGAGACACCTGTAGAGCATCTTTATAGTCACCCAGTTACATTGTGATTTTTGGTAGCACACTAAGTGTTCCTCCGGTATTCGGGAGTTGCATGATCTCATAGTCATAGGAACATGTATAAGTTATGGAAAAATCAATAGCAACAAAGTAAACGATCATTGTGCTAAGCTAACGGATGGGTCAAGTCAATCACATCATTCTCTAATGATGTGATCCTGTTAATCAAGTGAAAACTCATGTCTATGGTTAGGAAACATAACCATCATTGATTTAATGAGCTAGTTAAGTAGAGGCATACTAGTGACACTCTGTTTGTCTATGTATTCACACATGTACTAAGTTTCCGGTTAATACAATTCTAGCATGATTAGTAAACATTTATCATGATATAAGGAAATATAAATAACAACTTTATTATTGCCTCTGGGGCATATTTCCTTAAGGGTCGGTGATTTGGGTGGAAGGTGTCGCGCTCACGCTGGCGGTCGGGGCACGTGGGATGTGGAAGGAGGAGGAGGATGGGAGTCGGTGTGGATTACCTGCCTGGATAGGCAAGGCCAAGCAACGTGAAGTAGGGTCGCCGGCAAGGAGGCGGTGGCGCTGCAAGCAAGGAGTGAAGGTTTCAACTTGGAAAGGAAGGCGGAAATAGGGGAAATGTGGCTTTTGGTAAGGGGGACGGGGTGGGGAGGTAGATATTTCCGCGGAAGCCGAAAATTTGGAATCACTTCAGCGAAAAACTGGCGTGCAAAGTGTCATCAGACACGGTCCCTTATTCAGAACTGTGTACGATATGTGAACATCACAAACGATTTAGATAGCTTAACCTGTGTGTGATTAGTTTGAACGTCAAAAATTTTGGTTCGAATTTCCCTGGTTACAGGGGTCATCCACGTCATTTCATAATTTGGGTACACAAAGGAGACTAACTTCTTAATCGAGCAAGTTCAAAAATTAAATAGAGCTAGCTGACATAAACATTACTCTAACAAATTATAGACCGACGCTCTTAATTAAACAAAACAAAGAGTACTACTACGGCTGGTGCTCGTCGATCTCCGCCGCTACCTCCGTGTCCAGCTCGCGCCCGACGGTCTCCTGGGGAAGGGGCTCCATGGCATCGATCGCACCATACTCGACAAGCATCTCACCATCCGCGTCCGCCATCTCTTTGGAAAAGGCCACCACGAGCTGGGCACGGGCGGACGCGATCTGGGCTTGGACGGGCTCCGTCATCGCAAGGTATGCGGTAGAGGAGCGGATGGCTGCTCGAACGCTGTCAACGATTGCCAGCCCTTCTGCCGTGGTTGCCGACCATTGTCGAAGAAGCTTTGTTCGATTTGTGCGGTGACCACCAGGAGCTGGGCGTGGGCGGCCTCAACATGGTCGTGGTGGCCTCCATTAGGGCTAAGGCCGCCGCTGCGGAACAGACAGCTGCTGTGCTGCTCTCGCCAGTTGTTATCCCCGAGCCAGATGTTGCTACCGCCACATGAGAAGCAACAACGGTCGTTTGGGCTGCCATGGCTGCCCAGTCGCAGATTGCGGCATGCTCATGCACCTTGTTAGCACGCACATGGCGGCTGTGGCCGTGCTCTCACCGGAATGGGCCACCGAAGTTGCCCTCACGACTCGGGTCCACGTGCCCATCTTTCATCGGCGATGATTGTGTCGGCGTTCTGGGAACGGGGGTCCCCAGACTTGCCTGCCTGCGGCTCACCGCATGGCTCTGCGAGCGGGCCCGTACGACCCATCTTCACCAGCAAGGACTCAAGACCCTCGCGAGGCGAACGACACAAGACCTCCTCAGGAGCGGCCTCACCAGGCTGGCTCATGAGGGGCGGAGAGATCAAGGCCAGGCAAACCTCCTGAGGTTCCAATGATGTAAGCCATGACGACCAAGGCCAGGCAGGCGCCAGCACGCACAGTGTCCTTGTTTCCTCTTTGGTGCTAAGGAAGCAAGCGCAGACGCAGAGTACCGAGGCATGAAGCAATGGTTTCCATATCGGTGCAATGGGACCAAGAACAGAAGGACGTTAAGACGGAGGTCATCGTGGAGCCCAAGACAGCGTCACCACCAGAGTCTTTGGTAGGCGAAGACCACTTTTGTCAGGATAAGCTGTACTAGCTGTCCCCTTTCGAATTGGCCGTTCTTGTCTCCCTTCCCGCTCAATATTTGGGGAGAGGACCAGGGCCTCTAAAAATAGGACTAGCCACCATAGTAGGAAGGGGGGAGATCGAGAACTCGCCTCGAGGATCGATCGATCAGATCGAGAGAGAGAGAGAACAACCACAAGTTCACCGAGCACAGGAACACCTCTCCTCAGGAGGCTATTATTCCCCTCGTACTGTCCATCCCCATCCCAAGAGGCAATCCACCACCACACACTGGAGTAGGGTATTACACCACAACGGTGGCCCGAAGCAGTATAAACCTTGTGTCCCTTGTGTTACGAGTTCGTCGAGTTAGCCCATAAGATCTTAGCAAAGCTAGGACGTCGATCGGTAGGGGGGAGATCTTCGCGCGCACCCAAGTGTTTGAATCTTAAGGGTTTTTCCGGAACCCGTGATCCGACATTTGGCACGCTAGGTAGGGGGTGCACTAGAGTTTTCCTTCTGTCAATCTGCGCTCCGCCGCCACCTCGCTTCGCACTCATGGCAGGCGCCTCGCTCCCTGCTCCGACGACCGGCGCCGACGGCGGGGCCAGGGGGCTCCTAGCCTTGGCCCTCACCCTGCGACAGGTGTAGTCGCTGCCCAAGTTCAAGACGGAGATCCCACCGCGCTACGACAGCGCGGCGGACCCGACGACTTTCCTGATGGCGTATGAGGAGGCCGTACTTAAGGCCGGGGCGACGACAAGGTCATGGCCAACTGGCTTCCCATGGCCCTCACTGGCGCATCACGCGCCTGGCTGCTCAACCTCCCCGGATCCACGATGGTGTCCTGGGAGGAGTTGCGCGGTCTCTTCGTTGCGCGCCACGCGGCACCGGTGCCCCACGTGGTTGCAGCCCTCCTCGACGGCTCACAAGCACCACCCTCAGATCGTCACGTCAAGCCATTCTTTCGCCAGGTCGGCGCTGCTTCCAAGCGCCCCGAGGCTCCGCTGGGCTGGGCTGCGTCCGAGGCCGACCTCACCTTCGACTCAGGGGATCATCCCGCCTCCACCGTCGGCTCGGGTGCACTCCCGATGCTTTGCACGCCCACCATCTGCCATGTGTCCATCACCAAGACGCTCGTTTATGGCGGTGCCAGCCTCAACGTGCTCTCCGTCGAGGCCTTCAGCCTTCTTCACGTACCGCTCGAGCGGCTCCGTCCTAGCAAGCCTTTCTCAGGGGTTGGCGGAAGATCCGCCTGCTCCCTGGGGCATATCCGCCTCCCCGTGACCTTCGGCACGCGTGACAACTACCGCACCGAGCTCATCGACTTCGACATCGCCCACATCGGCCTCCCGTGAAACGCCATCCTCGGGTACCCGGCTCTGGCCTAGTTCATGGCAGCAACCCATCCAGCTTACAACCTCATGAAGATGCTGGGGAGCGAGGGTGTCCTCACCATCAAGGGGGATGCCAAGGAAGCCTTGATGACGGTCAAGCCCGCCCTCAAGACCGCCGCAACAGCGCAGCCCTCCGACTCGGATGCCTCCAAGGCCGAGGGAGCCGCACAAACCAAGAAGAAGCAGTTTTTCACTTAGGTTAAGGAGGAAACCAAGTGAGTGCCAGTCGAGGAGGACGGGTCCTCTGGGGCAACCTTTACCATAGGCGTCAACCTCGAGCCTGGTCAGGAGGAGGCGTTGGTGAAGTTCTTGCACGCGAACAAGGAAGTGTTCGCTTGGGAGCCCGATCAGCTGGTGGGGGTCCCAAGAGAGGTGATAGAGCACCACCTGAAGGTGTGCCCCAACGTACGCCCCGTGAAGCAGAAGGAGAGGCGGCAGTCCATGGAGAAGCAAGCTTTCATCGTCCAAGAAACCCGCAAGCTGGAGGCTGCGGGTGTCATTCGCGAGGTTCGGTACCCCGAGTGGCTAGCAAACCCCGTCGTTGTCCCCAAGAAAGGCGGGAAGGAGCGGATATGCGTCGGCTTCACCAACCTCAACAAGGCCTGCCCCCAAGATCCGTTCCCGCTTCCACGCATCGACCAGATCGTCGACTCCACTCCCGAGTGCGACTTGCTGTGCTTCCTGGATGCGTTCTCAGGGTATCACCAGATTAAGATGGCGGTAAAGATGTGGAGAAGACATCCTTCCAAACCCCGGGTGGGGTATACTGCTACGCTTGCATGCCTTTTGGACTGCGCAACGCAGGCGCAACCTTCCAGCGGCTCATGCACATCGCATTGGGTCGGCAGCTCGGGAGGTACGTTGAAGCCTACGTCGACGACATCGTGGTGAAGTCTCGGGAGGCCAGGACCTTGATCCAAGACCTGGAGGAGACCTTTGAAAGCCTCCGCTAGGTGGACTTGCGGCTCAACCTAGAGAAGTGCGTATTTGGCATCCCTTCCGGCAAGCTGCTGGGCTTCCTTGTGTCCCACGGGGGGATCGAGGCCAACCCAGAGAAGGTCAAGGCCATTGAAGACATGAGTCCACCGCAAACCCTCAAGGAAATGAAGAAGCTTGCTAGACGGGTGACTGCATTGGGATGCTTTATTTCCAAGCTCGGAGAGCGTGCCCTACCCTTCTTCAAGCTGGTGAAGAAGAAGGGCCCGTTCGAGTGGACCCCGAAGGCCGACCGAGCATTTCAAGACCTCAAGAGATACCTGACTAGCCCCCCCCCCCAAGTGATGGTGGCACCGCGACCTCTCGAGCACCTAGTGCTCTATCTTGCCGCCACTCCCTACTCCACCAACACGACTTTAGCGGCGGTTCGGGAAGAACACCAAGCCAAGGGCACATCGCACCGAGCTACACCTCCAGCAGAGACGACGCGAGACCAGGAGGGCGCCACAAGGGCCGCCGCAGCAACAGCAGAAGAGAAAGCTCAACAGGATGATGCTCCCAAACCCGCAAAGGCCTTGACAAGTGATCGAGCGTTGGGGGCTCCGCCACCTCAGGAGGCACCACAACTCCCGGAAGACGCAAGCCTCATCAGCGCGCCTACCCTCGTCGAGCACCCGGTATGCTTCGTCAGCACGGTGTTGTGGGACGCAAGAGCACGATACCCCATGCCTCAGAAGCTCCTGCTCGCGCTCCTGGTGGTCTCACGAAAGCCGTGGCACTACTTTCAAGGCCACCCCATCAAAGTCGTCTCGGCCTACCTACTGGAGAGGGTGCTTAGGAGCCCCAACTCTGCTGGAAGGGTTGCTGAGTGGAACATCGAGTTGCAAGCATTCCAGTTGGAGTTCAACACTACCAGGGTCATCAAGGGAGCCACACTCGCAGATTTTGTGGCAGAATGGACAAACGCCCCGGCGCTTGAAGTAGGCGAAGATCGGTCCCTCTCACCGGGAAGTGAGGCACCTGACGGTTGGGTCATGTATTTCAATGGTGCCTTCGCACACCAGGGCGCGGGGGCTGGAGCGGTGCTCATCTCACCCACTCGGGACAAGCTCTACTACGTTGTGCAGCTCTGCTTTTAACAGGGCGAGAAGGTATCCAACAACATCACAGAATACGAGGGCCTCATAGCTGGCCTGAAAGCTACGGCAGCTCTGGGGGTGAAGCGCCTCACCGTTAGGGGTGACTCGCAGCTCCTCGTCAACTTCTCCAACAAGGTGTATGAGCCAAAGGACGAGCACATGGAAGCATACCTCGCGGAGGTGCGCACGATGGAGAAGCAATTCCTGGGCCTGGAGTTGCAGCACGCGCCCCGTGGCACCAACAAGGAAGTTGACGACATCGCCAGAAGAGCATCCAAGCGACAGCCCCAAGAGCCTGGCTTCTTCGAGGAGCGGCTCTTCAAGCCATCAGCAACACCACCATTTTCGAGAACTTCTCAGCCTCAGGAGGAACTCCCGCAACCGCCTGCCACAGGAGCCCCGGCCTGTGGCCCGACCTCGGGAGCGCGCCTACTCTTGGCACTCGAGCCCCAGGAGGGATGCTGGACCAAGGAATTCAAGGAATACCTGACACAAGGGATGTTGCAATGGAAGGAGGAGGACGCGGAGCGCGTGGCCCGGCAGGCCACAACATACTGCATCCAGGACGGTGAGTTATATAGGAAGCGGCCAAATGACGTTTCAATGCGTTGTATCTCCGGGGAACAGGGGAAAGGGCTGATAGCCGACATACATGGCGGGGACTGGGGCACCATTCGTCGTCGCGAACCCTCATCGGCAAGGCATTCTGCAGCGGATTCTACTGGCCTACAACGCTCAATGACGCAGCTGAGCTGGTGAAGTCTTGCGAGGCCTGCTAATTCCATGCCAAGCAGATCCATCAGCCAGCTCAGGGCCTCCAAACCATTCCACTCTTGTGGCCGTTCATAGTGTGGGGGCTAGATATCCTGGGCCCATTCCCTCAGGCGCCTGGGGGCTATCGATACCTCTACGTCGCCATCGACAAGTTCACTAAGTGGGCGGAGGTTGAAGCCATCCGCACCATCCCAGCTGGCTCTGCGGCCAAGTTCATCAAGGGCCTCATGAGCCGTTATGGGGTCCCCAACCGCATCATCGCCGATAATGGCTCGCAGTTCACTAGTAATCTCTTCAAGTCATGTTGTGCTAACCTTGGAATGCAGATCTGCTACGCTTCAGTAGCTTACCCCAGGAGCAATGGCCAGGCCGAACGTGCCAACGTGGAGGTCTTGAGAGGCCTCAAGACCAGGACCTTCCAGAAGAAGCTCGAGGCCTGCGGCAGGGGCTGGCACGATGAGCTCCAGTCCATGCTGTGGTCCATCTGCACCACCGCCACCAAGCCGACGGGCGAGACCCCGTTCTTCCTCGTCTACGGAGCAGAAGCAGTCCTCCCTCACGAGGTCAGACATTGCTCCGCATGAGTCCTGGCGTTTGATGAAACACAGTAGGACGCCAGGCAGGGGATGGACCTCGTGCTGGGGGAGGAACATCGCCGCGAAGCCGCACTACGGGAAGCAAGATACCAGCAGGCGCTGCGGCGGTACCACTGTCGCAGCGTCCGCTCCAGGATGCTCGAGGTGGGTGACCTCATCCTAAGGCGGGTCCTCTCCAGGGAAGGGCTGCATAAGCTCTCACCCATGTGGGAGGGCCCGTTCAAGGTCGTCCATGTCTCCAGGCCTGGCGCCGCGTGCCTGGAGACACAGGACGGGGTACCCATCCAGAACACCTGGAACATTCAGCACCTCCGGAAGTTCTACCCCTGAAGAAAGGCCCAAGCGCCTATGAAGAAGGCCCGGTGTCTATGAAGAAAGGCCCAACGCCTGTGAAGAAGGCCCAGTGCCTGTGAAGATCGCCGCCCGTGACACTCTCACATAATAACGAGTGGGGCTGTACATGCCCCGGAGTCTCAGGAATGCCGCCCTTGGGCCTCGGGGGCTCCCTCCCACGTCTTAGTGGCAGCACTTAGCTCCGCGCTGGTGAGAAGACGTCGAAGACTAGACTAGGTGCTGGACGCTGCTTTTCATTTTCTTTCCAAAGTTTACTCGCCCCTCTTTAATTGAGATTTGCTTTCTGGTGTCTCTTGCTGGTCTCGCCCTTTCTCTTTCTGCCTCTATTTCTGACTTCGTTTCTTTGGTCGGCCTGTACTCTCTCTCTCGCGCGTTCCTCGTGAGGGGGCTGAACAAGTACCTTCACGAGATTCCTTCTTCTGTTTTTCGCGAGGTACCCTCGTTCGAGCCCGCAAGCTAGCGCACTACTCCCTCAATCCGTGCCCCTCGGGTACCGTGATACGAAGCGCTGGGTAAAAGCCAGCGACGCCTGCGACCAAGCCTCAAGAGAACGATAAACATCTTGACGAACTTTTTGCAGTTCCTAAGCGCCCATCAGGTCAAGGAGGCCTCGACAGGTACCAGGAAGCAAGCAAGCACCTCGTGAGGAGGAGGCTACTCCGAGCAAGTCAAGCTAAGTTATCCCTACATAAAACGACGATGTTGCGACACAGCACAGGAGCAACAAACATATCATAATGATTGAGATCATAGTTCGATACACGCCCCTTCGGGGCCCATTCTGGTTTCCTTTTGATGCAAGAAGGAAAGGAAGAACAAAATAAAAGCTACGTCTACCCCAATAGCGGTCCACGGGGGCAGGCTCCTGGCGCCGTCCCGAGCTCATCCGGACCCCTCCTCATGCTTCACGGAGGCGCGGCGGCCAGACGACCCACTGCCGCCTTCAAAGCGGGCGCGGCGGCTGGTCATAACCACCGCTACTGGAGCTGTTGCTGGAGGAAGAACCGCCATAGCTGGACGAGACGTGGTCGGCCCCAAGGGCGGGTTCGCCCTCCTCCTCATCACGACCATCGCCAAGGACGAGCACCTCCTCGCCGTCATTGACCTCGGGGCAGTACCCGGCGCGGCGACCATCTTCCCCAAACACCCTCACGTAGAGGGTTGCATCACCATCATACTTGAAATGGAGGGTGCACCGCCTGCCCAGGCCGCGCGCGCGGGCAAACGTCTGCCAGCCACAGGCCAGGGCTATGTTGCTCGCGACAGAGACCTTGACCGTGACCCAGGAAGCCCTGCTGCAGCAGCCATCCGCCTGCAGCCAGAGCCCGCCTAGACCAGAGGCTGGCAGCTCGTCGATGAAGAAACACGGAAGCTGAAGCTAGTTGTCGGCCAGGTTCTCTGACCAAATGACGAACTCTGGCAGCACCTCCGCCAAGTGTAAGCGCGGCCGGGGAGGCCGCGCAACCACAGCACGCATCCCTTCATCGACAGGACCGCCACGACCAGAGCGACCCCTGCCTCGCGAAGTGGCATCGCCACGGCTACGCGGGGCCGTGGCGGGGGTCGCGGGGTGCTTGCGGGGATGGCCGTGTCCACGCTTGGGCGCCGGAGAGCCGGGCCCCTTGCGAGGGGCCTTCTCTTTCTCCACAGCGGAGAACCTCTTCGACGGTGCCATTAGTGTTGCAAACGGAGATAGAGCAAAGAGCAAGAAGCAAGCAGAATGGGAAGATATGGGCGACGGGGGCTCTACCCCCTTGCCATTTATAGCAGAAGAAGGCCAACCAGCGCCCCCACGATCACAGGTAATGATGGTTTTTCCCTGCATGCAACAGAGACTCATCAAGGACTCAAGACCCTCGCGAGGGGCCAAGCCTCGCGAGGGAAACGACACAAGACCTCCTCAGGAGCGGCCTCACCAGGCTGGCTCGCGAGGGGCGGGGAGATCAAGGCCAGGCAAACCTCGCGAGGTTCCAATGACGTAAGCCATGACGACCAAGTCCAGGCGGGTGCCAAGCGGGCGCCAACACGCACAGTGTCCTTGTTTCCTCTTTGGTGCTAAGGAAGCAAGCGCAGACGCAGAGTACCGAGGCGTCAAGCAAAGGTTTACATATCGGTGCAATGTGACCAAGACCAAAAGGACGGCAAGACGGAGGTCATCGTGGAGCCCAAGACGGCGTCACCACCAGAGCCTTTGGCAGGCGAAGACAACTTTTGTTAGGATAGGCTGTACTAGCTGTCCCCTTTCGAATTGGCCGTTGTTGGCTCCCTTCGCGCTCAATATTTGGGGAGAGGGCCAGGGCCTCTGCAAATAGGACTAGCCACCATAGTAGGAAGGGGGAGGGGGGGGGAGATCAAGAACTCGCCTCGAGAATCGATCGATCAGATTGAGAGAGAGAGAACAACCACAAGTTCACCGAGCACAAGAACACCTCTCCTCAGGAGGCTGTTCTTCCCCTTGTACTATTCATCCCCAGCCCAAGAGGCAATCCACCACCACACACTGGAGTAGGGTATTACACCACAATGGTGGCCCGAACCAGTATAAACCTTGTGTCCCTTGTGTTATGAGTTTGTTGAGTTAGCCCGTAAGATCTTAGCAAAGCTAGGACGTGGATCGGTAGGGGGAGATCTTCGCGCACACCCTAGTGTTCGAACCTTAAGGGTTTTGCCGGAACCCGTGATCCGATAGATTGAACAGTGAAATGATATTTGGGGAGAGAGCTAGTGTGCTTGAGACGCCGGCTGTGGACTATAGCCGACACACCTTCTCGCGTAAGCCATAGGCGTACTATACACTGACGGTGCTCTGGGATATTTTGTGTTGCATCTCACACGGTTGGTGATAATAAACTGTGTGTGATCTACTTGATTTTTCATCTTGTTTTGAATTACAAAATGGGGTCACAGCGGCAATGGACGGTGTTTGAATTGCTAGACCTTTTATCTGGAGTGAACATGCAACTATATGTGTGTCGTAAAAGAATTGGAATTATTTAGGGTTCGTTTGAACATTTTATACATTAAATTGGTTTTCTAGCCATTTCAGGTGCACAATTCAAAATTAAACTACATGCACATGCTCCAGTGCACCAACATGGGTTGTAAAATCATATATGTGTCCATGGGTTTATGCTTATCTCCCATGCAAGAAATGGGGATGAAATTCGAACACCATGGCACCGTGGCTCTCCGGAAAACATCGACGTACTTGCTTTTGTAATTGTAGCAAATCCAAAATTCGTCCGAAATTCATGAAACTTGGCATGCTATCATGGAGCGGCATCACCATGCCGTGGTAAAATTTGTGTCCCATTTGAGACAGGTTTGGGAATAAGCTTCCCAGAAACCAGAGCTTCTCACACAACAAGTGTGATGGTTTCGGTAAGGAACATTTCACCTTTTCTGGACGAAATGATATCCGTTGCCTCTTCTTCATTTCAAATTTTTTCCTAGTTTCAACATAGAACAACAGGAGTGTTGTGTCATTTTTTGGTATTTTTCGGGGTTCGCTTGGACATTTTTATACATTAACTGAGTTTTCTATGCATTCATGTGCATAATTCAAATTTGAACTACAAGCACATGCTCTAATGCATATAAATTAGTTGAAAATTTAAATCTGTGTCCTTGGTTGCCTGCTTAGGTCCCATGCAAGAAATGGGAATGAATGTCAAATACCCTGCCACGTCACTCGGCCGCAAACATTGAGATACCTAGTTTTTAAATTCTAGTAAATCCAAAACTCATCTGAAATTCATGAAACTTGGCATGTTATCATGGAGTGGCATCAACATGCCGTTGATGACCCACAAGTGTAGGGGATCTATCATAGCCTTTTCGATAAGTAAGAGTGTCGAACCCAACAAGGAGCAGAAGGAAATGATAAGCAGTTTTCAGTAAGGTATTCTCTGCAAGCACTGAAATTATCGGTAATAGATAGTTTTGTGATAATGTAATTTGTAACAGGTAGAAAGTAATAAAAGTAAATAAGGTGCAGCAAGATGGCCCAATCCTTTTTGTAGCAAAGGACAAGCCTGGACAAACTCTTATATAAAGGAAAGCGCTCCCGATGACACATGGGAATTATCATCAAGCTAGTTTTCATCACGTTCATATGATTCGCGTTCGGTACTTTGATAATTTGATATGTGGGTGGACCGGTGCTTGGGTACTGTCCTTCCTTGGACAAGCATCCCACTTATGATTAACCCCTATTGCAAGCATCCACAACTACAACATAAGTATTAAGGTAAACCTAACCATAGCATGAAACATATGGATCCAAATCAGCCCCTTACGAAGCAACGCATAAACTAGGGTTTAAGCTTCTGTCACTCTAGCAACCCATCATCTACTTATTACTCCCAATGCCTCCCTCTAGGCCCAAACAATGGTGAAGTGTCATGTAGTCGACGTTCACATGACACCACTAGGGGAGAGACAACATACATCTCATCAAAATATCGAACGAATACCAAATTCACATGACTACATATAGCAAGACTTCTCCCATGTCCTCAGGAACAAACATAACTACTCACAAATCATATTCATGTTCATAATTAGAGGGGTATTAATATGCATAATGGATCTAAACATAGATCTTCCACTGAATAAACCAACTAGCATCAACTACAAGGAGTAATAAACACTACTAGCAACCCACAGGTACCAATCTGAGGTTTTGAGACAAAGATTGGATACAAGAGATGAACTAGGGATTGAGATGAGATGGTGCTGGTGAAGATGTTGATGGAGATTGACCCCCTCCCGATGAGAG